>NC_084811.1:21511864-21849914 GCF_963583255.1 Pyrus communis
CTCTGCCCAAACATGGATCTCAAACCAGCATCTTTCCCACCAATTTCAGCAAGATTCGTGAAACCCATTTCACTTTCACTGCACTCTCATCGGTTTTCGTGCTTGGATCGCCGGGTGGCTAAGAAATGGAGGGTGTCTGTTGTCCATGCAAACTCTGAAGCCAAGTTTTCGAGTCAGGAGTTGGTGAGGACAATTGGGAAAGGGTTGCTTTCATTTGCCGCTGCCGTTGCTGCAAATTATGCTGTTGTTTGTTGTAACTATCCGGCGATGGCGGAGTCTCTGACGGTGGCTTTTCCGGCGTCACGCACTACTGAGGTGATTGATTTTGTTTCCATTTGATTGAGTGTTATTGGGGTCCGTTACTTGTGACCAGTACTAATCAAATTATGAGTTTAATTATGTATGTATAGATAATTTAGATGATATGCATGTTTAACTAAAGACTGAAGAGTAAGAAAAACCGAAAACCAAATTCACGAATTAAGCTATACAGATTAAGAAAAATGGAGAAGAAAAAAAAGATTATTTCTTTTTTCAATACCAATTACACAGTTTGTTGAAGAATACAAGAATCTGACATCTGAGAATTGACAAGTTAAATTTTCATACATACTGAATGTTTCAATCTTAATGACATCGAGACTTTTGTGATAAAAACCTCACACTTTCCAGGTAGTAAGACTCCCATTGGGGGATATATCAGTGTGGTTAGTAGTGGGCTTCTAACCTGTCTCTCTGAAATCTTCGCAAAGTGTTTGACATTAATTGGTGTTTACTTGATTGATAACTGGGGTTTTCCTATGTTGGTTAGATTCCTTTCATTCATCAATTTTGTTACTGTGTTACTACTTTTTGCCACAGAACATAATACAGTTATTGCTCAGTTGGTTATTTTAAAGTTACAATTTGACTGTACTTGGATAGAAATTATGATGCCAATGACTAAGTAGATAAGATTTATTGTTTCCAGGTGAATTCGGTTCAAACAACTCTTGTGGAGACTTGGGGTTTGATTAGGGAAACATTCATAGACCCGGCATTTAATCATCAAGGTATTGCTTTATCCTGCTTTGATCTAACTGAGGATCAATACACATGCACACCAACGGTTTCATTTGAAGATTATTCAGACTCCATGATTCTAATGTTCAGGGTCTAATTGTTGTGTACTTTTGGTTATTTTCATGAAACGAAACTGCTTAAGTATTTGGAAACTTCCAACTTTTTTCCTCCCATTTTGGGGTTTTCTGGTGTTAAAGACATGAATCTTTTCCGGCAGATTGGGATCAAAAGTTGCAGCAAACAATGACGGAAATGTTTCCCCTTAGGTCTGCTGATGCAGCATATATGAAAATCAGTGGAATGCTATCTACTCTTGGTGATCCCTTTACACGGATCATCAGTCCCAAGGTCTGCTTTTTAGGTGGATGAATTCCATATTTCTGCTATTTCAGTCACTTTTGTTAAGCTGGCAATTGCTAGCAAGCTAATTATGTTTTTTGCTTACAGGAATATCAAAGTTTTCGGATTGGAAGCAATGGAAATCTACAAGGAGTTGGCCTTTTCATAAATATGGAACCAAGAACAGGCCATTTGGTTAGTAATATGTAAAAAGATCCTTTTTTCAAATGTTTACATCAAGTAAACAAATGAAAAAGTGATATATGATGTTCCTAGGATACATGGTTTATTCAAAGGATAAGAAAGTTAACAAACCAACGATGTTTACGAGTTCTACAAAACCTACAAAAACTTATCTCAAATTTTTTCATGTGTTCTTTCGAAGCTTAGTAGCTGTTCATTCTCAATGTATTGACTTTACAATATTTATTAAGCTGTTCATCTGGTACATGATTTTTATATGACAATGCAGGTTGTTTTGTCTTGTGTAGAGGGTGGCCCAGCTGCTCGCGCTGGTGTACATCAAGGAGATGAGTTGGTTGAAATTAATGGTAAATCAAACTTCCAAACATTTAGCATTTTATTTTGTCAAGTTGAAAATGTAAACTTCGTATTTGGTATTCAAATCATACTATAAGTGCGTTGCATACAAACTTCACATTCAAACCATCAAAATTATTTCAAATCCTTTATGGAACAAGCCTGCTCAAGTGAAATCACATTCTTGATTTGTAAAAGTGATATGTAGAACTCGCTGTGGAATTGTTCTGCTTCTTCAAATTTACAAATTATTCTTTGGATTATTCAAACTGAAAATAAAATACTCGATTAGGTTTTCAATGCAGGATGTTTCTTAATCAAGAGAATGTATTCCAAAATGTTAACTTTTTAATGTTCTTTGTTTACATTTCAACTCGCTTTTTCATTTTTTCAAATACTGTCCTGATGTTCAGGAGAGAAGGTGGATGGTATTGACACTGAAGTAGCCGTTCAGAAACTTAGAGGTCGAGTTGGAACAACTGTTACAGTAAAAGTTCATGGAGTAATAATCAACTCTCTTTGTTTTCAAGTTGCAGCAGACATTAGCAAATTGCTTTGCGTTACTAAATTCACATTCTATTTCCCAGGGAAATGATATCGGAGGTGATTCTGGAATAAAAGAGGTAGTAGACCACCTATCGTATTGGTTTCGTTGTGTAATATATTTGGTTTCTTTGTGTCAGTGTCAAGCAAATTCTTGTACTTAATTGAACAATGGTTTTTTGGTATATCAATCTGAAAAATGACCCATCTGTTTGAAGGTAAAACTACCTCGTGAGTACATTAAGCTTTCCCCGATTTCAACTGCTACCATCCCTCATAAAACCTCAGATGGACGTCTAACCAAAACAGGTTATGTGAAATTGTCAGCATTTTCTCAGGTAATTGTTACTTTCATATGTTCCCTTGGCAATGCAGAAATTTTCAATAAAACAAAATAAATAGGGAAGTGTTATTGGCACTCCAAAAATCTCATTTTACACTCCTCACAAGTGTATTTTCTTTCTACATATAGAAAGTTTGGAGTGTAGAATGAGAATTTTGGAATGCCAATAACAATTCCCAATAAATAAATAAATTGGTTCAGAGCATAAAAACTTGTCAAGCGTTTGGTTGTTTAATTGTTACTTTGTTTCATTTACAAAGGAAGTTAATGTAGATTTGTATGTACCTGTATTTGTGTGTGTATGTGTGTGCGCGCATGAAGAAAGATCTGACTAGAGTAGTTATATGTATAATTAAGTATACTATACATTATTTTTAAAAGGCTTTCATCCGATTTCGACAGACTGCTGCAGCTGATATGGAAACTGCTATTAACGAAATGTTGAGGCAGGGTGTACACTCATACATACTGGATTTACGAAACAATCCGGTAACTTCTCTATTCTCATATACATAAATGAAACTTTGTAATAGTTCATTTACTGGCCTGCTTGGAATTTATGGTCGCTCAGTGTGTTTCTCTTCTTCTTCCTCCAACTAAATTCTTCAGGGAGGACTGGTAAAAGCAGGACTTGACGTTGCCCAAATTTGGCTAGATGGGGATGAAACCCTAGTGAATACTATTGATCGAGAAGGGAACTTGTTACCCATAAACATGGTCAATGGGCATGCTATAACACATGATCCACTTGTTGTGCTTGTAAGTTTTGATTTATATGTAGACTGTCAAAATATGCCACAGCAGTGACTGTTTCTTCTTGCATCATCATCACAATCACTTCCAATTTTCTACGTTTTGAACAGGTTAACGAGGGCAGCGCAAGTGCAAGTGAGATTCTGGCAGGGGCACTACATGATAATCGCCGAGCCACTCTTGTGGGGCACAGAACCTTCGGAAAAGGAAAAATCCAGGTAAGCGGTTCTTCTAAAGCACGAAATTTTAATGTAGCTAATTACATCAACCAGAAAAGTTAACTCAAACTAACGTAAATATTACAAAATGCTTTAGCTCCATTTCCAATTGCAAACTTAATAGGTAGCTGTGATGTTTTTCTTCTCGGCAAGCAACATAGCTCTTGTTTTTCTCTGATCGAATTATATGCAATTTGTAATCTCACGATTCTCACCTTATATGATCACTGCTGCACTTATTCTAAATCTATCACCGTCAAAGAATCTGTCATGGTTTCCTATAATCCATTGTTATCAAGCACCAAACTAATGGCTGTGGTGTTTCTTGTTTCCTGTGCTTCTTCCTGCAGAGTGTCACAGAGTTGCATGATGGATCAGCTTTATTTGTCACGGTGGCCAAATACTTATCTCCCGCGCTTCATGACATAGACCTGGTTGGCATTGCACCTGATGTTCAATGCACAACTGAAATGCTCAATTCTCCCAATTCAGTCTCATCATCTCTAGAAGCAGATTCATGTGTCTTGGTAGCAGAACACGAATTGGACATTCAGGAATCCAAAGGCACCGCTTCTTGAAGACAGGATCATGCAGTAATTTAAATCTGTATAGGATAGGAATTGAAGGTACAGATGTGAAAAGGAATATGAAATAGCACAGGGTCTGCTTATACTTGCGTTTGCACATCGAATGCAAGGAAGAACTAGTAGGTTAAATAGGTTATAATGTATCCAAGATTTCAAAAATAAGTTGTGCGTAATTCCTCCTTTGCTTTTTTGTTCATTTGGTGCTCATTCTATAACTTTTTTCAACGATCAAAATCGTTTATGTTTTAGTATATTATTCATAGATTATTCTTGCAAAAAAATTAAATAAATCCAAAATCATTAAGGAATCCAATTGTAGTGATTACCATTTAATCCAACGGTCCAATAGTTTGGGATTTGCATGATTTTTTGTAGAGATGATCTTTGAAAAGATAGACGATTGCATGGTTGAAATACACAATGTGATGTGATCCCTACAAGGGATCCTCAAATAAGTTTATTTGTGGGATACACACACACACACACTAGCCTCTTTGCACGCACTAGCGTGGGTGCAAGAGGTATTTTTGCATCACGGGCACTACGTGCCCCAAACATATGTTGTTTTAGATGTTTTTATATTTCTTAAGTGATTATTTTATAAAATATAGATGTGTGTCCATCACAATATCTTATTATTTTCAATCATCTAACTTAATCTTTTTGCTTTTGGCCATTATACAGAATAATGACAGGAGTAGGGGACATTGGCCTTATACTTCTTCTAAAGCTTAATTTGCTGGGCCCCGATCCCTTATCTCCATTTCTTGGAATTCAAGATTGCTGCTCAGCTACAATGTAATATGTTTGTACTCCAATCCAAACAACAACAAACAAAACAACTCAAGTAAGGTCAAACCTAATAAGTTGCCACATTGCCATTTAGTGTATGAACAACATGAAGGTTGGACCCAATAAGTGAAATTAAAGGAAAAACACAAAATGGAGAACATGATAAATCTCTCTTCCTCTCTCTCTCATGCAGAATGTCAAATATCTACCCAAGTTCTTAAATTAAAATTTTCAAATTCATAAGTTTTCAGTCAAAGTTATAGGCTAGCTAGGGTCAATCCGAATATATGAAGCAAAGCAAAATATGGACAACATGTACATATGTAAACATAGCGTCTACGTGTGAAATCAAAGTCATGCTTGCCACCGATTTGCTTGCACTTAATGCTTTAGATTTTCATGGTTAATCTGCAAGTAATGATGGTAAAATAAAAATTAAGAAGTCTAACTATAATGCACAATCCCAAATATAAAGGTTGTAAGCAATTTAACCTAAATACCTTTAACTTGGACAATTTTCTAATGGCAATACTTTTACTTCAGTTACTTTTAGAATACTGAAAGATAAATACTTTGTCAAGTTTGAGGTAACAAATTGTAATCATGTTTACAAAATTAGATAGTAAGAAATGTTACCTTAATCTTGTACTTCAACCTTTGTACTTTGAGATGAGTGTGATGCTTGTAAAACTGACAAAAAAATGCAATTTTATTTCTATTTGAAAATTGAACGTAATTTGAATTTACAGTATACTTCCGTATGAAAATAAGAGAATACTTACCGTATTTAGAAAAGTTGTTTGGTCACTATTAATCTTTTACCTGCACCTATAAATTGTTTTTTTATTTTTTTTATTTTATAATTCGAGATAATTAATTTGTAGAATTTTTTTTCAATTTTATAATTTGAGATAATTAATTTGTAGAATGATAGAGAATGCCATTAAAAATAAATAGGTTAGAAATGGTGTTATACCTAATTTGTTGGACTTTATTCCAAATTCGTATAATGCGAGAAGTTTTAATTCTTCTACAGCCTTTTTTATGCACCACCTATATATTGAAGGTATATATAATGTTAGAATTTTGTGTAACAAATTTAATAAAGAATTTAGAATACATACTGCTCATGCTTCTTCTTTTTCCACTATTTGAGAATCAGTTGGCTTAGATCAATAGTTTTTACTCCGACAAATATCTCCCAACCAGGAGTAAAAATAGAGACACGTCTGTTTGGGATCTTATCAATAGGAAGTTCCTTCTCCATTTTTTGTGGCTATTCTTGTAGATATCCTGAGAATTAAAACAAATAATTTTTTTTTAATTTCCATATCACACGTATAGCACATTAAGATAATCAAAATTGAAACTCATAATTTGAAAAAAATTTAAAAAATGCACAATGAAATACTAAATACAAACTCATATATACAGCCTGGAAGTTGCAGTAGAGTGCATCAAATTCATCACCTAAAAGATACATAAAATAAAAAATAAAATAAAAAACTGAAAAGGTAAATTTAGATTGATATTTACCCAAAATTACTCAAACCTTTGAACTTTGGAGCCTAATAGAATCGTCTTGACCCTATAACAAAAAGGAGAGAAAGCATAAGAAAATTGAAATAAAAAGCACCAAGATTTTAACAACAAAAATGCATATACATATATTTATATATATATATATATATATATATATATATATATATATATACACACAAATGAATATGTAGACGAATTAGGGTTTGCAAAAGCTATAACACATACGTTTGAAAGGCAGAAAACCCGTGGAAGTGAAAAAAATAAGCTTACACCTAGATTGGGGGAGAGGGAGATAGAGAAGAATGGCAAAGCGAAAATGCGAAAAATTTGAAAAAAAAAAAAAGAATAATGATGGCTTAAACTCGTTTTATCTCACGTTGGAGTGTGAGAGTCTGTAATGCCAAGCAACAACTGTTGATAGTATTACATAATTGAGGGGAAAATTAGAACATTTGAATTTGGATATGGGAAAATGAGTAGAAACGGAAAAAATGGGATTTTACGAACTGGGAAGTTAGCACTTGTAGTGGGCGAATTACACTCTTTTTTGAAAACTCACGGCCACCTCTACCCCTTTCTTTCTCCCACGTTGGTTTCGTATATATCTATATATAAGTTTATAATTTTGTGATTCGTATATATCTATATATAAATTTATAATTTTGTGAGATATTAAATTCTTTTATCTCATTTTTAAATTTCTTAGATATTTTTTTTAATTTAATTTCGTTAGATTAATATTTTGTCCAAAATGGAAGAGGAGTGGAGTTGGTAACGACTTTTTTTTTTTTTTTTTTTCATTTTTTTCACTAAAAACAATCTTAAGTTTCTGTTTTTTGTTACAATACTATGATTGCGTTTTATTATGTGAGACACTAAACGCTCTTGCTTTCCTAAAATGGAGGAGGAGTGGTGTTGGTTGGTTGGGTTAAATTTTTTTATCTCATTTTTCTTATAATAAAATAAATCATGGATTTCAGCACCTACGTTCTCGCTCTCCTAAAATGGACGAGGAGTGGTGTTGGTTGGTTGGGTTAATTCTTTTTACCTCATGTTTTTTTATAAGAAAATAAATCAGGGACTTCAGCACGTCCCCTTTTTTATCTCTTTTTTTTACCTAATAAAACGAATTTTAATTTTTTTTCTTTTTGACAAAATTACCCTTGGGTTTTTATATTTATTTTTTTGTTAGTTTTTTTCTTTTGTTTGTGTGACATCCCACATCGCCCAGGGGAGTGATCCTTAAATGTTGTTGACTCTAAAAATTACAAAACCTACATGGCGCGCAGGCCGAGTAACTAACAAGCTAACTACGTCCTTCGGTTGAATGCGGGGCGTGCCAACTCGTCGGCCGAGCTTGGCCGAGGAGTAAAATTTGTTGATGTTGCGTCGAGCGCGTCGTTGACTTCTCTATTTTGTGATTGCGACCGAGGAAGGAACACTCTCGGTCTCTGGGTTCTATAGCCTGAAGACAAGGCTACTAATTCTTCGGAGTTCACAAATCGTCGGAGCCCGATTCGGTTACTGTGATTATATTCGTAAGAGTATAAGCACGCCGAATCAAGACCAAACTATATGGGCACAGGTACTCAAATGTGATGTATGTCTTGATGGTAAACGTAGTTCGGCCGTCGGAATGCCGAACCCTGAAACTTACTTGCGAGTATCCAATCATAAAATCACTCGGCGTCCAATACGCCGAGCAATGCAATTCGTAACACCTGACTATGCCGAGAAGGCTAGCAAGATGACCTCTACCAACAAGGATTCGAAAACCCTTCTTGGCCGAGACTTAGATAGGTAACCGGTTGGCCTCGACGCAGTGCTGTTTATCCAAACTGAAGGTGCTTCTCGGTTGGCTGATTCTGCGGCAACAGTGTTGTTTATCCAAACTGAAGGTGCTAGCCGGGTGCCTCCACAGTGCTATTTATCCAAACTGAAGGTGTATCGGCAGAAAAAGAAAAACAAAAGATCTCAAGGTATTTGAGAGGTTTTGCGCAGGGCAATTGTATGCAGATTTTTGAAGGCCTTTTCTGTTGCATGATTTCTTATATTTATAGCACCCCATTCCTTGAGACCGATTTGCATCCTGATCTGGATTGGGAGTCCTTGTCCCGTTTCAACTCTAACTCGAACAAACCTACTCCCACTGGGATTCTGAATTTTCCTTCTTTTCGAGGCTTTATTCTTTGCCGGTCGGGAATCCTGGTCGCACCGGGACTTCCTCGACCTTTTCTATTTATCTGGACTACTTAGGATAAGATTTGACCGACCCTGCCAACTGGCCCGGGATTTATCATTCGGCCCATAGTATTTGACATGACCTTGGGCCGAGCTCATCCTGCTGCTCGGACCAACAATATTATTTTGGGCCCAAACATTGCCCCCTCGTTTCTGAGGTCGCCGACTGTTAACTCTTGGTCGGGCCTCTGCCTTGAAGAAGCGGAAACGCCTATTGCTTTTCGGACTTTACTTCCCTTGATGACCATTACTGCTACACATTTATGAGACATGATTGCACTATCCTCGTTACCCCCAACGCGCAGCCACGTGTCGATTCTCTGCCAATCTTAAAAGCTTTCAATCATGGCCCTCGAAATCGTGCACCTATCGAAGCGTCTTATCCTCATTAATTCATTAAAACCGTCGCCGCACACAATCGTGCATCCTGGATTTTCGACCCCTCGATCCTATCTTCGCAGGTTCCCAAAATATCCGAAATGATTGGGACCTTTTCCCGGTTAAAATTCCCCCCAATTTGAACCAGTGCCTTTCGAATACCAAACGTTTGATCTTCATCCTGAAAAGCCTATAAATACCCAAACTTCTGCCATTTGCATCCCACACCTTCAGAAATTTCGAAATCTCAATTTTATCATTCCTGTTAGTTCAAACAAAGCCTTCCAATTCTTCCTTCTGCAATATATCCTCCTTCCAAAACATTTTCTCTCTTCTCTTACAATGGCCTCCTTTATTTCGAAGCTCTCTGACGAGTGCAACAAGTGCAAGGATTTCATCGATCAGAGCGCAATCAAAACGCTACGCTTCGAGAATGACATGGCCACTACTCATCAGATTCTGGGCCTACTCTTCAGAGATGTAGTGCCGTCGTGCATCACCAATCTTCTCAAGGAGCAGTGCTTAACACCACTGCTTCAGGGGTTCGACTGGTCGAAATGGTGTTTGGCTCGGCCTCAAGGAGCTTGGCCCTCGACCACCACAGCCTGGGCCGCCTGGGTCGACCGAATGAGAACATTCTTCGGCGAGGAGTGGAAAGCCCTTAGTATCTACGATGCCATCATGCTCTCGACCATGGAGATTATCATGGACAAAGAGCTGCTTATGGCGGCCTTGACTTTATGGTGTTCGGCCACCAACACTATGCTCCTTCCTTTCGGCCCTCTCGGCCCCACAGTCCTCGACATCTCGGCTATCTTTGGGACTTCTCCATCTGGCCTCCCAATCGATGCCGGTCTTTCTGGATGCTCCCCTCTTCTCGACCTGAAGGCGCTTTTCGACGAGCGGGCCGTCGAAACGCTCGGCCGAGGCGATCGATAGCCTTCAAGAGAAGAAGTTCAGAAGCTTCATAAGAACTTCTTCAATTACAACACTCTCATCCTCCACTTCGCCGGCCGAGGCGAGGAAAGCCTCAAGAAGGGAGAACATGAAGCCTTCCTCTTCTACTGGTATAACAAATTTATTTGTTGTACTAAGTCGAACAAATGCTTGGTCGAGAATATGCCAGTGGCCCAGGCCCTGGCTAGTGGTCACTCTCTGGCGCTCAGCCCGGCAATAATTGCCAACCTCTTCTGCTGCTTGGCCGAGATGACCATCAACAAAATTGACCCGCACCAGAACGGACCCCTCTAGGTCTTCCAACTCTGGTTGCAGGTCTATTTTTCCACTCTTCGGCCCGAGGTCCCTGCTTTCCAGCGCTCGGCCGCCCTTGGCCCCCAACTGGCCTCTCGACAGGTTCCTCCTCACTGGGCCGACGAGGTCCTTAAGTACTTTTTCAGTCTCGACGTCCTTTTGGACGACGAGTTCTTGGTGTGCCGGCGCCAGGAGTACCCTGCCTTCATCAGGCTCTCGACGGCAGCGTGGGCCGGGACCGAGGATGCAGCCCTTCATCAGTCCTGGGGGTCATTCGTACTGGCTCGCAACCTCCCCCTTGGTTGCGATGGCCGCCGAGCCAGTTGGGAGGTCTACCATCCCCACTTTGTCGCCCGGCAGCTTGGCTACCTCCAAGGTTGCCCGGTACCCCTGCTCGCCTCTCGTTCTCTCCTGAGCTGATGACGTCTTTCTGGTTCTTCCGAGAGGGAATGTCGGACGACGGAACAGGAGTTTCAGGATCGGTGCAAGAAATTTCAGCTTCGGCCAACCGTTCCTGAATCCTTGGGTACCGACACCTTTGGAGACTGGTGGGACGAGTACACCTGCGACTTCTTCGGCGCCTCAGCCGAAGACGTGGTCAGCAAAATCTTCGGCGACTGGCCCAGACCAGCGCCCTCGGCTCAACCTAAGGAGTCGGCCCAAGGTATATCGTCGTTCCGCTCTTTGCCCTTTTTTTTTTGTTTAATCACTTGTCCTTGTTATTAATTACTTTGCTATTTCAGGGAGTCTCGTGTCGAGGAAGGTGGAAGTGGTTGCCGCGGTGGCGAGGTCAAAGAAACTAGTTCCTACGAAGAGGACCATCGCCACCGAGCGGGCAATCCCTGCCAAACGCCCCCGTCGAGAAGCCGAACCGGAGGATGACGCTCCTCACCCTTCTAAACGTGTCAAGAAATTGGCGAAGAAGGGCGACCGGGAGATTCATGTTGTTCCTAGTGACACCACAGGGACAACTGCTCCTGCTGGCTCTCCTTCTATCCCGGCTGCCCCAGCTTCTCCAAACCCGACTCCTTTAGCCGTCTCTCAGCCTGAGACCACGGCCGATCCAGTCGTCGTATCAACTCCAGCTTCGGAGCCGGTCGTGGCGCCTGCCGTGGGGTAATAGGAGCATATTCATGCGACTTAAATGGCTTGTTCTCGTACATTTACGTTATGTTTCTTTAGTTATTTTATTCCTTTATACTTCTTTTGTGTGTTTTCAGGTTCTAAGGGCTTAAGGAGCAAAGAAGTGCATTTTGGATCCTTTTGGAGCACTTTTGGGCTAAGGATGGATAGCTTATGTTTGGAGCCAAGGTGTTGGATGAAATTGAGGCACTTTAGGACACAAAACAATTGCCCTAGCCCAATTACATAACCTTGCCGTGGCTTATCCCTTCTCCCCTTCCCTTGCCATGCAAACCACCCTATTTTAGGCCCATTCTATGTACTTAAACCCTAGCCCTTTAACCTTGCAGCCCTATTATGATTTATTCACTTCCATATTCTTCTTTAATCCACATGCATTCATCATCATTCACCCTACCTTACATTTCCACAAAACACATTCTATGCCGTGCACCTCCCTTGCAATTTCAGCCATCACACTTCATCATTGCAGCCACCATTCACCCTAGTTGTCACTCACATGCATTCCCATTCTATATTTCAGCCACATGCACCCATAATCACCCAAACACACCCTTGCCGTGCCTATCAATCCCATTTCCAGCATTCCCCTTTGCATTTTCAGCTTTCCACCAACCAATCTAGTTGCCATTCCATATCCATTCCCTTCTTTAATCATTCCTAGCTGCCATTCACATGCTCTCCCATCCATTCTCTCCCTATAAAACCATGCAATGCATTCATACAAACCATTCCATTCACCACAAAACAAACACACAACACACAAACACAAAATCCCCTTTGTGCCGTGCATCCCCTTCCATTTTCTGCAACTTTTCTCCTTCATTGCAGCCACTCCAACCACTCCTCATCCCCCCAAAACCTATCCTTAGACCTTGTGCCGCAACGAAAAGGAAGAGAAGAGGGCCTAAACGTTCATACAATTCAAGTTTGAGTTGTTGGAATGTTTAGGTGTTTCTTTGATTTCAATGTTTAATTTCAATTCTCTTTGTCTTGTACGTATGAGGAACTAAACCCCCTTTAGCTAGGGGGTGATTCGAAACCATGTTTATGCTTGCAATATGAATTGATTACCTTTGGTTGGAATTTCATAAGTTGTGGATTCAATTTGTTTAACCGTTTGATTGATAACTTATTTATGTATGTTTATTGAGAGTGCACGCTTAATTTTCATGCATGAATATGACGCTAGAATATAAGTGAGTTTCACCTAATAGTTATGAACTTATATTCACAAGTAGTGGAGGTTGCTTATAAACAATCGCGTTAAATGAATTCTTGGCACTAGTTTCATGCTCATCATAGTAACGAAGGCCTCGTCAACACTTATAGTTTTCATGATGCTTAATGATCTTTGATTGTATCTTTATTGTGCTTTTCACGTAAATGACTTTTGGAGAATGTGGTGAATTGCGTTGCACTAACTCATCCAATTCATTAACTGAAGGAGAACTTGACGGTTAATTTAAGCAGACCTAATTAACCCGGGGTGTTGAGTTTCATAATTTATCGAAAGACCAACTGAAAATCATCTTGTATGCAAGTGTAACATGTGTGGAGAAGAACCCCTTGGCTATTCCATCATCCATTAATTCATCACAATTTGTTTTACAATCTGCTTTAATTATAATCTGTCCATTTAATTTAATCCCGTCCAAACACATTCCCCCCATATTTTGTTGAGTCTTAGTCATTCAAATCTATTTTATTTTGTGTCTTTAATCATTTGGAGTCATAAACATTTTCAAATTCGTCCAAATCAAATTCTAGTTTCTGTTTGAGTCAATTTGATTGTTTTAGGCAGTTTGAGTGTTTCAAAGCTGTTCTGAGTCATAGTAGTCTTGTTAAGAGTCTTTACGTTTAGTTTTTATGTTTTTGAATCAATTCAAATTAGATTAGCACCCCTAGTTAATCCCCGGTTAGAACGATCCCTACCTACATCATTACTACAATTGTCACAAATAGGGTTTAATTTGTGTGTGCGTATAATTCTCGCATCATGGGGGAGTCGACTGCACCTGTCGAGGCACCCTCCACTCAGCGACCGTCGGTCTTTCTGGAAGAGGTATAATTCCACTTCCATCCTTTGTTTCGTTAGGTTTGTAGCCGTAACGAGAAGTGTTTTTATTTCAGGACGTCGAGAGCAAGAGCGACGAAGTCCCGCTGGAGCGCTGTCGTCGACCAGTCAGCTCTCCTCCCGTCCATCCTCCACCGGTCGTCGAGGCGACCGCTCGACCGTGTCCTCTTACGGTGGATCGCGGCAAAAGACCCATGGCCGATCCTGAGGCAACGGCCGAAACGCCGATCCACCCGCAGGATGAAGACCTTCCCATTCCTCCACAGGAAGTCTCCTCGGCCTTTGTAAGTCTTGTTTCTTTTGCGTTGATTTTATCATGACACATGTTCTTAAAAGACTATTAAATGTCAGGTGCTCGAACGTTCATTTCACCGACAATTTTATGCGCCGATAGGCGTTGTCTATATTTCCTGGCCACCGTCGTGGCCATCAAATGTAGATGACCTCCATCGGCCGCGTGAATTGAGAAGCGATCTAAGGCACTGGGCTCGGCCATTAAGTTCCCTGGGTTCGAGCAATGACCCATAGGGCATGGCCGAAGTCTCCTCTCGGCAGGTCTAAAACAAACCCTTTTGTTATGCACTATATCACGATGTCTTATTTTCCTTCACAAAGTTTTCCTTTTATGTGCAGCCATCGTGGGAAGTAGAGCTCGGCGCTCTTCTTCAGAGCACGACCGGTGAGGCCGGGTCCTCTGCTGCTCCTGCCGAACCAGCGGGAGCCATGCCCGAGGCCGAAGCCTTCGTGAAGCTGCACGAAGTCCTTTCTCTCTCTGCCTCCCAAGCTCTCCGATGCAAAGGTCTTGACTCCATTGGGGAGTGTCTCAATGATCTCGCCAGCGGCGGTTACCTGAGCACGAAGAATATCTCCTTCCTGACCGACCTCTTGGAGCGGACTGGGCAACACTTCCATATTTTTGAAAGAGCCCTACAAGCCGAAGACGACTTGAAGGCGGCCAAAGTCGCGCAAGAGGCTGGTCGAGCTGAGATGGAGGCAATCAAAGCCAAGAAAACAAAGCTGACCGAGTTTGATCGCTAGATCTCTGACCTCCAGCGTCAAATTTCTGACCTTCAACGGCAAAGGTCTGTTGCCGCTTCCGAGCTTGAGAAGGATTTCGAGGCCAACAGGGCTCGGCTAACGGCCTTCGCTGCCGGCGCACGGCACATCCAGCAACTGCAGTTTAATAAGAAGACGAGGCAGGCTAAGATAATTTTGGGCGAAGCGAAGTGGTTGGAGCTAAAAGCTGCCCTCGAGACTTTCTTCCCCTCGACCCCCTAGGAATTTATCATTGTATTTGTTTTTTTTATTATCAATACAATGATCTTACTATCAATACAATGGTTCTTATTTACACAATGGTCTTTTACTCTTGCATTTCCCATGTAATTGGATGGTACTTTTTTAAAAACTTTCCATTAATCAGCAATTTGTGAACTGAACCCGCCCGATCTCTGAGATGATATGCCTCCTTGCCGAGGACTTTGTGAACGATGAATGGCCCTTCCCAATTCGATGACCATTTACCAAATCGGGGGTCTTTAATCCCGACAGGTAACACAGTTTGCCAAACTAATTCTCCTTCGTCAAACGTTTTTTTGTCTTACACGCTGGTTATATGCTCGCTCGGCAATTTTCTTTTGTGCTATCAATAAGTTACCCGCGTCGATTCGATTTTCTTCCAAGTCTTTTAATTCTTGTCGCATCGTTTGACTATATTCGACACTGAACAAACTACTCAACTCGACCGGTAACATAGCGTCGTGTCCATAAGTTAACGCGTAATGAGTGGTTCCAGTGGCCGACCAGGGTGAAGTTCGGTAAGCTTATAATGCTTCATTTAACTTCAAATGCCACAACCCAGGTTTCTCTCTTACCATTTTTTCGAGGATGCCGATCAACACTTTATTGCTTGCCTCGGCCTGCTCGTTTGCCTGAGGGTAGTACGGTGTAGATTGCTCAAGTCGGATATTCAAACTTGCCGCGTATTCCTTAAACCTATCGGCTGTGAATATGGTGCCATTGTTAGTTATGATTGTTTCTGGCACGCCGAATCTGGTCACAATATTCTCCTCTATGAAATTGCACACCTCTTTGGCTGTTAATTCGGCGTATGATCTTGCCTCAACCCATTTAGTGAAATAGTCAGTTGCTACAATTATCCACACGTGTTTCACCGCCCCCAACGATGGCGTGATTTTGCCAATTACGTCCATTGCCCATCCCCTGAACGGCCATGGTTTAGTAACCGAGTGGAGTAATTCAGCCGGGGCTCTCTGCACGGGTCCATGAATTTGGCATGGTACGCGTCTTCGTGCATAGTCGATGCAATCCTTTATTATACTGGGCCAAAATTAACCGTGTCGTCGAAGCAACCAGCGCATTTTTCGTCCAGATTGGTGTGCCCCACAAATTCCTTCATGTACCTCGGCCATTGCTTAGGCAGCCTGGTGTGGGCCGAGGCATAATAGTAGTAACCCGTCCTTACCCTTGCGATATAATTCATTTTGGTACGACACGTAATTCATGGCGAGGACCTTCGTTCTTCGGTCGTGTCTCCCATTGGGGTTATCGAGGTACCGTAACATCGTTTTTCTCCAATCATCTGGTTCTACCTCGACGGCACATACTTCTACGAGGTCTCCTCGTTCTGATAGGGATGGGAGCGACATTACCCTTGTGCGTATTATGTGTGTGCGCTGGAGAGTTTGCCGATTGACCAAGGCTGAGTACGAGCGCAGACTTGTGGCTGCAATTCGGCCTAGCTTGCCCCCCGTGAGTTGTGCTCCGAAGGCGATCTGGGCGAGTTCGTCGGCGTCTGTGTTGTGGATACGTGAAATATGTTCAAAGGTGATCCGTTCGAACGACTCGGCCAGGTAGGTGGCGACCATATGATAGGGCGCTAAAGTACAACTCATGCAATGAAACATGCCGTTCAATTGGTTAATCACAAGTTCGGAATCACCGAGGACGAGAACACTGGAGGCCCGTAGATCGTGTAAAACGTGGAGGCCGATAATGAGGGCTTCATATTCGGCCTGATTATTTGTGCAGCTGAAATCCAACTTGAGAGAAAAATACCATCGGCAGTGGTCAAGCGACTGAATTGCAATACCGACACTTGCCGAGGTCGAAGTACTGGAACCATCAAAATGCATAGTCTAATGGTTATCGCGTGTGGTGACTAAACCGATGTCGACGTCGCCTCCCTCACAACCATAAGGGGAAGGGTGTTTGGCCAAGGAGTCAGCGAGAGCTTGCCCCTTGACGGCCTTTTGGGGTATATATTGAAGGCTGAACTCGGATAAAGCGAGCGTCCATTTCCCGATTCGGCCTTTGACAATGGGCCGAGTGAGTATGTAACGAATCACGTCTATTTGGGCGATGACCTGCGTAACTGATGGGAGCATGTAATGCCGAAGCTTGGATGCGGCAAAAAACAAGGCTAAGCAAAGTTTTTCGACAGGTGAATAATTGAGCTCTGGTGAGTTCAGATTTCGGCTAAGATAAAAGATAGCTTGTTCACGCCCTACATTGTTATCTTGCGCGAAGAGACAACCAATGGATTCAGCGGCAACCAAAATGTATAATTTAAGGGGTTTGTTGCGACAAGGTGGAACCAGCACAGGCGGGGTGGAAAGGGCCACCTTGATTTGCGTAAATGCAGTTTGATGCTCTTCACGCCATTCAAATTTGTCGGTATCCTTAAGTTTAAGGAGTGTAGAAAATGCCTTCATCTTGCCGGCCGAATTGGCGATGAAACGGCGGAGGAAATTAATCTGCCCGAGTAACGACTGGAGCTGTTTCTTTGTCGTCGGAAGTGGAGCGCTAATGATGGCGCGGGCTTTATTTGCTTCGACTTCGATGCCACGATGGTGCACCAAAAATCCTAGGAAATTACCGGCCGAAACACCGAAAACACACTTGGCCGGGTTCATTTTGAGTTTATTCTTGCGCATGCGAATGAACGCTTGCCGCAGATCATCCAGGTGCGTTTGGCAGCGTTTAGACTTTACCACCACATCATCGATATAAACTTCGACGATTGTACCGATTAAGTCGTGGAATATCATATTCATGGCTCGTTGGTATGCGGCGCCGGCATTCTTGAGGTCGAATGGCATGACTACCCATTCGTAAGTACCAAGTGCCCCAGGGCAACGGAAAGCCGTCTTGTGGACGTCGGCTTCGGCGATGAAAATCTGGTTGTAACCCACATGGCCGTCCATAAAAGATAACAGTTCATGATTAGCTGCGGCATCAATTAACAAATCTGAGATTGGCATTGTGTATTCGTCATTGGGAGTAGCCAGATTTAGATTACGGAAATCGATGCAAATGCGAAGGGCACCGTTTTTCTTCAACACTGGGAAGATATTGGCCAACCATTCGACGTACCGAGCGGTCCTAATAAACCAGCCTTTTAGAAGCCGAACTAATTCTTCTTTAATGTCGAGTTGTACCTCGGTTGAAAATCGGCGAGGGGGTTGCCGAAAAGGCTTACACCCGTCCTTAATGCGTAGCTCATGCTCCACAAGGTTTCGATCGAGGCCTGGCATTTCATGGTAGCTCCACGCGAAGCAATCTTTAAATTCCTGGAGTAACTTACGGAGTTCGACCTTCATGACGGTGGGAGTAACGAACTGATAAACAATGTTCGAGGATCATCGGCCGTGCCTACATTAACTTCTTCTAATGGGTCCTTGACCTGGGGCCGATGGTCTTCGAGTTCGGCCGGTGCTGCCTGAACTTTATCGAAAGATAGAACGGGGCCGTTATCCACTTCGGCCAAAAATTCGATTAAATTGATGTCGGAATTTGGTTGCTTGGTATGGCGTACCAATAGGCCAGCAGACGTTCCATTGTGGATGAAACCGCGGCCTGACGCCGTTCTTGCTTGGTGTGATCAATCATCGACATTGGTGACTAAATCTGCCAAGCCAAGTCTCGCCGAATCCTGTTGGACAGTCTTGGCGCCGACCTCAATCACTTTCTGTACCGAAATTCTCGTCGGCCGCCCATCCTCGTTAAGGCCTTGGAGGGTGATGTAGCCGACGTGATCATCGTAATAGCGAGCCTGAATCATGTTGGTTTCAAATGGTTGGTTATCGGCTGGGTGGACTACAACTGATTTGCCATCCCAAAAGATGAGGACTTGGTATAGTGATGAAGGAATGCAACTGGTTTGGTGGATCCAGTCGCGACCAAGTAATGCGTTATAGTCGGTCTTGGAATCAATTATAAAGAATGTCGTCATGTGTTGACGACCGGCGATGGTAACTTCCAACGGGAGCACTCCTTTGGTCTGAGACTTGTCACCAACGAAGCTGCTCATAGTGATCCCTGATGGAATAAGTTCATTATCAGAACGGCGTAAAGCCTTCATGACGGACATCGGCATAATGTTGACTGTGGCTCCACAGTCGACAAACACTTTAGAAATGGGAAATCCTTCGATGTGAGCCGTGACGTACAACGGCTTCAGGTGTTAGAGATTAACCGAGGGGGAACGGGGAAATAGTTCGGCCAAAGCCGCCTTAAGGTTGTCCCCGCTTCGGGCTTCTCTGTCGTCATCGTTTGCGACGAAATCTACTTGTGTTGCTTCCTCGGTGACCACGTCCCCGTCCAAGAAATTTGACTGGTGGGTACGTGGTTGGAATTCAGCTGGTAGGACGTGGACCATATTGATCTCCATATGTTCGAGGACCGAGGGATCCATCAGATCGTGGTCGTCGTCTTCAGCAAAATTAACCATAGTAGCAGTCGGCGGAACATCCTCAATCAAACTTTTGAGTACCTCGGTAAGAACCGGTATCTGAGACGTGTTGACCAAGTCGAGTTTGGTTTGGCTCTTTTCTTCGACTATGTTTACTGCCGAAGATTTATGTTGGTCCTTCGTTATACGAGCTCGTTCTTCATAGGCGATGCGGGCGTTCCTTGTTTCTAGATATGTATCCAACCGTGCTATCCGTTTTTCCTCGTCGGTCGTGAGGTCGAAGAGAGATACAGCCGAGAAAACTTCGAAATGATAGCGCAAATGCTGAAGGTCTTCGAGTGAAAAGGGTAATTCGGCGGCGTCAATATCTGTGTAAGGATCGACCTCAAAACCAAGGACCCGAGCCTCCCATATATGTTGGAACCTAGCTTTGATCGCTAGGTCGGAAGTTTTCTGAATAATTTGCTCGGCATCAGGGCAAGTTAGAGCTAGGTCGAGGGCTTCCTGACACGCCTTGGGTAGTCCGTACAAGTCATTGGCGGAATATTTCTTATGAAACTCTTGCATGTACTCCAGGGATTCACCGAGGAATGGGGGGTGTAAGTTGCGCCGTATTTTGATAAACGGCTCGCGCGGTGGTATCGGAGAAAGTTTCCTTTCGGCCTCTTGTCTAAAGTGCTCGAGACGAGCTCTCGTCTCCCCAGGCCGGAGAAGGATCTTGATACGTTTCTCAGACTCTTCAATAGTGGTTTCAAAGCCGGGAGCTGCTACTTTATTCCCTTCGACTAACTCGGTCATGATAGTCGGGGTTGGCCGTTCACTAATATTTTCCACGGCCTTTTTTGGTTGCCACTAGTTGGCAGGGCTGGCCTGCGCTTCTCGTCGTCGAGCCATGCAATCTATCCGTTGGCGGCAACGTTTTTGAGATTTAGACAGCGCCGTATATACGCCAGTCGGAGAATTGTAACTGTACCAGCGTTGATCCGATGTCCTAGGTGGTTTGAAGGTTTTGCGATCGGCTGGCGAGCCCAAACTGTGGGTCGCACGAGTAATAATCCTCATTATAGAAAGGTACGTCGAAGTCAAGACGCCGCCTGACCAGGACCTGGTCTTTCGGCCGTACTTGTGGGCCGAGTCGATCAAACACTCGACGTCGTGGACTTTTATCAAGTTCCTTCGGTGATGTTGTAGGGGCCGTGGAGAATGTTGAAGATGTCTTCTTCCCAGGTTCAATTGGTGTTTTACAATGGTCACATAAAACCTTTGATTTATGAGTTTCGTCGGAACTTGACCCCATCATAGGCTCATCGGTGGGTGGCCCTAATTGTTCCGTAGGTGGTGCATTCGAAAATAAATCAAGCTGTAGTTTTGTTTGACCATTCCGTCTACGGATATGCTGTACTGGGACGTATTCGGCCTTCCCTTTGTTTTTAGGAAGATGAGCATCCATCATACTAATTGTTGTTGAAGGGAAGGGATTAACGTCGACTGCCATCTGCTTTTCCGGAAATTTCAACTTTCCTTTCTCGATCCAACTTTGAATTGTGTCTCGGAATACAACACAATTATTGGTTGCATGCTTATTAGAATTATGATACTTGCAGTTGATAGGAGCATATTCATGCGACTTAAATGGCTTGTTCTCGTACATTTACGTTATGTTTCTTTAGTTATTTTAGTTCTTTATGCTTCTTTTGTGTGTTTTCAGGTTCTAAGGGCTTAGGGAGCAAGAAAGTGCATTTTGAGGCCATTTGGAGCATTTTTGGGCATGGATTGGATAGCTTATCCATGGAGCCAAGAGGATGGACGAATTTGAAGGCCTTGTATGCTCTTTGGGGACATCAAACAAAGGGCCTAGCCCAATCAAACACATTATGCCATACAAACCAACCTATTTTAGGCCCATTCTATGTACTTAAACCCTAGCCCTTTAAACTAGTTCATTTATCACTTATCAAACCATTCACTTATCACTCACCACATATCATTCACTTATCACTTAACATATCATTCATTTATTTCACTTCCATACTCCTCTTAATTCCACATGCATTCTCACACATGCACATCATTCACTCACATTTCCACCATTCATTCTTTATTCCACAAACAAGTCACATGCATTCACACATCAACAAAACAACTTCATTGTCGTGGGTTCCCATTTCCTTTCCAAACATCTCACATGCATTTCCACCTTCCTACTTCATCATTACACCACCTTCTCCATCTTTAATCACATGCACCACCAATTCAACACATGCACTTGTTCCTCCATTAAATCAACCACATTCATCACCAAAGAACCCTTGTGCCGTGAGTTCCATTGCATTTCTAGCATCCTCACATGCATTCCCTTCACATTCACCCACATGCACATTCAATCATTCACTCATGCACCCTTTATTCTTCATCATTCAAGCCATGCCTTCACATTCATTTCCAAACAATAATCACTTCAAATCACATGCACAAACATGCATTTTCAGCACCATTACACTAGTCCATGCCGTGGCCTTCACTCACATTTCCAGCTTTCCACCTTACATTTCCACATGCATTCACTTCATCATTACACACCACTCATTCTCTAATTCACATGCCTTCATTCATTCTTTATTCCACTTACACTCATCATCACACACCTTAGCAATCAACACATGCAATCACATGCATCACAACCACAAAGAACCATCCCCAAAACACTTTGCCGTGGGCACCATTCCACATTCCAGCTTTCCACCATGTTTTTCCATCATTTCCTCCACACAAACACATTAAACAAACAGCCATTTACACCTCCATTACTCCTATAAATACCCTTGCATTCATTCATTCAAAGATCATCTCATTTTTCATACACAACACACCACAAACACTTCCATCTTCTCCCTAGCCGTGAGTCTCTCCATTTTCTGCACCATTCCCTTCCCTTTCTCCTCCATTTCTTCCATTTCCATAATCCCCCAATCCATTCAACACACCAACAACATCCCTTAGTCCTTGTGCTACAACGAAGACGAAGAGAAGAAGGCCTAAACGTTCATACAATTCACGTTTGAGTTGTTGGAATGTTTACGCGTTTCTTTGATTTCAATGTTTAAATTCAATTCTCTTTGTTTTGTAATATAAAGAATGGAAGAGAAGAGTGCCTAAACGTTCATACAATTCAAGTTGAGTTGTTGGAATGTTTAGGTGTTTCTTTGATTTCAAAGTTATGAGGAACTAAACCCTTTTTGGCTAGGGGTGATTTCAATACCATGATTATTTATGTGATATGAATTGATGAATTCCGGTTATGAACTCTTGATTCGTGAATGCAATTGGCTTAACTATTTGATGATTAACTTATTTGTGTTTGTTGATTGAGGGTCGATACTTAATTAACATGCATGAATATGTGGCTAAAGTTTAAGAAGGTTTCACATAATCGTTACTAACTTATACTTGAAAGTAGTGAAGGTCGCTTGTCACGATCGCGTTAAGTTTAATTCTTAGCATGAGTAACATGATGTCATAGTTGCAAATGCTTTGTCAATGCTTATGGTTTTCATTATTCTTAATGATCTTCGATTGTATCTCTATTATGATGACATGTAGGGAACTTTTGAGAATGTTTTGGGTTGTCGAATGATGCCATCCAATCCAATAATATAAGGAAAATCTGAGGGTTAACTAGTGATGTCACGGTTAATTTGGGGCATTGTCGTTCATAATTCAATGAATGAATAACTGGAAATTGATTCATATGCATAAATATCATGTGTAGAGAAAGAACCCTTAGCTAGCTTCCCATCCATTCATTTCCGTCAAATCCATATTTACAATTTGTTTTGTTTCCAAGTATTCATTTTAGTTTAAAGTCGTCCAAATCCAATTCCCCTCTATTTCGTTGAAATCTTAGTCTTAATCTTTCTTATTTTTAGTTTTGCTTTCTTCGAGCATTAAATAGTGTTTTATATTGTGTTTTTATGTTTTTAAGTCAATTTAGAAGGTTTTAGCAAGCCCTCCTAATCCCCGGTCTAGAACGATCCCTCACTTATCCATTCTACTACAATTGTCAAACGAGGGTTTAATTTGAGTGTCAAGTAATTCTCGCATCAGCAGTATATTTTCCCTTTTAATTCATCGGCCTTAGGGATGGTATGGCCCGGCCGAAGCTTGATGATTTTTGCTGCCAATAATTGATCGAAAATTGCATCAGCTTTGGTGATATCGAAATTGTATATTTTTTATGACTTACTCATTTCCTTGGCGGCCGAACGGGTTTTGGTGTCTTTGGAACTCACTTGAGTCAAAGCCTTATAGACGTAGGGTTTATCTATTACTATCTCGGCCGCATCCACACTAGCATACTGAGGATCCTCACTTTCGGCCAATGCATAGCTAATCGTGGGATTCTTATACAACGTCCCCCGGGATGATGACTTGGATATCTTTTCTTCTTGGAGCAGATAATCATACTGTTCAACGTGTTGAGCAAGTTCGTACATATCTCGAATATGTGCTCCCAGAAACTTCCTTTTGTATTCCACGTCTAATCCGTTGAGGGCGATCCTGATGAATTCCACCTCGAGGAGTGGTACTCGGCACCAATTCCTGGCCGACTTAAACCTCGTTAGGTACTCTATTGGAGATTCATCGGATGCTTGAGCCATCCTGGCCAACGATGATACGGACATCTCCATCCCTAGCCGATAGAATTGTTCATGGAACTTTTCAACTAACTCTTCCCAACTCTGCACGGAGTTGAGCGGAAGATTAATGTACCAGGCGAAAGCTGAGCCTGTCAGTGAAAAGTTAAACAGTCGTAATTTATAGAAGTCGCTATTGACGTCTCCACACTGCGCTGTGAAACGAGCCATATGTTCTAATGAGGATAACGACGATTCCCCGGCGAAGAGACTGAAATCAGGAATCTTAAAACCTCGTGGGTATTCAAACCTTTCTACATAAGCCGGGTAGGGATGGATGAATTTTGGAAACTTCGGCCCCTTCTTTAGGGCCGAGTCAATCATTCTCTGGACTTCGGTCATGTTTACAGAAGCGGCTTTTTCTCCTTGGCTTGGTCCCTCGGATCTATTTCCCGATCCACCTCTTTTTTCTAAGGTGATTGCTTGCGGCCGGGCGGACCCTCTCTCAGCTTGTATTGGAACATTCGTAGAAAGCTGCCGAGGTTGGCTGACCTGGCCATCTTCGAAGGCTTTACTAACCAACAGTTCAAGCATCCGGGTCTGTGTATCGTTGTTACGTAGTATTGCTTCTAGTAAATCATTCATCTTTTGACCAATCGACTGCTCGACCTGTCGATACTGTTCATCAAGTCGTCTCCGAAGAAACGTCCTAGTTGGTGGATCGGAACCTTCCCTACCATCGTCGTCGCAATCTTCCGCGATCCCTTCCACAAACATGCCTGCCGTTTGATTCGGGACCGCTGAGTTGTGAGGTTGTCCGCCGAGATAGATTTCATTTTCTCGGCGTGTCACACTTGTGCCCTCGGGCAGCGCAACAATGATCGGATTTTTTGCAGGGTGCAAATCCTGCCCAAGGCCTTGCACTGGTAAGTCAGCTGTTGACTTTCCCATGGTTGTTTTCTTCTTTACAGACCGTGTTTCAACGGTCATGAACTCCGAAGGTTTAGCACAAAGGTCCCACCGGGCGTGCCAAAATGTTGACTCTAAAAATTACAAAACCTACGTGGCGCTAGGGGTGGGCATAAAAACCGCCAAACCGCAAAACCGCATCGAACCGTAAGAAAAAAAACCCAAAAAAACCGTGTTGACCAGAAAAGTCAACTTTGAGTGAAAAACCGAACCGAACCGTTCAAACCGGTTTCGAATGACCAAGAACCGGCCGAACCGAACCGAACCATTTTATTAATAATAAATAAATAAATTATATATACACACACATGTCATGGTATAATAGGTTGAAAAATAGGTTGAAAATTTGTGTACAGGAGCTGCTGCTTCTTGCCTGCTCTCTGAAGTCTGAAAACTTGCAATTTGTTTCATCATTTTTTTGTTTGTTGACTGATTGACCAGTGCATATGTATTTTAGTTGTCTCTTTTTGTTGACTTGATGCCACTACCAAAGACATCTGCATTAAAAAAGATGTGTTGTATGCAACTTTATGTAATCAGTTTTAGAAGATGTATTTGAATGCATAATGATTTGATGTTCAAATAATTTATTATTAGGAACCGTAAATCGGCAAGAACCAAATCGGAACCGGTGTAGACCGAACCGTAATGTTCTAGCCATAAATTTAAGTGGAACCGTACCGAATCGAACCGTTAATATATTTCGGTTCCAGTTCCAATTTAGGGGTGGAACCGCACCGAACCGCACCGTGCCCACCCCTACGTGGCGCGCAGGCCGAGTAACTAACAAGCTAACTACGTCCTTCGGTTGAATGCGGGGCGTGCCAACTCGCCGGCCGAGCTTGGCCGAGGAGTAAAATTTGTTGATGTCGCGTCGAGGAAGGATCACTCTCGGTCTCTGGGTTCTATAGCCTGAAGACAAGGCTACTAATTCTTCGGAGTTCACAAATCGTCGGAGCCCGATTCAGTTACTGTGATTATATTCGTAAGAGTATAAGCACGCCGAATCGAGACCAAACTATATGGGCACAGGTACTCAAATGTGATGTATGTCTTGATGGTAAACGTAGTTCGGCCGTCGGAATGCCGAACCCTGAAACTTACTTGCGAGTATCCAATCATAAAATCACTCGGCGTCCAATACGCCGAGCAATGCAATTCGTAACACCTGACTATGCCGAGAAGGCTAGCAAGATGACCTCTACCAACAAGGATTCGAAAACCCTTCTCGGCCGAGACTTAGATAGGTAACTGGTCGGCCTCGACACAGTGCTGTTTATCCAAACTGAAGGTGCTTCTCGGTCAGCTGATTCTGCGGCAGCAATGCTGTTTATCCAAACTAAAGGTGCTAGCCGGGTGCCTCCACAGTGCTGTTTATCCAAACTGAAGGTGTATCGGCAGAAAAAGAAAAAGAAAAGATCTCAAGGTATTTGAGAGGTTTTGCGCAGGGCAATTGTATGCAGATTTTTGAAGGTCTTTTCTGTTGCATGATTTCTTGTATTTATAGCACCCCATTCCTTGAGACCGATTTGCATCCTGATCTGGATTGGGAGTCCTTGTCCCGTTTCAACTCTAACTCGAACAAACCTACTCCCACTGGGATTCTGAATTTTCCTTCTTTTCGAGGCTTTATTCTTTGCCGGTCGGGAATCCTGGTCGCACCAGGACTTCCTGGACCTTTTCTATTTATCTGGACTACTTAGGATAAGATTTGACCGACCCTGCCAACTGGCCCAGGATTTATCATTCGGCCCATAGTATTTGACATGACCTTGGGCCGAGCTCATCCTGCTGCTCGGCCCAACAATATTATTTTGGGCCCAAACAAATGTATATTCCCATCCCTACTTAGCACGAGCCCTTTTGGGAGCTCACTAGCTTCGGGTTCCGTAGGAACTCCGAAGTTAAGCGAGAAGGGGGCTAGAGCAATCCCATGATGGGTGACCCACTGGGAAGTTGCTCGTGAGTTCCCAAAAAACAAAACCGTGAGGGAATGGTAAGCCCAAAGCGCACAATATCGTGCTACGGTGGTGGAGCGGGTCCGGGAAGTGATCCGCCCCGGGCCGGGATGTAACATTTGGTATCAGAGCCTAATCCTGGCCGCGTGTGTGCCGACGAGGACGTCTGGCCCCTAAGGGGGTGGATTGTGACATCCCACATTGCCCAAGGGAGTGATCCTTAAATGTATATTCTCATCCCTACTTAGCACGAGGTCTTTTGGGAGCTCATTGGCTTCGGGTTTCGTAGGAACTCCGAAGTTAAGCAAGAAGGGGGCTAGAGCAATCCCATGATGGGTGACCCACTGGGAAGTTGCTCGTGAGTTCCCAAAAAAACAAAACCGTGAGGGAATGGTAAGACCAAAGCGGACAATATCGTGCTACCGTGGTGGACTGGGCTGGGGGAAGTGGTCCCCCCCCCCCCCCCCGGGCCGGGATGTGACAGTTTGAGGCACTTTATAGTCTAATTTGTTTTGGTGAAGCCTTGAGACTCCAAACTCTCCTTCTGGCTTTCTAATATTAAATATGGTTGGTTGGGTTAATTCTTTTTATCTCATTTTTTTTATAAGAATATAAATCAAGGACTTCAGCACGTCCCCTTTTTATCTCCCTTTATTTTTTACCTAATAAAACAAATTATAATTTTTTTTCTTCCTGACAAAATTACCCTTGGGTTTTTATATTTATTTTTTTGTCTGTTTTATTTATTTTGTTTGAGGGGCTTTATAGTCCAATTCTTTTTGGTGAAGCCTTGAGACACCAAACTCTCCTTCTGACTTTCTAATATTAAAGATACACACACACACACACACATATATACCAAACTCTCCTTCTGGCTTTCTAATATTAAAGATACACACACACACACACACACACATATATATATATATATATATATATATATAGATATTTTTATAGTGCTAAGCAGTTAGTATTTTAATATAAAACCAATCACTCGTTTTGGCCCTTTGAACAATATTTCTCTTAATCTAAAATGATCAATTTTCAGGTTACCAAGCAAAAGATCATTCATGCATAAATTCACTGAAATTGAAAGCCTTTAGTTATCAAATGTCCACTGTAAACAATGAAATGAAACGTACACAATAATAATTAAAGAGCTAAATAATTTTCGATTCGAATGAATTTTTACAAGAATGATCTAGTAATGATATTTTTAAATTTGAATGGTTCAGATCATGAAATTACATATGAAATGGGCTCAAACGAGTAGTTAACACCGTATTAAAATAATAATTGATTAGTGCTATATGTGGTGCTACGTGTTGTAGATGCTGATTATTATTAGTATGTGCTAAAATTAACCAAAAGAAGGTGAAATGAGGATTCTATTTTGAAACTTTTCTATGATTCTTCTAATCTCAACGTGAAATCGGTGGATTACGAAGGTTTCTAACTTGAATGGCGACGGAAATGAAGAAATGGATTTAAGGATGATAGGTTAGGGGTTTAATTTCCTTTAATAACAAAGATGAAAAGCCTCAATCTCAACGCGTACTCTTCATAATCCATTCGCTTTGAAAATCGAATTGAATAAGTAGGAGAATTGATATAAAAATAATGTTTTAGCTTAAAATGGTCTTTCACGTTCAGATAACTTTTCAGTTTGCTCTCTGACAATGAGAATCAATGGTTGATGAGTTTGTTTTGTTAGAGTATATAGGATATGGAAAGTGTGGATCATGACACATGTCATTAGTTAAACAAATAAGGCAGTTAAGGTTGTTGGTATTGTAAGATTCGGATAAGGCAGTTAGGTGAATATCCATCTATATAGCAACAATATCTTTGTAACTAGAAAATTAATCAAGAAAATACAAGTGGAAAATCATTATCTTTCTCTCTAAGTTTTCTCTGTTTCCTTCTTCTTCTTCTACAATCTCTCTGTTCTCTTTTCTGTATAATGCTTAACATGTTCATCGTAAATTATTTTGGTCATTTCGGAAAAAATCTATCAATATCCTTGCTAAGCAAACGAGTTGGTTTAATAAAAAATACCATTAAAAGGTGATCACGTCTCACGTGATTACTCACGTGACAATTTTAACAAAAATATTGATAGATTTTTTCATGGAATAACCAGAATAATTTTTTACGGACAAACTCAAAGACTATTGTTATCTACTTTCATTTTTAGATACCGATGTAAAGAACTATATCAATCTCACAGATTATTTTAACTAAAAACTCTTAAAAAATAGAACGTTCCATTAAACTAAAACAAATATTGGTGGTGTAGCCAAAAAGAGAAAAAGTAGTGGTGTTAGTGTTGGTTTTGCGGCGACCCTGCTTTGACAGGTTGCAGTTGGGTTAGCCACTTTTATTCTAAGATGTGGATTGTCTGCCCTCCCCCTTCTCATACCTTTCTCATCTTCTTTTATTTCTATAATTACGGTTAAGTCATATTAACATTTTATATTTTCATTGCTTTTTGTCTTATTATTTCTATTAAAAAAATCAATATAAAATGTTAACGTGGTTTAACCATGATCATAAAAATAGAAAGGGATGAGAAGGGTATGGGATAGGAAGGACAATCCAGGTCCTTTATTCAAACGCCTCAAGACTTTGTGGCTAGCTGGCCTGTTTTTATTGGTTCGCACCAGTAGTTGGGCCTATTCAAAGGTCGGTGGCATGGAGGACCGTACAATTAGCAATTAGCAAGCTAATAATTCGGGTTGATTTTATTCACCTCACTTATTTGGTAGTGTCATCATGATGTGGTTCTTTACTAGTTAGAGCAAGCCCAATGTGGGCATTTGCTCGGGGGACAGGGGACAGAACAAGGGCCCGAGACCCCGTGGACCAGCTTCAGCGTGGGCAAGTCCGAGTGAAGGTGGAGGCCTGAGCTCCGAGCCCATGGAGAACTGCCAGCCCGAGAGCCTGAGGACATATGACGTCAGCGCTGATGTCAGCCTGGAGTCAGGCATTATTTAATTTTTTTTTTTTTTTTTTGTGTCAGGCACGTGCACCCCACTCGCGCATGGGGGCGCGTCGCCGACACAAAATCAGAAAGAAAAAAAAAAAAAAAAAAAAAAAAAAAAAAAAAAAAAAAAAAAAAAAAAAAAACTTTTTCAGTTACTATTGGGAAGCCACGTGGCTTCCCACTGTCTATTCGATCTCAAAGGTTATTTAATTTGGACCGTTCGATCTCAATGATAAAAAAAAAATAAAAAAGTCTTATTTAATATCTACCGTTCAATCTGAGATCAACGGTGAATATTAATATGCTTTATAAATAAAAAAATAAAAGAAAAAATAGTTTTAAAATTAAGAAAAGTTACCGTTGTGACAAGTGGCACAATCTGGAGTGTTGGAATTCAAATTTTTTTATATCCAACGGCAGAGATTAATTAATTGAATAAAAATTTAAAAAAAATTGTAAAAAATTCAAAAAAAAATTGTTTTTACTTTTCTATAAATACCTTCTCATTATCATCTACCTTACACAACAATTTCATATTTTCTCAACTACTTTCAATCACATTCCTTTCTTTATCTCAAAGTTTGAATCCATTTTTTTCAACAAAATGACCACTGGTGCAAGTACGAATTGGTCGCTTATTGAAGATATTGCGTTGTGTACTAGCTGGGTTGAAGTTACTCATAGTTCGCTTACGGTAATGAGATGCAGTTGCGAGAAATGTGGAGTCTTATTCATACCAATTATCTTGAGAAAATTGGTGGGCAAAGAACCAAAGAATCAATGTCCAGCCGTTGGAAATTACCTAGCCAATCGTTTAGTACGTGGAGAGACGCATTGGCACAAGCTAGTAGTAATATTTGAAGTGGGGAAAATTACTTGGATCAGGTAACAATATATTATTTATTTGATACCCAAATTTACATTATAATTATTTGTTTGTATTATTTATTTGTTACCTACATAATTTATTATTTATTGTTTGTATTATTTATTTGTTACCTACTTACATTATAATTATGTTGTTTGTATTATTTATTTGTTACTTATTTTCATTATAATTATTTCTTCTCCTGCATTGTGTAGGAACTTCAAGCACAAGCTTGGTACGCTGCCAAAACCAAAAGCAAAAATAAATCATTCAACCGGTGGGAATGTTGGAATATTGTCAAAGATTGTCCTAAATTTAGAGTTGTGCCAGTCGGTCCAGAAGTGCACATGAACAGCACCCCTCTACACTCTACACCCGATCATGTCTCACGTGTTGATGAAGATGATGCAGAAGAAGTGCCCGAAACGCCCCTCCCTAAACAAGCGTCAGGTTCGACCCGTTATCCAATTAGGCCTCAAGGTAAGAAGGCTTCAAAGAGAAAAGGGAGTGCTTCCAAGAATGATTATGCAAAGTTCATGGAAGAACTTACTCGCCAAGGTGAATTGACTTTGGCAAGGAAACTGGCGAAATATGAGGCTGATAAGGTTAGAGATGACGCAAAAGCTGCAGCTATTGAGAGAGAATTTCAGGCTAATGAGAGAGAAAGAGAGCTACTTAGGCAAGAAAGGGAACATGTTAGAGAAGAAAGACGGGCTCAACGAGATCGTGAGATTATGAACACGTCTTTAGAAGGGAAGTCTCCAAATTCTAAATTTTTTTGGAAGTCAGAGAAAGCGGACGTGGTGCGAAGGAGGCGTGCAAGAGAAGCGATAGCAAGCCAATGTGGTCCTAGCACCACAAGAGAAGATCATCCTAGCACCACAAATTGGTTAAGTGATGATGAATAGAGTACTTTTTGTAATCGGAGCCCATTATTTTCCAATCACTTTGGGTTGTAATTTATTATTTATGTTGTTTCCAATTTGTTGAATATTTATTCAAATTAATTTGGTAAGTTATTTATACTAAGAGAATATTTATTGAAATGACAAAAACACACCAAATAAAATTACATAAGCATACGGAATAATTAAAAACTCACTAAAAAAATTACATAAACATACCAAATAATAAAACACACCAAATAAAATAACATAAACATACCAAATTCAAAAAAACACACTAAATGAACTTAATTATCTTCAGCTTGTTTCAATGCCCACTGGTGCTCTATCAAGTCAATTTGTCGGGGATTGTGCATGTCTGGCATTTGAAATGCAGTATATCGTTAAATGAGCCTTTCATTGTAACATCCATCCCTTTGTAATGGCTCATATTGCACGGGCTCATCGGTGGCGTCATGAGCACAATATATACGTGTTCTTGAATTGTTCATTGCAAGTAAATGCCGTCAGCTAGGTAGTATGGCCCGTCGTACATACGTCTGTTGACCTCATACGTGACTTTTGGTGCCTTTCCTTACAGGACATAGTTGAACACTGGGGATTGGGCAAGGATGTTGATGTCATTTTGATCTCCCGGGACCCCGAAAAAGGTGCGTCAAATCCATATATCAAAAGATGCCACCGCCTCCAGAATTATACTTTTTGCTCATTTTCTGTCCCTATAAGCGCCTTGCCATGCACTTGGACAGTTTTTCCACGTCCAATGCATACAATCAATGCTTCCAATCATTCCAGGAAAACCATCTCGGCCTTCTTCAACAGCCGTTCCAAGTCCGTGTTTGTAGGTTTGCGGAGGTACTCAACAGTGTAGATAGATTCGATTGCTCCGCAAAACCTCATCAGGGACTCAAGAATGGTTGATTTCCCCATCCTCGTTATCTCATCCACTTGGTCTGCAGATGCTCCATATGCAAGCATCCGCAAGGCAGCAGTAATTTTTTGCTCAAGCAGTAGACCCATAGCACCAAAAGCATCTTTCTTTTGCACAAAGTAAGAATCATGGTTGCAAACAGCAATCATGATTTTGTTGAACAAATTTCGTTCCATTCTAAAACGACGTCTAAAGTACATATCAGGAAATGCACTATTAGGAACAAAATAATCATCCAAGAGTTCCATACCTCGTCGTTGCCTGCTTCTATCAAGGTTTCCGGAACGACTGGGCCTACAGATATGAGCCATAGCTTGGACAACTCGACGGGAATGTGAGGCTCTGCCCATTCTTACTTCGTCATCTCTCCTTCTACGCTCCTCATCCTCTTCCTTCCCATTTTTTGCCCCCTGGTGATTGAACATTGCTTCTAATTGGTTAAACAATTCTTCCTCTTCCTGATCGAGTTCCCACATCATCCTTGAGGAAGAAGAAGACATTGTAAGAAAGAAACAGAAACTATGAATAATGATACAAATTTTTGTGAAGAAGGAAGCAGAAACTATGAATAATGATAGAGATCTCGAGAAAATTAGTGTGAGATTTCTGAGGATGGATGGTGGATTATATGGAGGATTCAGAAAGGATTAGGTTGTACATAATGCCACGTGGCATGCCGTCATTCGTTACAAATCTGATGGAAATCTATCCTCAAAGATTGTGAACAGATTATGACACGTGGCATGCCGTCATTCGTTAAAAATCTGATGGAAATCTATCCTCAAAGATTGTGAACAAATTATGACACGTGGCGCGACATGATTGGTTAATAATCTTATCAGAAATCCATCACCAATAATTGTATTTTCAGATAATGACACGTGGCATAACGAGTACGATTAAAAAATTAATCGAAAATCCATCCCCAATAATTGTCTTTTCGGATTTTATGACAAATGGCGCAACAACAACGATTAAAAAATTTATCCAAAATTACAAATAAAATTATTTTGTATTATTTAATAATACTTCGGATAATGACACGTAGCGCAACGAGAATGATTAAAAATCTTATCCGATAGTACAATTAAAATTATTTTGTATTATTTTATAAATAAAAAAAATACTAATATTTTATTGTCTAATGCCAGGGCTATTGAAGTGTAACGGTGGAGATGCAAATGCTATTGTCAGGGCTATTACTATTCATTAAGGACAGTTAATGTTCATTAGGTGGATTGAATAGTGCATAGCCTGAGGGGAGGGCTCCAACGCTGGAGTTGCTCTTAAGGTGGACGTTGGGTTTGGTATAATATTAATTTGGTTCTTTCTAATGGCTTGTTCAAATTTTGAATAATAAATTATGACGGTTTAGAATGGTTTTAAAATAATTGAAGCGTTTTGGATGAAAATTTTTTGAGTGTTAAAAGCACTTAAAGTGTACTTTATAAGAAGCACAAGTTATATGCATTTTGCACGAAGCACTTCAAATATTTTTTCAGAACTCACTTCCATTTTTACTTAAAATTGATATAAAAAAATTCACCAAAAAATCAATTATTTTAGAAACACTTCCATACACATCTTTATTCATCCAAATTAAAATTGGATCGGTTAGAAATTTGAAATGTAAAATGGGCCCCACTAAAGGCATGCTCGATGCTCTTTGATAAATTTATTTGAAATAAGAGGGTGTCATATGACAGTCTAGTAGGATAATTGATATACTCATCGACCTTTTTCTTGAAAAAGAAAGGAAAAAACACGCAAGTGTCCTAGTGTTTTCGATTGGGAATGGTACTTTTTGTTTTTTTTTTTGTTTTTTTTTTTTTTTTGATATTTCAATACGAATATAATAGTTAATTGAGTTTTCCCCTCAATAATAACTATTATTGTTTATAAAAAAAAAATTTATTAGCACTCTAGAAAAAAAAATATATTTGTGAAGAATGTATAATGAGATTTTTGAAGTGCTAATAACAATTTTCAAAAAAAATTATCAAAGAAATAAATAACGTCTTAAATATTTTGGATATGATCGACCATACTCCTATGAGAAATATGAAGGTTACTTCCGTTGTATACATTTGCGGTTATAAATCACCCTTGAGCAAATAAATGACTAATGAAAACGCTCTTGTGCTTTCACTCAAATTTTTTAGTGATAAAAAACGACTGATAAAAAATGACGGAAGCATAAATTTCCATCTTTGACAAAAATACCATATCCGTAGCGTAGATATGTATTTCTTTTACGTGCTTCATTTATAGAAGGCATTTAGGGAAAGAGATCCTTATTTTATTTTTATTTTTCCCTAAAAAATGGAGATTAGTTGTGAAGTCCACACTACATTGAATTTCAACGATTCAAATAGTATATTTTTCAAGTTGCACCTCTTAGATCATCCTAAACTGAAAATATTAGCCAAATTGGAAATATTTGAGACATCTAATTGAGTTCAAAGAAATTAACGAACATTTTATTCTATAAGAAACAATGAATTTTTTTTATTTGTGATAATTAAATACGCAAATGGTTTCGGATTGAATTGAATTTTTGCAAGGATGATCTATAAATTGAGGCTTACAAAATAAACGGTTCAGATCGTTGAAACTCAAGTAGATCCCACAACTAATCTTCATTTTTTGAAAAAAAAAAAAATAGAGATCTCTTCCCTTAAGGAACCTGTCATTTATATCTTATATTCTATAAGCATCATGAATTTTTACCTTTCCATGTTCAAATGGATTTGGTCTCTGGAGAGTTAACTAATTTGTTGAATTTTGGTTTAATTTAATTGCTATATATCTCAATGCTTTAAAAGTAGTATCTGGCTTACGATTTTAGACCCTTGTACTTAAAAGGGATAGATAGTTGATACTTTTCTAGTAATCTTTTGTGAATCTTGCACTTGAGAACTTTTTGGGATTTCCTTAGTTACATTTAACCAAAAAGTTGACAGAATTGAACGAAAGCGGTAGATTCAGAGTAGAACGTCTGAAAGTCTAGGTGCTACGTTGTTAAAATTATTATTTTTTTTTTTTTTGGACAAAGGAGATTCAATACCAAGAGAACACAATTACAGACAAAGGGGCACAAATACAAAACAAAAAGTGAACCCCCAACACTAAACAAAAGCCCAACCCGAGAGAAAGGCCCAAAACAGAAAAACACAAAACATAAAACCCTACAAGACTAGCATCCTCCTTTGCCGTCGAAGAACCGGCCATCGACCATAATCCAATATCCCAGGCCAGAGATCGCACCAAACATAGCCCCAAAGAAGAAGGCGCCAGCGTCCTCCACCATACACCACACAAATCGAAACTGCAACCACCAAAGGAATAAGCTAGAGGGAAAGAACTTACCCCTAGCAACAAAGCCGAAAACAGCATACAAGTGGAAGGTGGTGGTGGGTACACCATATGAGTCGAAGCTCTGCACACCTTCCTAGAAAACCGCACAACGCGGGTGGAAAAGATGGTTGCAGCTTTGAATGGTATTTACACACACCTCTATATAGTCTTGGTGGTATCTGTGCAACTTTTCCTTTATATTTTTTTTTTAATTTTAACAAGAAAATAATTGATAGTTCAAATAACATTTGGTAATGATTTGTGCAACAAACAGTACAACAAAATGATTGACAATTATAGATTCGAGAAAAATAATAATCGTCATTTTTTATTAGAATGTAGTGAATCAAAGATTCAACAAAAATAATCCCTCAAAGAAACCCCACATACAAATCATTTTCCGCCCAAATGAAATAACAAATTTCCAATCGGAACAAATTAATTCAAGTAGTGCTTGAACAAGGCAAAAACTGAGACCATAAGTGATGCTCCTACGACGGCACCGTTTACAGGCAAAGAGTAAGCTGCTCCAGCATCCATCGGCGCGGGCGCCGGGGCACTCTCCTGAGCCGACACGGTTGCTGCAGCCAAGGCTACAAGGACGAAGAAGAAGGCACTTGAGATGCTTACTTGCGCCATTGGTGACTTGAACTGGAGCTTTTGAGCTGCTGCTAAATGGAGTTGGAGGAGAGTTTTTTGAGTGTGGAGGCTTTTGCTTTGTGTTGTGAGAATTGGGGGAGCGATTGTTTGTTTATATAGCGAGTGAGGGGCGTGTGGACCCGCAATGACAACCAACGTTCAAATGCATGGCAACGGCTAATCGACAGCGCAGGTTTTGTGTATAGTAACCTACCGACGACGACAGCTTGTATTATTTGGTTGGTGGCGGACGGCGCCGTATGCAATATTCACACGTGTCTTTTTTGTGATCAAGAAAAACCCACCGACATTGGTCATTTTTGCCGATTATTTTCCTCAAAAGATTGGAATTTACCATACAGATTTTTGTAGTGCAAACATTCACTATTCACCGTTGTACCAAGGTCACGCATTGGATTTTACTAAATCCTATTCTCTTTTTTTTTTATTCGTAAAAGAAGGAAAATCTTAGAATTTAAGAATCCCTTTAATAATTATTTCAATTTTAATTTTCGTGTTTTTCGTTGGAGGTAGAGAAAAAAATGTCACCGCATGCTTTATTGGTAACAAATTAACTTATATTAAGATAATATTTTAACTCACCTAGTTCTTCCACCACCACCGCCACTATCCAAGTTGGCACCAACAACCTCACTACTATTTTGATTTGCCGCCACCACTATTGCTATCTCAGCACCCCACTATTGTCACCATCACTGCCACACGCCCCCACCCCACCACACCCACCACACACCACCCCCCCCCCCCCCCCCCCCAAAAACCCACTATGCCACCAACACAACCATTATTCCCCACCAGCCCTCCACCACCGCCGCCACTGCTATCACCCCCACCACCATAAATGAAAGTAAATACTTTTATTTACTAAATTGTGTAGTACATAATGTTTTCAACTTCAAGCCCATTGAAATTGAAATATCGCATAAGTCGAGGCATATAGATAATTCTTGAAAATTCTATTAGCCAAGTTGGAAATGGTTAAGACATAATTTGACAATAGAAAATTTCATGATGAGAATAAATTAGGTAAAGAGCTGCTAGACCCACCCTACAATACTATTTTTCGACTTACTTTTTAATGAAAAAAAATTTAATGACACATTTGATCATCTTGTATAAAAAAACATAAGTAGTCTCTGAAATTGACTTATACCATCAAGATAGTCCTGGAAATGAAAATCAAGCAATGTAATCTTTGAATATAAGTGCTGCAAATCAATATGGTCCTTCTGTTAGAAGTCCGTCAAAATTTATGTTAGTATGCTGATTTAGCACATATGTGGATCCACAAGTCTATTAAATATTGTCACATGGATAAATTATTAAAAGCTTTATAAAAACTATTTTAAAATCATTAAAACTAAATTCAAAATGATTAAATTAAGAATTAAAAGCTATTGAACGAAAACAATTAGACGCATGTTTAATCCTCAATCTTCATCTAATTAAATTAAACAACTAGATGTAGCTTTAATTCTCAATCCTTATCGGCTACAATCCCCATCTTCTTCTCCAAACACGGCGACCACGATTACCCTTCTTTGCTCACACCACAGACCTGGGTTTCTTAATTTGCTACCCCAAGCCACCATCTTCCCCACCCGCACCCCACCCTGACATCGTTGTTGTCAATCCTTCCCCCTCACCGTCGAATTGTCGACTCCTTCCCTCCTCGCCCTAGCCGCACCAACGATGGGGTGAGGAAATTGGATTGTGTATGGGTTTAGCAGCTCTCATTCTGTAATTGTTTCCAATTGATATGTTTTGGGCATAAATAATCTAGGCTAAATAGCCAAAATGGTCCCTGAGATTTGCATAACACATCATTTTGGTTCCTGAGATTGAAAATCAATAGAAATGGTATCTGAGATTGTCCACCATCCATCATTTTGGCTATTCCGTTAAAAACTCTTTGGGAAATTTTCAAAGCTTTGTAACTCAATCGTTTCTTAACCAAATTTGACCCATAATGTATCAAAATGAAGATAGAAAAGTGTAGAACAAGATTATACCTATTTGGAAGCCGAATGGTTGCCGGAGATGGCCAGAAAATAGCCTCAAAAGTGACTGGTTCGTGAAAAAATTGGAAAACTCACCGGAAACTAAGTAAACTTTAAACGTTCATAACTTCTTCAATAATCAACAAAATCGAGTGATTCAAAAAGAAAAAAAATCATACTTCTCAATGAGATAAAGAGATAAGTATCTTTCTTGAAGGCTAACTTGCCGTGGTTTGGCCGAAAAACAGCTCAAAAGTGGCTAACTCGAAAATGGTTACCCACTTTCGAGCCGTTTTTCGGCCAAACAATGATGAATTAGCAGTCAATAAAGGTACCATTCTCTTTGTCTCATCGAGAAATATGATTTTTGTTTTTGAATCACTCGATTTCGTTAAGTATTGAAGAAGTTGTGAACGTTTAAAGTTTACCTAGTTTCCGGCGAGTTTTCCAGTTTTTTCACGGACCAGTCACCTTTGAGGCTATCATTGGGCTATCAAATAGGTATAATCTTGTTCTACACTTTCCTATCTTCATTTTGATATATTATGGGTCGAATTTGGTAAAGAAATGATTGAGTTAAGAAGCTTTGAAAATTACCCAAAGAGTTTTTAACGGAATGAACAAAATGATGGATGGTGGACAAGTTCATGGACCATTTCTATTGATTTTCAATCTCAGAGACCAAAGTGATGTGTTATGCAAGTCTTAGAGACCATTTGGCTATTTAGCCAATAATCTATGGATAAAGAATTATAAAATAGATAGTTGTTTGAACAAGGATAGTACTTTGTTGTTCATATACTCACTTTTTGATTTGGCTCAATCAAAATGTGTCACATCACATGTTCCTTATTTTTTAAAGCCTTAAGAAATTAAATAACATGTCTATTAATTTTGGGGGGTTTTGATACAGATGCCTAGGTTTTAAAATTTTGAGATTAAGCATTTATGCCTTTTAGAGTTTTGATTAAACATCTTCCTACAATTTGGGTGCCAAATGGATTAGAAGTAACCTTTTTTATAATTTAAATTACCCAACTTGCCATTATATAAATATACCTTTTAATTCCTAGATAATACATCAAAACTCCTAAAATCTTGTTGATAAATATTGTAGAATTTAATTCCAATAAAAAGTCTTTCAAAATACACATAAATGCGATTTGCCATTATATTTAATATACCTTTTAATTTTCTTAGATAATATCTCAAGGCTCCTTAGATCTTGTAGATAAATATTGTAGTATTCAATTTTAATAAAAAGTCTTTTAAATTACACATGAAACGTTGATTTCTTCTTGGTACATATTTGATACGTTACTTAATATATCTTCTTGGTACATATTTGGTTTGTTTGTTTTCTTTTTTGTATGTATTTAAAAAAAAAACATATTTGGTACATATATTTCCTCTTGATTAAACATATATTTCTCCTTAGTACATATTTGGTACATTACTTTATATATCTTCTTGGTACGTATTTGGTACGTTCATATATATTTTTTTTTGTATGCATTTGGTACATTTATATATTATTTTGGTACGTTTATATTTATTTAACAAAAAAACATATTTGGTACGTTACTTTATATATCATCTTGGCACGTATTCGGTACGTTTAAATATATTATCTGAACGTACCAGCCTCAAGCCTCTGAAAATAAAGAATACATCTAATTATTTCACATGATATCAATATAAAATAGTGAAAACAACCACTAATTGAAATGGATAAGTCCATTCAAAATTCAAAAATGAGGATCATAGAATTCTAATGTGGGAGAAGAAACCATACGGCTCAAATGTGGGAGAATAAACTGACTTTCTAAAAAAAAAGCCACATACAGAAATATATCAACCTAAAAGGATATATATGACATTTAATAATTAACATTTTAAATTAAAAAAAAACACAATAATTACATGTAATCTAAATAAATATAAAAATGCTGACTTTGCTATTGTTTAGGTGTCTTAATCAAATTTCAAAATAGAAACAATGTTTAATCTAAAAAGTATTAAAAAAGTGCAGGGGATTCTAATTTTCCCATTAATTTTTAAAACAAAATAAAACATGTCTGCCCCAAGGATTATCCGTGAAACAATGCAAAGTGGGTTCAACTTCTTTTAGTAACTAAATGGGATCCTTGTCCTAAGTCCTTGAGCAACAAAGTAATAGGCCCTTAATAGTGAGAATCAATTAGGCCCTCTTCAATGAGAAGCTCTTTTGTTCTCCAATCAAACAGAATTACCATATGATTTGTTTATTGGATAATTTGGTTTCTCAGTAGTGTGATAAGAAACTTTTTAAGTACAAAATTAAAATAAGTTACGTAAAGATAACTACATTCTGGGATGATTTTAAATTGGTCTTTCTACTTTTAAAAAACATATTAAAAACTAATCTAAAGTTGGACACATGTTAGGTTATCAATGTTACGTAACAACATTAGCAATTTTAAGTAATGGCATGGAGAAATGCATTAAAGGGTGTACTTAGATAATTTTCAATATCATATCAATTATAGAGTTCTTTATCTCCAAATTGACGCATTTTAGCCAAGTTAACCTATAAATTCACTTGGCTAAAAGAGTCGGTTTAGGGATTCATAGCTCAATAGTTGACATGACAATGAAAATCGAAAATTTCCCTTCAGTATATTTGTTCGTTTCATCACTTAACGTTGGTAACAGAATTCTAATTTTCACTACCATTAGGTTGTGACCAATTTAAAGTCACCTCTAAATTTTAGAAAGTTATCCCTACTAATTCTTAAAATAAGATAGTCTATTTCTTGCTATACAAGTTATGCATCTTCAAACGTTCATTTAAGCACAAATGTATAACCAATTATTCAAATTGACAAATAATAAGCAAGTCATATATATAAAGATATATAGAATTGTACAATATCATTCAAATTAACAAAGATCATATGTGGTACATTACCAATTAACATTAAAATACTCAAAGTAGGATAGAGTCTATTATGCCTCAAAACTCAAAACCGCACTTTGTAAAATATACATCAAGCAAATATAACAGTCCAGAAGACATAATATGAGGCAAATGTCAAACCCAACAATGTCCATGCATAACCAACAGCTCCATTGCATTTCCCAAACTCAAATCTCCATATTCATCCATTCACGCTAATAAAACACAAACGCAGTGAGAGAGACCAACACAGAAGAAAAGATCAAAGCCATGCTAACCGGCGGAGCAAATCCCGCTCCAGTCTCCAATAACGGTGAAGGTGCAGTAGCTGAATCGTCTGCCATAGTTTTGGTAGCATAAAGCAATGCAGCAACCATAACAACAAGAACTTTTACTGGAATTGTTCCGAACCGTGCCATTTTCTCTGTAAACAAAAAAACTGAAACAATTCGTAAAGATTGAGAAAAAAAGAACCAATATATTGTGATTATTTGTTTTGCAGAAGAGCAATGTGGTAGATGAATTTATAGGAATCAGTGTAGCATGCGACGTTCTTCAGTTTTAACCAGATCCATAGAATGTGAAACTTAAATTTTAATTTGCTATAATTTCTTTGCCTTCCTTTTTTGCCACGGCTAGTGGCGACCAATAAAAGCAATGAGCACATGGACATGGGAACTACATACCTTGCTGGATATGATAAGACATTTGGTGTGCTATCACCTTCACACACTCAACCGTTTTTTGTGATGGGCGGTTTTTTGTACAGACTATTTGTGGGTTCCCACTAGTTTTTTTTTTTTTTTTTTTTTTTTTGAAAAGTGGGAATTTCCCACTAGTTAATTTGTCTGTCTATTATCAAATCAAATCCTCATCACCAAGTAGGTTTTTTTTTTTTTTTTTTTTTTTTGTCAAATAGTCTTTGAGATTAACATAACTTCTCATCTTGATCTTTAAGATTTCAAATCAATAGAAGTGATCCCTAAGTTTGTCCATTATCAATCATTTTGGTCATTCCATGAAAAATTTTAGTAAATAAGGACCAAAATGACAAAAATACCTTCAATTTAATAAACAATAGGCCAAAATAATTTTCAAATTTGTGGGTATTTTTTTCATTTTATCCTTATATAATGGAGATTTTTCATATAATGACCAAAATGATTAATGGTGGACAAACTCATGACCACTTCTATCTATTTCAAATCTTAGGGACCAAAGTAAGAAGTTATGTTCATCTCAATGACCATTTTGGCTTAACCCCACCAAATATCAAAAGTCAAATATAAAGCATGTAAGTTGACTAAAGCAGTGTGCTGCCACATCAGATGATTTTTAAAGACTTGAATTTGTCTTATAAATTGATTTGAATTATAACAAGAATAAAGAATAAAAACAAATAAGTTGATTTCCTAAGTGATGTGGCATGTCTATGTCAGCTACCACATCATATGGGTTAGAGATTTGAATCAAATAATTTTGTTTGAATAATATTTGTGATCCTTAAGGGGGAACGCACTTATTCTACATTTTGTAAATAACATATCTTCATTCTATAAACTCTATAATCGAAATAGTTCAGCTTCTTATTCTACATTTGAAGGTTATCCGTATAAAAAATTATTTGAATTGCAGATCGTTTAGTCATTCAAATGTATCAATTAAATGGACGGTTCATCATGAATATGGTACATGATACTCACACCATCAATTTGTTCCATACATTTGAATGACTAAAAGATCTCCAATTCGAATAGGTTTTTATATGAATGATCTTCAAATAAAAATTAACAAATAGAACGATTCCGATTATAAAATTTAAACAAGAAATATTTATTATTTGAAACAAGTGAAATATGTGCATTCTTTTGCTCAGGCACGCAAATATTATTCATTTGGTTCCGCTAGACAAGGCACCATCTATTGACATAAATTTGGTGTTTGATTGGGTCAGCCTTAAAAGGCGCACAATTTTTTTGTTGTTCACTTAGAATTATTAAGATGTAAACATTTTTGGCTTATAATATAAAAAGTAAACATTTTTAGCTTCCGAAGTTGGTGGTGCTCTTCCTTTTCCCTTCCTTTTGTTATGATGAAAGTAGTTGCTGGAAATGTGAAATGCCAGTACTTTAATAAGTGGGTTAATCTTTAGGGAATAAGGTAAGCTGTGATTTGTAGCTTGTGGTGTCAAACCAAAAAGTTCAGATATCATTGTTAAATAGCAAACTTATAGAAGAAGAAGCTAATAATGTGTCTTATAGTTTTCTTTCTTCCTTCTCCTCTCAAGTTCACAATTGGAGTTCAACCACAAGAGATTTGGAAAAAGTAGAATCTGAAATCAACTAAACTTGACCTTTGACACTTTAAAAATCTCATTTTGCACTCCAACTTTTTAAAAGAACGAAAAATACACTTGTGAAGAGTGCAGAATAAGATTTTCGGAGTGCTAATATTAGTTTATATATATATATATATATATATATATATGTATGTATGTATGTATGACCCTCATGTTTGGAATAGAAATTTTACAGTGAGCTCCTATATTAAAGGGTAAGGATGCTCATTTGGGGCTTATTGCTCAAAGCTCCGAGCCTTAATCTAAATTCAGCCATGTACAACTGCATACGTGCATGTATTTAGCTTGGACTACTAGGCCAAGATAAGTTTGTGTACATTCTTTTCTTTTAATCTGGACTTTCCCCCTTATCTAGTATTTTGAAATTTCAATACGAATATTAGTTTAATATTAAGTCAGAAGAATTCTATTTGCACCCAAAATCAGTCTCTAGCCACCCAACTTCTTCAGTACTCATTTTCAAATGTTACACTTTTAAATCCACTCAAAATTTACAATTTCTCAAAGCTACCTCTAAAAGATCAAATTTTATTAATTTAAGCCTGAAAAAAAAAAAAAAAAAAAAAACTACGAATTTGACTGGCATATCCGGTGGTTTCCGGATCGGAGATCACTAGGTTAGCAAGACATTGAATAGACGAATGATGCTGGTTATGTTTCTTTCTTTGTTATCCTTGAAAATACTTGGCTATTGACATTTGACAGGAGTTTGAAAGTTTAAAAGGGTAAGGCTGATGTCCTAAAAAAGGCCTTTCAATTCCTATTACCGTGCAAAACCAAGCACGTATGAACCTAGCTTGCTAGCTATTCGTAACTAACACCAATTGGCAATCAAGTGTTCTTTCTAATAATAACCAACATGTTCCCTATAAATTTGTTCATTACTTTCTCAGTGTTCATCAAGCATTGAAACCAACCAAGCAGAAGTATCAAGTTTTCGCGTTATTCATCTCTCACTAAGGCACTCAACTTAATCACTATCACTTCAAAGTTAGCAATCATCAATCATCAACATCATCAACATCATCATGGACATGAAGAAGATCGCCCTTGCCATTATTGTCATTGCTGCCTTGATGAGTGTCGTGTTGGCTGCTAAGGACGCTCCAAAGAGCGCAGCTGCTCCAGCCCCCAGCAAGGAGAAGGACACAGCTTCAGCTCCTAAGCCATCAAGTGCCGATTCCATTACCTTGACCGTTGTTGGCTCTTTGGCCGGCGTCTTCCTTTCATCATTATTTGGCTATTATTTGCAGTACTAAGCTCAGAGATTAGGAAATTGTGTTAGCTAAATGTGGAAGGAGAATGAGATAATTATGAGAGCAGTGAAGTAAGTGCTTGGAAAGAACATGGTGGTCTAGCTATATCTATTTTTGATATCCAAGCACACCAATAATCACCTTTTCATTTCAATAACATAATAAGCAATACTGCACGCTCTTTTTTCCCAATTGTTCCTTCATATCCAATTTTAATTTTATGTTTTCGTGCAATCTCCTTGTTATCTCTTCTCTCTGCTGTCTTTTGATCCTGGAATGTGACTACAATCATTTACTATTTGCAGGATAATGGTCTTTATATAGGTGATCACTGATCAAAATTGTGCGGTTCCGGTCATAGGCTCTGACTAACAAGATAGGAAGGAATTTGGAATAACAAAATAGACACACACGCACACATCAATACATGTGGTGTTAACAGCTCGTTTAGGCCCACTCCACAATAAAACCTTATGATCTTAAAAATTCATTAAAAAATCCTCTTATGATCTTTAAACGATCCCTTAGGCCATATTAACCTACTAATTAACCGGTTAGCCCTAGAGCGCTCACACATACACACACACATATACACACACACACACACACACACACACACACACACACACATATATATATATATATATATATATATATATATATATATATATATAACTAAGGCACTTTCTTGTCCAAGTCTTAAAGAGACATGAGTCAGGTGACGGTTCGCAACTTCGCCCGGGGTCTATGCAATTAATCTATTCACATTTTTAACAAAATATTATGAATCCCCCTATCTAAAATTCATGTATTGGTCATATATACCTATCAGGCTATGATCAATCTCTAAGGTGAAGAGAGCTTGGAATTGAATGTATTTAATTATCTATTGTTCGTGATCCTTTTCAACCATGATGTACTCTTTTGAAGAATATTATGTGACCATATTTATTGTGAAGGATATATTTTATGTTATGGTAATAAGAATTTATTAAGAAATTATCAAGAATGTACATAGGACAGATATGCTAAACGTAACCAATAGATCACCCATATCAAAAGAAACATCACACAATTTCATAATTACAAACTCATCATAAATACAATATAAAATTCCTCAACCACCATGGACGACCCATATCTAACTAACAAGAAAAATAACACTCATGGGAACTATAGCTTGCAAGTCGTAGAACAACAATACCTGCATCAGGAGGAAAAGATCGCACTAGTCTCTGATGAGCTTGTCATTGTTAACAAAGAATTACTATTGTGAGTCACCTCCGAAAAAAGCTCGAGTTTCCTCCTAGTCCTTTGCCTTGTGCACAAAACCTAAAGAAAAACAATAATCAACCTGAACTCTGAATAATAATTATAGTTTAAAAATCTTAGTTTAATCTGTATGGCACCATAGACGCTACAAAAGCTCTACTCAATAAAACGAGAGAGCAACCAGTACAACCCTCAAGACTCTTCTTGTCAAAGCAAAAGAACGACCACAACTAGATAATAAAGATGATTTAAAAATAGATAAAACCCGAAATGAAAAGAGAAAAAGACCAAGATGGATATTGCCGCCAATTCTAAAGCCAGCCAACGACCATGGTGGCCAAGGGATTTTTTCCCTGTTATTTTTTCTCTTTTTGGGTCAACATTATTGTGAAGGTTCAGTCAAAGTATTCTTGCAATGTTTTTTTTTTTTTTTTTTTTTTTAATTACATGTTATTATTGCGCCATGAATCTTGGCGCCTGAAATAGTATTGTGACAAGATGGAAAGTGGATTCAGAGCCTACGTACAAATAATATTATTGGCACTTCAAGAAGTTTAGACTCTCACATATGTAAATAATATTTCTCAACATGACAATATTAAACTTTGTAACTTATTACCTCAAGCATTAGTGGATACTGGCGATGCTTTGAAAGTAAAAATGAGAGGATGATAATATACCTTGTACATATGTGGATCATATTAATCGTGTCTACTCATATTATATGAATTAGGATCCTCGTCAGATTCTTTTTGTGAGGATTCGTAAATTATATTCATTCATCGTACGTCGTACGGTTAAAAATTATTTTAAATATTTTTATTTACATTAAATACAAACAGTACCTGACAAAAACTGACCGCACGATGTACGATAAACGGACACGATTTACGAATTCCAATGATCCTCACCAAAAGAATCTATAGAGAGGATCTTGTTGGATATTATATTACTTGTTTTAATAACACCACGTAACATGGGGATGGTATTCTTGGGACAAAAAATTCTCAAATATGTCCATCGAAAAAGACCGTTCAATCCCTAAAAACATGCAAAACCAAACAGGTAAGGAGTCTAAGGACCTGTGTTAACTAACAGTAACTATCGGAATAACTGCTTCATTCTAATAATAACCCGAAAGGCTCCTTATAAATCTAATTGTTCATGCATTTCACAGCCTTGCAAGAAACCACATCAGAAATAGCAAGTTCTTCCTTTTTTTTTCCCATAATCATCTCAAAGGAACTCAACTTATTAATTATCAATTCCAAAGTTGATACATGGACATGAAGAAGATCTCCCTTATCCTCATTTTCGTAGCTGCCTTGATGAGTCTGGTCTTGGCTGCAGTAGCTAAGGAGGCCCCGAAGACAACAGCAGCTGCTGCCCCCAAGGAATCAGCTCCAACCGCCAAAGACACAGCAGCGCACGCCCCTGCCCCTAGCTCCGCCTTTACTCCCTTTCCCGATGTTGGTTCTTTGGCTGCTGCCTCCCTTTTGTCTTTCTTTGCCTATTACATGCAATACTAAGCTCAAAGGTTTGGGGATTCCCAACTAGGATATGGGATTATGAGTCATAGTCTATATCTGTATTTGTTAAGAGTTAAATTGCTTTACTAATTTCTCGTAAGTAAGTGATTTAGCTATTTAATTGGTATTTGTCCTTTTGTGTAACAGATTCTGTTGTAATCACTTGTGATCATATGCCATGTATAAGGCTTAGATCAGTTTTCATTTCAAATGGCTTAAATGGCTTGTAAACGGCATGTGTCTTAATCATAATGGTTTATGATTTGAATGGTTATGATTGCTATTGTAAAAACATGTTGATGGAATGAAATAGTTGTGCATTCTGTAACGATTAGACTGTTGCCGTGCTTTAGCTAATTTGCTGCTCTCTCTTTCTTCTTCTTTGCTCCCACTGAATTCAAAATATAAATCTCATTTCCACAAATAGTTATACACTGCTTATACAAACTTTATCATGGTATCAGAGCCTCTTGAGTTGATTTACTCTAACATTTGTGGTCCAATGTGAATCAATACTCTTGGAGGCAATAGATTCTTTCTCACATTTGTTGATGATCACACTAGAATGTGTTGGATATTTTTCTTGAAGCACAAGTGTGAGGTGTTCAACATCTTCAAAAGATTTAAATCTATGGTAGAACTGCAAAGTGGCTATCAAATCAAAAAGCTCAGAAGTGATAGAGGTGGGTAGTATACCTCTATAGAGTTTACAAAATTATGTGAGGATATGGGGCTTGAAAGACAATTCACTATTGCCTACAACAAAATAGTGTTGTAGAGAGAAAGAAGTGAACAGCAGTTGAAATGGCAAGAACAATGATGTATGAGAAGAAAATACTTTTGAAATTTTGGGCTGAGACAGTGAATACATCAGTGTACTTGCACAACAAATGTCCTACTAGTGCACTCAATTATGTAACTTCTTTTGAAGCATTTAGTAGGAGAAAACCTGGACTCAAGCACCTTAGAATCTTTAGTTCTTTATATTATACTCATATTCCATCTCAGCAAAGACATAAACTGGAAGAAACAAGTGAGAAGGGAGTATTTGTAGGATATATATGGAACTTGCAAGAAGGGATATAGGTTTTTAACTTGAGAACTCATAAGGTTATTTTGTCAAGAAGTGTAATCTTTGATGAGAAGATGTGGGACCATAATTTTCTAAGCTCAAGACATGTAGCAAGAAGGACCAGAATGCTTATAGCCCATGAAACATAGTTTGGCAGGCTAGGGTTAGTCCTGTTAAAGATATTACTTGTCTCTCAAGTAAGCAAACCCTAATTAAAGTCAAATTTGGATATTTAGGGATTAGGCAATATAATCATAATCCTAGGAAAATTGGATAACTTATCCTAGATTCTCTCCTACATAATCTCCACAGTTAATTGAGATTATTTTCCCTACAAGGACTCTTAAGATCTCTATAAAAACTCTAGCCTGGGTATTTATCAGGGGGAACATCTCCCAAATGACTTCTACCTATACTATGGGTTCATCATCTTCTCTATAAGACAACAACACACAGATTCTCTTTATGCTAACAAAGCCTCATATACTGCATCTACGTGTAGACACTTCCATGGAGAACTTATCTCCTTAATGCCCCTTCATAGGCTACTTGTCAAGGATAATTCACACCATTGTTACTTAGTACTACACCTGTGGTTTGATTCTCCTTACCAGAGATATGTAGGCAATCCTATTCGGATTCAACCACCCCCCCCCCACCAAAATCAACTGCATTTAGGGTTGGAAAAAATTCTCGAAAATTCCAAACCAAACAAAAAAAATCCCTATCCCAAACCAAAATTTTCGAAATTTTCGGGATGACATACCAAACTGATCCCGAAATTTTGGTATGGAAATTGGTATTGTCTCCTCAATTTTTTCGATAATCTCATACGAAATAAAAAATAAATATTATTCATATATATAATAGTATTTATATATATATATTATAAATTGGAATTGTTGCTAACTACTAGTAGCAATATAATTGGTGTGGTTTACAAGTACTAAACATAACCTTTTATCGCCACATCTGTAGGTACGAACCTCCCACACACACACTTACTCTGCACTACTACTACTCAACCAAATGTGTCTATTTCTTCAACACGAAATTAAAAAATTGTATTGTTAGTTTTCGAATATATTAGGTTTGTAACTTATTTTTTTACTTTTGGGTTTGTTACTTATTTTTTTACTTTTGGGTTTGTTACTTATTTTATTTTGACTGCATGTTAATTTGACTTGGTATAAATGATTGGTATTTCAATTTGTATGAAATTTGGGAATACCAAACCATCTCGAAATACCGAAAATATTTCAGGAATATTGAAATTTTGGTTCGGGATTGGTCTTAAAATTTACGTCCTAAAAATTTTCGGTTTGGGATCCCATACCAAACCACCACTAACTGCATTTTCCCCTCATTAGAGATCATGGGCAATTCTAACTGGATTTTGCCTCCGTCTGCGGATGTGCGCGAATTTGGTTCCAACAATTTGGTTCTGCAATTAAAGTGATTCCAATATTCTTTCCACTCCAAAAATCACTTTTGGATCACCAGAAACAACTTTACCTTTACAAAGTTTCAACCCGATATGTTGTGCCTCAAGACATGGAACGTTGTTTCATTTTGTCACAATTCTTTGTCAATCTCCCTTGAATTTGGATTAAGGATTTTTCACAAGTCTAGAAAGTGGAAGAGGTTCAACAAGAAGCAAGAAGGGATGAATAAGCAGAGAAAGGTTGGCACGTGGCCAAAGCAACAAGTGGATACATTTTTACTTTGGGAGGATAGCTCGTTCCACCATGGAGTTGGAGTTTATAGCCTTAGACTTGGCTGGTGAAGAAGCGAGTGACTCAAACAATTTTTGGAGGATATTCTAGTGTGGCCAAAGTCTATGACTGCTATATGTATACATTGTGATAGTATGGTCACACAATCAATAGTCAAAAGTCATGTATACAATAGAAAGTTGAGACATATCAGGCGTCGACATAATACTCTGGAGTAGTTGCTTTTTGATGGAATTGTATCCATTGATTATGTAAAGTCGAAGGAAAATATAGTTGATCCTTTGACAAAAGGCCTACTAATTAGAGCAAATATTATTTGCATCGAGGGGAATGAGTCTTAAGCCAATTCAATGAATCGAACTAGTCGGAAACCTAACTTAGTTGATTGGAGATCCCATGGTTTATGTTTAATAGGCAAACTGGTTGAGTTTGATTCAATAGTCGAACACAACTTACCCATTCTTATGATTAATATGTATTGTTTGCTATTGTTAGAGGTTATGTTTCACACATTTAATGATATTAATATCTTGTTATTAAGATGAATATGGCAAATTATTCTTAATTAATGTCACGTACCTATATAGGAGTAAATGGGGTTGCATTTGTGAGAATTAAAATGGCTAAATTCTCTAAAGCTCATATGAAAACTAGGATATGTTCAGAACCAAAATGAACACAACCGCATGAATTGACATGTGGCAGGCATGATATGGGTGTAGCATATTGTCTCAATTTATTGCTACGATTAATAATTCAAGATCTTCTACATCCACTACGTCATCAAGTAAACCTGATATATTTTCACTAGGGTAAGTTCAAATTCAAAAGACACTTCTCCTGATGCATATTATGTATATTCTTCCTCAGTTTTGATAGGCAGCCTAGCATCTATCTTGGCATCTACAATTGCATTGAAATGTGGGGTATTGTTAGTGTTTGAATGAAATTTCAACTCAAATATGGGGGGTATTGTTAGAGTTTTTTAGTGAAAATTTCCTTCCATCTCATTTTCCCACATTTGTCAAGTTGAAAAGTTTCACACACTTTATAACATCTTGTCCATCATACAAAATGATTGGAAAGATGGATCATTGGAAGCAAAAATGGGCATGAACTTTGGGTTTGGCCTTGAGATTGTGATAATTAAAACATATTTAATTGTCAAAAGATGGGGCTCATGCTCTAATATTAAATCCAATAATTAATTATTATTATTTTTAATTAATTTTGAATTTAATCAATTATTTTTTACGAAGAAAAATTGTCAAAGGGCAACGCACCCCTCTGAGCAAATGCCTTCCAAAAGATGCATCCTATATTCGTACCTGTTACGAACAAACATTTGTGCATTATATATACATGCATTTGCATGGCATGTAGAGGCTGGAAAAAATTCCCGAAAATCCCAAACCAAACCGAAAAAATCCCAAACCCAAACCGAAAAATCCCAAACCGAAACTATCCCAAATTTTGGTAATCCCATACCGAAAAATACCGAAATATTCGGTATGGAATTGGTTCCCAGATTTCTTTTCTTCGGTATTCCCGAAGTCCCGAAATCTTTTCTTGTTTTTGGTTCCTACTTTCCAAACAATGAAAAAATAAAACAAAAAGCAGAGCCTTTCGGTTCCACTAGCAAAGGAACAAAAATAAAATAATATGAACAAGGCATGTGATGGTGATGCCTTGTCGGTTTGGGATAAAAGCACAAAGCTTTTTGGGAAACTACTGATAGCTATCTGTCTTCTTCACCTTTTTCTTTTTTTATTTCTTGATAGTATCATTGTCTGCCATCTTCCCACTCCCACTGACAGCCATCCTCTACCTCTTCTCTCCCTCCACCGACTCCCTCAAATGAACAGAAGGAAGAAAGCCCAAGGCACTCTGTAGCTTCTCTTTTTTCTTTTTCTTTTTTCTTGTTTCAGATCTAGAAAGCTTCACCAATTCAGGATTTGGAAACAACCATACATTGATGTCATGGCATCAGAATTCTACGAAGCAGTGCCATCGCTGCAAAGCAGAGTAGCCCTCCGATGGCGATTTCGTTCGGCAAAACATGGAAAAGCTCACACATCGACGAGGATGGGTACCTAATTATGTTCGGTGCACGTCACAAAGCTCTCCGACTCCCGAAGGCAGCAAAGACAAACCCAGGAATGAGAGGGATGGAGATAGGGGTGGGTAGGTCGACAAATCTGGGACGAGGTGTGGCCGTGTGGGCTGGTAGGGGAGTGGGAGGTCCATGAATCTTTGATTTTAAATTGGGGTTTTAAATTTTGATGCAGGTTCGGTTCGGTTTCGGAAAATCCCGAAATACCGAAAATATTTCGGGAATCCCGAACTTCGGGAATACTGAAATTTTGGTTTGGGATCGGTCCTTAGATTTTCATCCCAAAAATAAACGGTTTGGGACTGGATATGCCGTTTTCGGTTCGGTATCCCATACCGAACCAGCCCTATGTAGAACACAGAAAAAAACGAATTCTCCTTTTGAAATACCAAACCTTCTAATTTAGAGAACCACAAAGATATTCTTCGTTAACCAAGTTTTCCGGTGTTGGAGTCCTAGCTTGATCATTGAATTCTGGTGAAGCAGACGTCTATCGAACTATAAGCACTGAGTATGGACGAAATTCTGTTTCAATGACATTCCAATACGCAAGCCTCAATCACTGTTTTTACTTGTTCAAATATTATTTTCGTTTCTTCATACTCTATCAATATGTTAAGTTGTAATTTATTCTTTGTTAGCGTATTCGAATTTATTTCTATGTATAAATTTGTCATTGATCGTTAAGAAATATCCAACACTAATCCTCTCACAATGAAAAATCAAATCATTGATCGTTAAGAAATATCCAACACTAATCCTCTCACAATGAAAAATCAATCTCATCTATTTTCAAATACCTTGAATTCAAAGAGTTAGCTATCCCAATCCAGTAATCTGTATAAATGTGATGAGTAAAAGTGAACTACAATGTCCATCTTCTACTACCTTGCACAAGTACCCACACCCAGGCACAAACTATGATGAGTCCGCACTGTAAGAACCTGTCCCTAATTTTACAATTTTATTAATTTTAAAAGAATGAATTGATGAAAATGCCCTTAGTGGTGAGTGGGTTGACTTTTGTTGACCGTCGTATAACAACATGTATGATCCATTTTTTAGCGTATTCTGGTAGTACTCGACGACACAAACGTATAGGTGCAAGAGAAATCAAATTTGAAGTTACGGTTAAGAACTTACGGAGCTACAAACATGATGGGCAATTTAGTAATTACATGTTTACGGGAGATACTTTTTCTATTTTGTTCCTGGTGGCTATGAGTTGTGTGCCAAGTGGAGCCCACATACCACTCCAGATCTCATTTTTGTCTCTCTTGTACCTCTCATACCCTTGGGTCACCACTCCCGTGCTGCTACCTCACTCATTTCTCCCTCTCACATTTCTCTCTCTCTCTGTCTCAGACTCTCTCTTTCACTCTACACCACTCTTCCTTGCAACCCTCTCTTCCTCCATAAAACCACCACCTCACCACACATCACTCGCCATGTTTCTTCGGTGAGTCTTCACACCACCAGATCACTAGCATCACAACTTTTTAAGCCCTAAAACGAGGACATAAATATTGTAGGAACCTAAACTCGAACACCTTGATCTCTATTCGAACTCTGACATTTTCCCGATGAAGTCTTCAGCGTTCATGTCCTAGGTAAGCCTCCGAAGTACTCTAAACCTTATACTTTGTCCCCATGGTTCGAGAGCGTGTTTGTGTGTTTTGGACAACGGAGTATCACAGAAACAGCGAAGGGAGACTTCCCCAGATTTCCAACGACTAAACACACAAGTTGCAGGTGTTTTCCGGCCACGACGAGTCCTGGTGTTGGTAAATCATTATTATCCTTTTCCTTAGCTTCATTTTGACATAAAGATTTCTAAAAATGGTTGAGATTCAAAGCTAAACTGAGCCAGGGAAGTTTCCCAACCAAATCCCCAAATTCGGGTAGTTGCAGTGGCAACTAGAAAAGAAAAATAAAATAAAAGCCCAAACCTGGATCCTTGAACCAGATCTAACCCAATCAGTTCCTAATTGGATTTGGAATATTCTATGGAATATTCCTGGAATATTTTGGAATATTTTTGGATTCTTCCTTGTGTTGACTTTCATGAAATTTTCTCAGAAACCCTCATAGGCTAATTTCGATGTCCCGAGTCCAGTTTTTGACATCCATTTAGTGAAAATCCAAAGTTTTAACGTAGTTGACCGCCTCAGCAGCTCTGTTGACTTTTCAGGGTTGACCGTTAATTAAAATTAACTAGAACCCTTGTTAGCGTATTTCGGCGCGCTGATTCCGAATCCACCGTCCGTTTCACCAAATTCAAACATATTAATTAAGTTTTACTCATGGGTCTCTATTATGCTTAGGTACGATTAGCATTGGCAATCCGTATTTACTCGTTCAAATGGCTACGACTTCGCAAGTATCTGTAAGTGGGTCTTTTCTTTTATATAATATATATATTTGTTTAGTTTTCACATATATATTTAATAAAGAATTTTCTACATGATTGCCATAATTAAGTTAATGTTATAAGAAAGGTCGTAATGTTGAGAAGAATTATGAAATTATTATGAATCATGCGGGATGCATAGGTATGCATACTTTTATAAGATGCCTTAATTATATTTGGGGCCATGAATAGTGTTATGTTGACTAGAATTATCGATTTGACCGTTGCATGATCATATTTACGTTATCTGCACATCGTGTGCTGCACTAATGTTAGTACTCGCGCGGGTCAGGGCTAGCTTTTCACGTGTATGTTCACATCACACCGTACGCGCACTTTGGATCGATTGTAAGTGCCAGTCTTATCCTAGATTGCTATAGGCAATTAGGACTCGTATGTGATGCGCATAGCGCCAATCTTCATGTGATTGTACTACTACAGCGTAAATCATTATTATACCCGATCATGTTCATGTCAAAATATGTCTGCATGAACTTGTGTGTCAGCATATTGATAAGCACTCGATATGTTATGTTTGTTTATGCGAAATTATGTGATTACTAGATGTTATGTGTTTATTTACGAAATGCCGTGACATTTTGCATTATTAACATATTGTTGGCTACGGTAAGTAGTTTCATACTATACATAGTATGTTACATGTGGAAACTATGCTTGTTTTACGGCGAGGGGTTATTATGTTTTCGAAAAGGTTTTCACAAAGATTATTTTTAGGCCCACTCATCCTCATTTTTCATCCCTCCATGTTTTGGTAGCAGAGCTTTCGTGTCGACGAGGATTCTTGACAAATCTTGGTATAGGTGATTACCTTCAATGGTATATAATTCTTATCGTACATTTACCGTACTTTACTTATGCTCTGACATCATGTGTGTATTGGGTTGAATCTTGCTCCCATGCGCACTTTCCATTTAGGCACTTTTAGGTTTAAATTTATTCAATTGTCCACCTCACTACACTTTACGGCTTCGTCACCTTCCAGGTGTCGGCCAACATGGCTCGATTCGGAGTTTAAATGGACATTCTGGGTCAGGGTGTTTCAGTTTGGTATCAAAGCTAGGATTGGGCAATATTGCATTCATCACACACATGATATAAGCATTCTCAATTTTTTTAACCTAATTTTCGAATCTTGCGACCTCATCGAATATGAAAAAACGTGTTACCTTTTCCTAAATTATTGGTTACTTAGACGACTTATCAACCCTCTAGAAGATCATTTTGGCGAACGCCTTTAGACTTTAAGTGAAGAATTTCCCTACGAAGGAAAGATTTAGATTGGAGACAAGTTTATAGCCCCAAAGTGGGGCTAATGTATCGATAGTTCTATACCACCGAAGATTTACTCATCAATCCAACTGCTATCATCTCGTCATCATTACCAACCCTTTCGAGATAGGAAACCAGAAATAGTTTTGATTCCTTGGCAATACCTTTTAGAATACCACCTATTAGAATTCCTATGAAGTTTTACTTTTCGTTGAAATCTCTAGAAATGTTTCGAATGACAAGATGGTGCTAAAGTGGTAGCACTCAACAGAAGAACATCTGAGGGACAATCACCTTTGGTCCCCGACTATACTAATCTTTCAAGCGCTGTTATAATTCCAAACCTTTAGGAGGAAGATCGATTTTTGTTAAAGTCCATTCTAAAGTAAGTTATTAACAATTCCTTACCCGGCCTTATGGCATTTCAACCAACACTAGTTCCCAGAATTCTTTTAGATGTTGTACTCATCATTTCGATGAGTATAGGCATAAGAGTATGGTTTGTTATACCTTCGGTTAGTACAAAATCCCAGAAGCAGTAATCAATTTCCCTAGGATTAGCGAAACCAACCCTTAGGATTAGTTCCTTACCAATCGTCCAAAAACATCCACCCGAGCGAGCTCTAACCTGTAATCAGCCCACAGTGTAATTGACGATACTGTCCAATATCCAGGAACTGTCAACCAATATTCAAGTGGTATGATTTCTGATACAAGACACATGTACTTGTATCTGTGAGTGATACCTTTGTGTCAGAACGCCGGTTCATAGTTTCAGAATAATGAACAATATCAAAATATCTTAAATGTGTTAATCAGCGGCGCAATTGTCAGACTAATTAACAATGACTACCTAAGTTGAACAGTAAACTTAGGAGCAAGCCTTTTAGGAAGACAGTAAACTTATAGTTATGTTGACCCTATCACTCACTTAGGTAACCAAAACATTCCTAACTAGTCACGAGTACGAATTTAGGACACCTTCGTTAGGATTTTGTTTGATTTGGGTACCATTCAATTTGTCGTATCATCTTTAACTATTCAAATGTTTCAATCACTTGGTACCCTAGTTGGGTAAGTTTTGGGAATCCTAATGCCACAAGGCAAAGTTTGTCTTGTCCCGTGTAAATACAATGGATGCATCATTCATTTTACCAAGCTGATGATGCCAGTTAATCTATCTCGTTGGATATTGTGGATTTTCATGTCATCTAATATATGAATTAACTACATCGTAATTATCCCATTGGTGAAGCATTGACCAAAAATTGTCATTTTTCGACTACTAGTCATCCTTTTGGTCATTTCCATAAGTGAATGTTAGAAACTGAAGTACAAGTTATCTTTCCCGCCATAAAGGGGAAATGAATATGAAAGTTGTGTGGCCTATTAATGTGTGTTGTGGAGAAAAAAGGTAGTATGGTACATTCAAGGACATATATCCTGGCGTCACTTCTCAAAATTTATCTAGGATACCACCAAGGTGCAAAATAGAGTACACCATCGACCTACTTCCTAGTAAAACACCAATTTTTCTTGCATCTTATTCAACGACTCCTACATCATTAAGAACCACAAACCCAACACTTTATCTTAGGGAACCTAAAACCTATATGCGAGGACAATAGACTGAACCCTAGGATTGTACCTAGATTCATGGCAACTCAATTGGTGACAATTAAAACCGTTAACCTATATTTCGAATTTATGGTCTCTCCGACAAACTTCTAGAGCCCTAGTTTTCTTCCTTAGCCTGATGAATTCGTAGTAGTCTTATTGACGACTTCCTTATCTACTTCAACATCAAGTCTAAATTCTCTAAACACCAACTGTCAGCTTTATACCAAATTGCTCAAATGCTAACTTTGTTTAGATTGGTATTTTTTTTTTGGGAGACGCGATCTTAGCAGACGACATTCTTATCAATTCTCTAAAAGATTATAGCTAATGAAAGTGTGACATTCCCACAAATTATTGTAAAATGCGAGATATCATGGCCTTGTTGATTTTATCGACAGTTTATTAACGACTTTTCAACTGTAACATTTTCCTTCCGAGTTGGCTGAGGAAAACCAATTTAGTTGAGATGTGGAATATGATTAAAGTTGTGACAACTGAGGTGTTGTCTACTTCCTACCCTTGTTTGTACACTCCTTGATAACATTGATAATTTCAAAATCCATAAAGATGTTTTCTCTGGATATTTTGGTTGCGTATCGATGTAGCGTGATGAAGTATTGCTTGTGTTTCCAACATTTGGAACCATATGAAATGAACCATTTTACTCATGACTTAGGGTCAAAAGTTACCATCTTTAATTGAAGACCGGATGACAATTCTCTGTCGAGAAACATGCCCAAAATCTTTACCAACCTCAAAAACTTCTCAAATACATCTTCATTTGAAATGAGCTAAATTTCTAACAGCAACGATGGAAATAGTGAGTGGATAAGGAAGACATGGGCTATTATATTACTACTATGGTGACATCTATGGTACTTGCTTGCTTTAATCTTCCCCACTCACCTACCCAAAAAATGAATGCTTGGACCTATTCCTGATGGTGTGATTCGAGTTTCGCTTCTGTAGATCCTCCAAATCAACATCTACGGTTTCACTATCGTGTATTACCCTGGTTGTGCAAACGTAATTAATGTTATCGATGCAAAAGACATATATACCCTTGAACATTTTTAGTCTGTTTTATCCCATTTTAGCTAGACTTCACGACTATTGATATGACACTACTTACCAATCATCAAGAAATCGTTCAAGTGGTTATAATCACTTCTTGTATTCAAATGAAGATGGGGAAATATCACCATAAGCTCCTGGCATGAGGTATCTTGTACATGTGGAGATTATGATGATTTTTGGTGATTATCGATCAACTTGACAAGTCAGCTTACTTTCTGTTGGTCCAGAGGGACTACATTTTTTACCATTTGCTAAAATTTCTCATTCTTGAAATTTTTCAGATTTTTTGGCATCTCGATCGACATCTACTTTGACTGTGATTCCATATTCACCTCTTTGTGTTGGAAGGCATTCCAGTCAACATTGACTACGTATCAACCCTATTGTATTCCATATTATTTTTTATGCAGACAAACAGTCTAGGAGAATCGCTCGGACATTGAAATTTTAGTTGTGATCATTAATTCCTCAATCACCCAACAAATACGTTGCTAAACAAACCTTTACCGTTGGTGATTGAATATTCCGGAAGCCACAGTTAAAGCGAGATATATGCATTTAATCCAGTTACCTTGTATTCTAGATTTGATGAATTTGTTTTGACCCTCAAATTCTTGAGTGTTCTTTTAGTCTTCTTGACATGGTTTTTCGCTAAATACGAGAGAAATTCACTATGAATTTACTCGCTAAAGTGTTCTGAACTATGTTGTTCGGCTACATGTTGTATCTCACAGTGATGCGCGTTTTGCTTCCAAGTCTTGGGAAGTCTTCTTGAAGGCCATGTATACTAAGTTTTTGTCCGGTACCATATTTTCGCCCTCAGACTGACAGCCAATTTGAACGAATTATGCAGACCTTATCTCTGTTAGAGTAGCATGTAACTACAATTACTATTCCGGTTTCGGGTATGGCACCACCAGAGGCATTGTATAGAGAATTTTACGGATTGTACTTGATAAACAGAAGAGTATTGTAAACAGCTATTCGAATAATCGAGATTACGATATAGGAAATTGTGTAATATTGACAACATTTCCCGAGAGTACTCTAAACCTTATACTTTTGTCTTCGTGGTTCGATTCTGAGCTTGTTTGTGTGTTTTGGACTCGAAGTATTACATAAAAGGTGATGGGAGACTTCCCTAGATTCTCGACGACTGGACCCACGAGTTATAGGTGTTTTCCAGCCACGGCAAGTCCTCGTGTTGGTAAATCCTTGTTCTCATTTTCCTTAGCTTCATTTTGACATAAAGACTGTTGAAAATGGTTGATATTCAAAGCTAAACAAAGTCGGGGAAGTTTCCTAGCCAAATCCCCAGATTCTGGCGGTTGCAGCGGCAATCGGGAAAAAAAAAATGAAAAAAAGAAAACAAGCCCAAACCCAGATCCTACCCGACTGGTTCCTAATTGGATTTGGAATATTCCTAGAATAATTGGAACATTCCTTGTGTTGACTTTTATGAAATTTTCTCGGAAACCCTCTTAGGCTAATTTCAATGTCTCGAGTCCGTTTTTGACATCCATTTAGTGATATTCCAAATTTTTAATGTAGTTGACCACCTCGATAACTCGGTTGACTTTTGGGGGTTGACCATTGATTTTTTATGAAAATTACTCGGGACCCTGCTTAGCGTATTTCGGCGCGCTGATTCCGAATCCACCGTCCATTTCTCCAAATTGATAGGAGCATATTTATGCGACTTAATTGGCTTGTTCTCGTGCATTTATGTTGTGTTTCTTTAGTTGTTTTAGTGTTTAAAGTCACTTTTGTATGTTTTCAGAGTATAAAGCCAAAGTGTGCAAGAAGATGCAAATTGGAGTCTTTTGGAGCAAAAGAGGAATGAATGAGTTGAAGACTTGAAGAAATATGAATTCCTAATCGAAGATGGAGTCCTACTCACATGAGGATTCCTACTCCAACAAGGATTCCTACTTGAAGTAGGAAAGTTAACCCTAGGTTTCCCATTTTGGTAACCTTTCCTAATTTTAAACGTCTGTATTTTCCAGCCACTTTGAAGGCCTTGTATGCACTTTAGGACACAAAACAAAGGCCCTAGACCCCTTAGGGACCTTTGCCGTGGGTTTCCCTTTCTCCCCATCCCTTGCCGTGCAAGAGGGGGCAATTATGTCCTATTTTATGCACTTAAACACATGTCCCTTTCTAAATAAAACCCTAGCCGCACATTGCAGCCAATTCCCTTTTAATTTCTGATTTAATTTCCTAATTCTAGAAGCCTTTGACTTAATTTTAGTTAACCAAAATAAGCTAGGGTTTTAATTTCTGAAACCCTATATATTCTAAGCCTAGCCGCACCCTAGCTTCATTCTATTAATCATTCAGCCACTTCCCACTCCCTTGCCGCAGCCACCATCACCCTAATACCTTCAATCCGCCACTTCTCCATCCATTCCAGCAACCTCCCATCTCTGTCGCAACCATTCCTCTACTGCAGCCACCATTCTACACCTCCATACACCACCCACACCTCTTGCCGCACCAATATATCATCCTAACTCCCTTCCTAAACCAAAATCACATCCAAAAACCCCCAAAAACCTCTCTGCCGCAGCAAGGAGAAGAAGAAAGAGGAGCTTGACGTGCAGAAATTCAAAGTGGAATTGTTGGGCGTTTTAGGTGTAATCAACTTTTGTTCTCTATGTTTAATTTCAATTTTGTTTCTCTTTCTGTGAACATGAGAGGCTAAATCCCTCGTTAGCTAGGGGGTGATTCAAAACCATGTTTATGCTTGCAATATAAATTGATTACCTTCAGTTGGAATTTCATGAGTTGTGGATTCAATTTGTTTAACTACTTGATTGATAACTTATTTGTGTATGTTTATTGAGAGTGCACGCTTAGTTTTCATGCATGAATATGATGCTAGAATATAAGTGAGTTTCACCTAATAGTTACAAACTTATATTCACAAGTAGTGGAGGTCACTTATAAACGATCGCGTTAAATGAATTCTTGGCACTAGTTTCATGCTCATCATAGTAACGAATGCCTTGTCAACACTTATAGTTTTCATATTGCTTAATGATCTTTGATTGTATCTTTATTGTGCTTTTCACGTAAAGGACTTTTGGAGAATGTTTTGAATTGTTGTATGCGTTGTCTCATCCAATTCATTAACTCAAGGAGAACTTGAAGGTTAATTTAAGCGAACCTAATTAACCCGGGGTGTTGAGTTTCATGATTCATCGAAAGACCAACTGAAAATCATCTTGTATGCAAGTGTGACATGTGTGGAGAAGAACCTTCTAGCTAGCATTCCATCCATATTTTCATCAAATTCATATTTACAATCTGTTTTAATTACAATCTGTGTTCTTTGTTTTAATTTCGTCAAAACTAAATCCCCCTTTACTTTAGTGTTCAATTTAGTTAGAAAGTGTCTTAGTTTGTGTTTCTAAGTGTTTTGATTCAAGTTATAACCCAAATTCGTCCAAATTAGGTTAGGTGTTCAAAACTGCCCAGATTGTGTTTTTAAGGCAGTTTTGAGTGTTTTGTTGCTGTTTTGAGTCTTTTGGTTTGTTTTAGTGTTTTAGTGGTTAGTTTTGCATTCTTTGAGTCTAGTTTAGTGTTTTTAACCTTTGTTTTACGTTTTTGAGTCAGTTTTCAAGTGATTTAGCAATCCCTCTTAATCCCCGGTTTAGAACGATCCCTACTTATACATATACTACAATTGTCAAAAGAGGGTTTTAATTTGTGTGCTTATATATTTCGCATCACAAATTCAAACATATTAATTAAGTTTTAATAATGGATCTCTATTATGCTTAGCTACGATTAGCATTGGCGATCCGTATTTACTCATTCAAACATCTATGACTTCATAAGTATCTGTGAGTGGGTCTTTTCTTTTATATAGTATATAGTGTGTGTGTGTGTGTATATATATATTTGTGTAGTTTTCACTTATATATTTAATAATGAATTTTCTACATGATTTCCATAATTAAATTAACGTTTATAAGAAAGGTCGTAATGTTGAGAATTATGAAATTATTTTGAATCATGTGGGATGCGCAGGTATGCATACTATTATGGGATGCCTTAATTATATTTGTGGTCATGAATAGTGTTATGTTGACTAGAATTATCAATTTACCGTTGTATGATCATATTTACGTTATCTGCTCATCGTGTACTACACTAGTGTTAGTACTCGCCCGGCTAGTCATTCACATGTATGTTCATATCGCACCGTACGCTGACTTTGGATCCATTGTAGGTGTCAGTCATGTCCAAGTTTGCTATAGGCAATTAGGACTCGTATGTGATGCGCATAGAGCTAGTCTTCAAGTGATTGTAGTACTATAACGTAAATCATCATTACACCCAGCCATGTTCATGTCAGAATATCTCTGTATGAACTCGTGTGTCAGCATATGTCGATGAGCATTTGATATGATATGTTTGTTTATGCGAAATTATGTGATTACCGGACATTATGTGTTTATTTACGAAATGTTGTGACATATTTCATTATTGAGATATTGTTGGCTACGGTTTGTATTTTCATACTATACGTAGTATGTTATATGTGGAAACTATACTTGTTTTACGGCAAGGGGTTATTATTTTTTTGAAAAGGTTTTTATTTATTTTTAGACCCACTCTCCCTTATTTTTTGCCCCTCCAGATTTTAGTAGCAAAGCTTTTGTGTCGACAAGGATTCTTACCAAATCGTGCTATAGGTGATTACCTTCAATGCTATAATTCTTATCCTACATTTACTATACTTTACTTATGTTCTGACATCACGTGTGAATGGTGTTCAATCCCACTCACGTGCGCACTCTTCCATTTAGGCACTTTTAGGTTTAAATTTATTCAATTTACCACCCCACTACACTTTATTCAATTTTCCATCTCACTACACTTTATGGCTTCGTCACATTTTGGATATCGGCCAGCACAGCTCGATTCGGAGTCCAAATGAACATTACGGATCGAAATGTGTCACGCACAATTGTTTATACCTGTATCCGTACAGATTTATAATGTTATCCGTACAGGTTTTAGCCCAAAATTATGAGAAACTAAAAGACCCAGAGAAAGAAAAAAAAAAAAGTTGGAAGTGTAAAACCAAAAAAGAAAAAAAAGATTTGGGTATTCAGACCACTCGTAAGAAAAAGAAATAATAACACTGTCCCCATGCCATGCAAAACCAGACACGTGTTCATTCTAAACCTATTCTTAACTGACACTAACTAACAAGAAGTGTTTCGTTCTAATAATAACCAGCACTCCACCCTATAAAATTGTATTTCTTCAGAATTCCTCGCACTTGCGAAGAACAATTAAGAACGAGGTTTTTTATTATTATTATTCAATATTATCTCTAAGGAACTCAGAGTTTTATCACTTCAAGTTTACATTCAATCAATCATGGACATGAAGAAGATCTCGCTTGCCATCATCGTCATTGCTGCCTTGATCAGTGTGGTCTTGGCAGCCGGTAAGGAACATGCACCGAAGGCAGCTGCTGCCCCGAAGTACGCAGCGGCCACCGGAGCTCCAACTGCCACCAAGGACGCTGCCCCTGGCCCAGCAAGTGGTGCCGCCTCCGTCACTTTGTCCGTCGTTGGATCGTTGGCTGGGGCCTCCCTTTTGTCGTTCTTTGGGTTTTACCTTCAGTAATTAATTATTCAGCTCGGGGAATAAGTAATTCTTTTAACGGCAAATTGGAAAGTGAGACCATATTCATGAGATGGTGATGGGATTAATTTTCAAGAGAAGAAAGGAGATCGTGTTGATTTCATGTATTTCAGCTAGCTATGCTACGTTCTTCGAAATAATTGTTTTTTTTTGGTGAAGACATTCTTCAATTAATTGAATTGCCTCTATTCTCTCCAATTTCTCTCTCCGTCTCTCTCTTGATTAATGTATGAAGGGAAAAATTAATTAATTTCTTTTTAAATCTTTGTATTGAAGTTGATTCTGGGGTTATGTTAAAGATCCTTGATGGGAAAGATCCACTTTAGAGAGTTTTTTTCATTACTAACCCTATCTTTAGATGAGGAACATTCAAAATATCAGTAAACATTCAATTAACGGCTTAAACACCAAAAACTACTGCAAAAACTCTACAAATGCAACATTAACAAAGGACATTCAAAATGACACATTTCAAAATGTCGTTTGAAAGTTCTCTTAATTATATGGCTCTAGTCATTTTTCAAGATGTGCAACGATGGTTTGAAGAACCGCCGGATATAATTTCATATTTACTTTCTTGAGAGTAGCAAAATTAATTTTGACACGTACATGGTTTAAATTAAGGATAGTAACACTAATTTCGAATAAGATGTAATTTCAGATTTACTCAAATATGTCATAATCCACCATATATGATTGGTTTTCATAATAAGTGAACAAAGTTTTTTTATTTTGTTTGATACAATGATATTCAATTCTAATGGGAGGCGATATTCTACTCTCAGGGGATAGGGAATTGGCTAAGCCACATACTAGATCATTCATAGCTAGACATCAAACTCAACACAAATATTATATGACATCGTCATCCATGTGATTTAAACTTAAGACCTTCTCACTTACAAGTGGAGTAAAACCACTAGAACTATAGTACTAGTTAGTTAATAAGTGAACAAGGAATAATACAAAAATAATAATTAAGCTCGTTGATATGAACTTAGCCTCGCAGTGGACTAGCAATAATGTGATTCAAATTCGTCTTTGGCGAAAATCGAACCTAAAACCTCTTATTTACGTACAAGCTAGCATTGTAACGGGAGCTTCATATTTGCTAAAATGAATGTACTCTCCCTACGTGTTTGCTAAAGTGTATATCTTTGACCAACAGTTCACCAATTTGGTCATTCCCGATCCACCAAGCAAATTAAAATGGTTGTTTTTATTGTTTGTTCCAATTTTCTGATGTGTTTTAGTCCAATGGCCCCAAATTTAGAAGTTGAACAAAACAACAAATCGAACTAGAAATGTTCATTTGTTTGTGGCCACGGGTACGCAAAAAAATCGTTCAATGATTTCCTTCCTTCCTTATACCATGCAAAAAACACGTTCAACCACCAAAAATTGTTTCATTCTAATCACATAACTCAAAATCTCCCTATAAATTGAAACAACTTTCCTCTGTTTTCCTCAGCACTGCAGTAATCAAAGAAGTAATAAAGAAATTTCCTTCATATCCTATCTCTAAGGCAGCTGTGTTTTTGATCAACTTATCCTCAATTTCACAATATTCATCATGGAAATGAAGAAGATCTCCCTCGCCATCATTGTCCTTGCTGCCTTATTGAGCGTTGTCTTGGCTGTTGACCCAGTCCCCGCTACTCCCAAGGACCCAGCTGCCGCTGCTACTAAGGACCCAGCTGCCGCTGCTCCTAAGGAATCAGCTGCAGCTGCTCCTAAGGCCTCAGCTACTGCCCCCGTAGGCTCAGCTACCTCCCCCGTAGGCTCAGCTGCTACCACCACAAGCACAGCATCCTCCCCTGACTCAGCTCATGCTCCTGCTCCATCAGGCACCGCCAGCACCATGCCCGTTGTCGGCTCTCTGGCCGGTGCCTTCCTCGTGACCTTCTTTGGCTATTACCTGCAGTAAGCTCAGAGAACAAAAAAAATATTCTCAATGAGACTATAAAAAGTGGAATATTTACTTGGACATCCCATTGGGATTTCCAAGAGAAAATTAAGGATGTTTTTGTATGTATGTGATTAAGATTGTTGAATGTTAATAATCCATTTATATATATATATATATATATATGTATGTATGTAATATTTACTTACCTGCATTCCCTTGCCTGGATCCTTCAAACCTTTCTTCTCACCTCATTAAGGTTAAAACCTGAAGACAAACTGTACAAGTGAAAAAACATGCAGTATATTTAGACAACAGTAAAAGTTAATCGCATCTATTTTCCAGTAGAGCCAATGTTGAGTAACAATCTGCAAATATGTTATTTCCCACTCTAAATCTTCAACAAATAACACTCTGGTTGACAAACAAATTTAAGTTAATACGATGAAACAAATACTCTTTTTTCTTTTTCTTATTTTCTGGAACAGTTTTGCATGAATTACAAGCAAATTGACCATTAAAACTTAGGACTCTCCATTAGATTTCTGTGCAGACATGAGACTCTTTGTCAACCAGATAGCTGTTTCTCTAGAAGAGACAGCGTCTTCTCCAAATGGTCTTAGCACGCCGGCAAGCTCATCAAGTTTGTCCTGCTTTAGTAAGCGTGCGCATAGCTCAAGCAGAGACTCAAGGGCATCAGCTCTTTGCTGACTTGGATTTTCCCAGTCACTCTTAGAATCATCACTGCCTACTGCCGCTACATCACTTGCTGCTTGATTAATCACACGAGCCTCACCTTTTTCTATCTGCGCAGAGCAATTGTTATTGTCTGCCTTTCCCACCACTTCATGTTTTGCTTTCTGTATGGAGCTTTCATTGTTGTTTTCAGATAACAAGTATTCCACATTACCAACTTCAGTATACACATTGGACCTTTCCTTCTCTAAACAGCAACTGGGTTCCACTTCAGTATCATCAATCGACCCAACTTTTTGGATACCGCTTACACTGGGCACCGCCAATACCCTGCAATTTTCTTCATTAGCCCCCTCTCTTTCTGCTTTAGCTCCTTCAAGAACTTGTTGATTTTCATATGCCATTCCGTCCTCACTGTTCGGAGTCTTGAAATCAACCTCTTTCAATTGTTTGAAATTTGACGCAGTTGGTTCTTCTACTTCTTCATGCTGAGAATTTGATGCGCTCTCTGATGTAACCTCAATGTCAGATTCAGTATTTTCCTTTTGTGCTATACTGGTAGTGTCAGCTTGCTTATCACAAACAGATGCTTCTGAATCAGTCGGCCCATCTTTTGAACCATCAGTGGCATTGGATACTTCCAAAGAACAGCTAGTAGGATCAACTCTCTTGGTTTCAAGCTCTTCTGCACTAGCTGTGAATACAGGGTTATCAATGTTTGTTACATATCTATGCGTCAGATCAGCACTGCTCCCAAATGGTTGGACCTTTTCCACGTGGTTCATTTTTCCAGCCTCTCTCTCTCTGTTGTCTTTGCCACTGCTGCGCTTGCTAGGTGGTGATTTTCTTGGAGTTTTATCTTTTAAGTTGGTTTGTGGACATACAGGAAGAAAAACTGATGATGCATTGCGGCATTGAAGGACGTATGGTTGTAAGTGTGGATGCCTTAATAACTCGGCTGCCTAAAGTAATAGATCATGCGGGTATTAGAGCCAAAAATAAATTTTCTTCAAATATCATGCAAGTGGGAAGTAGACTCACTGTTGGTCTGTGTTCTGGACTTTTCCTGAGCATGCTCTTGATTATTTGTTTCCTATGATCCGAGGCCAATACCATATAAGTCGATACATATCATATTAATTAGAAATATGCAATTGAAATATTCATTTCAAATAGCACCATGGTTTCGATGGTTTTAAAGATAATTACTTACAGTGTGGAAGAATACACAATTGGAAGAGGAGAAATGGTGGATCTGTTAATTTTGTTGATAAGCCCAGCCATGTCCTGTATAATCAAGTCATTCAGAATGGCAGCTCATAAAATCAATGAGGCATCAACATCTCAAGCTTATACTTACAGGTGCTCTAAATGCAGGTTGATGTGCGGCAATCTCAAACATACAGCAACCTGAAAAGCAATAGAAACTACACTTATAATGGTTCTAAATCATGGTCATGAGCCAGGAAAGTATAATTATAAGAGACTAGAGTTCTTACCAAGCGACCATATGTCAGATTTATAGCCATAAGGTATATCTGCGAGGAGCTCAGGACACATGTAGTTTGGAGTTCCGACAACCTATGTTGAAAATATAGGGATTGAAAATGAACTGACATAAATAAGTAAATTTAGTGATATAGCTGCCAGTACCAGAGGCCAAAAATACTGAGGAATATCCTCTCCAAGATTGGGTGGCCTTGTTCGATAACCCAGTGCTTGGTGGGGAAGGAGAGGTTTGTAAACTACTCTATGGAAATTTTCATGAATGAAGAGGCGTTCAAAGAAATACTTGGAACTTCCAGCTTGTTTACAGCCACAGGGTTCTAAGAGACAGACTAGAATTGTGTAGGTAGAGGCATAAAGACAATAAAATAATATAAATGCAAGTCCATACCGAAGAAGTAAGATCTTCTGTGTTGAGTAGTTTTGCAAGCCCAAAGTCACCTATAAGGTCCATGCAACATATACATTTTCTTTAAAAACATCAAATACGGAAACCAAACTGAATGCAGAGAAACAGTGCTTCTCTTCACAATCAATACGTATACATACCGAGTCGGATGTCATTGTCCTTTGTAAGGAATACATTTGAGCACTGCAATCATTGAATTTTATGTTATTAACCATCTTAGCTATTATACTATTATTCCTCACTGCAACTATGGGTATTATATTAGTATATTACCTTAAGATCCCTATGAAGTACACGATTGGAGTGCAAATAGTCCACAGCTAGCAACAACTGAGTCAGCCATTTGCAGAGCTTCTGCAGGGCAAAACAGAATAACAACATAGAGCAGTTGCTTGCTACCCTTCATACAGGTACATATACAGGACGGGAAGTTTTATCAAATCTAATTGATTACCTCCTCTGGAAAAAATTGTCCTCTGGCCTTCTTTACCATATCAGCCCTGTTAACAGATTAGAAGTTTATCATTCAGTAATCACTGGAAGCATTACAATTGATTTTCTGCTTCTTAAGTAATTTAAAAAGGTTTTGACAAAAAGTAGGATAAAAGAAATACTCTCCTAAGGTCCTTAATGAGGTCTTAATTAACATCCACTAGATTAGATATAGGCGGTTGAGGTGAATCCCGGCTGTCCATATCTGATCTAAGGACTCCAAAACAATACTTCACGTAAGGCCCCTATTTATGGACCTTAGAAGAACAGGACTGATCAATACATATACATAGTTTAATATGTTGACTAAGTAACTACGATATTAGATTTCCTCCTATATTTTGTCCAAAAATCATGTGCGTTGTCAATCACTTTCAAGCTTATACTTAGAAGAAACTTGAGGAACAAAATTAAGTATTTAAACTCGTTATAGAAGCAAAAAGATGTTAAAATATGACTCTTTTAATTCCTACTTTTGGAAAAAAGAAAACTGCATTATGTCATACCAGCCAAAACATAATTAGAATATCGTTGATGTAAATTGTTGCTACTTACATGTCACCTCCTTCACAATAGCCCGTTACAATGCATATGCAGTCTCCCTGCAGAAAATATAAACTTTTAAGCATGCGCGTGTGAAGTCAAGTTTTGCTACAAGTGCTAAAGAGTTATCCGAAAATATACTCTTGAGTCCTATTCAAATATATGAAACTTAAGAATCATGGATTCACCTTGTCCACCCAAGCATCTTTATAATCCACAATATATGGATGATTCAACTTTGCAATTAAATTCATCTGCAGCAGAATAATAGAGATTGCGATTAATTGAGTAGGAAACACATCTTTCAGAGAAAATTACTATGAAATCACAAGATAAAATATCAGAAGAAAACTAATACGGTTCACAGGTGACAAAATATGAGGTAGATATTGAGAACGAAACAAGTGTTATCGACAATCTAAGATGATATTTAGAATCATAGTAACTGGGGATTACAAAACTAGAAGGTTACAATCAAGGATCTATTATAATTATGTGTCCATAATATAATCAATAATGCATCATTTATGAGATACATGTTCTCAATGTCTGTGTGAGCGCATGCTCGTGTATTCTACTTTCATATGAATATTGTTTCACACCTGCATCTCCCAGTAGATTGTCAAAAAATAGATCTGGGTATTTCTGACAGGACAAAGTGCAGCCAACACATGTAAGTTTCACAACACTGAGATAACCGGAACGACAGTGCTGATATGGACAAACAAATTAGAAAGTTGGGGCTTGTATGTCCTATGTTGACTGCCAAGAAAACAGGTAAGATGATATTTGATGCTACATTTGGTTCCTAAAAGGAAAAATGGTATGGAAAAAGAAAAGCCTCAACCTTTAACTGGAAATATAGCAAATCAAAAAATTGGAACAACTTTTAAAGAACAAATAAAGGAAAATATTTGTAGCTGGCACTCGGTTCTAAATTTATCAATATCTAAAAAGTTTTCAAGAAGCAACCTCTTGGTGAGCTGTGCGTTTGAACTTCTCCGCTTGCTTAGTCAAACGAATCTTTTTCAATACATACCTATTAAACGGAAAATTCAATAATTAAACAAAGTTGGAGAAAGATTGGAGTAAGCAAATTTGAGTTAGACAAAAGTTGTACAATCAAAATATAAAGTATTGGAATCTCAAATATCCCTTCCTCCAAAAATTCATACCCCGGAGATGTGACTTTTGGTAAACGTGTAGGGTTTTCTTATTGAATTCTGCTTTCAATTACAACCCCTATTATCCAGCTATTCAATTTTCTTGCTAAATTATGTCTCTAATTACACAATTATATTGCAGATTACAAGAATTACATTACTAATTACAACTTTCATTTCAAAAGGTAAAAGGTTGGTAGAAAATACTCTTACTTCTTTTTCTGAGTCTTATGAAGAACAAGAAAGGCGGCTCCAAAAGCCCCTCTCCCAATCTGCTCTATTACTTCATAATCCTCCATCTTTGACTTCGTTTCGGCATCGTCAATCTCCATAGCCACCTAATTAACACCTTCAAAAAAACCCAGAAACCCAATTTAAATCAATTGCAGGAACAGAATTCCATACAATAAAAACAGAAAGTACTGCTCCTATAGCAAAACTTGACCCAACATCTAAAAACCCAGAAGAGAAAAATTGGAAAAAATACCAAATTCAATGAAATTTTGCTCAAAGTTAGTGTCTTTGAGTCTTGGGGGTGCTGAATTTCCCAAAAAAACTAGAGAGAGATATATAAAAGAATAAAAAGCTACAACATTCAGCAATAATAATAAGCAAAAAAAAACTCAAAGTAAAAGCAACAAGAGAACTGAAATGATGAAAGGGAGAGGGCGGAGTACGATGACTTACCAAAAAAATTAGAGAGAGAGAGAGAAGGGGTGGAGGGGCAGTCACAACTCAAGTAAAGCAGCAAATTAATACTTAATTAGAAGTTGATTATCTACCAAATAGAAAGTTGGGGAAGAGAAAGAGAGAGGTTTGGGAAGGCAAAAGGTAAAGTGACAGGTACTGTGAAATGAAGACTACAGAGAAAAAGCAAAAGCTTTCTTTGCTTGCATTTTCAGACTCATTCTCTCGCCCTCTCACCAGAGAATGTTTTCCAGCGCGTAGTTGTGATGTCACTTTCCTTCCAACTCTATATCTATTTGTTTTCGGGACCATTTTTTAATAAACTGTCATAATATAAATTTTGAAATTATATTTAAAGTGGAACATATTAACCATATTTTTCAACTATGTTATAATATTGTACATACTTGTGTTCCGGATAGACATAAAAATTTCTTCCACTCCTAAAGAAACTTCATGGTTCCACCCTTTACATTTAACGATTTTTATCAATACGACATCAATTAGAGCCCGTTTATCTCCTAAATCTTCATTTCAAGAACATCTTTATACCAAGTCACTTAAATTCAAAATCGTTAGTCATTGAAGTAAATGACGGTTCACTGTGACGATCTTAATTATTAACAAAATCGTATATTTATTTGATACATATGAATGACTAAGAATTACCAATTTATTTGTATTTTTGCCTAAATAGTCGTGAAATGACGATTTAGAAAAAGAATGGTTTGGATTATGAGATCTATATAAGAAAAATCGTTAAATTAAAAGATATGGAACGGCAAGGGTTGGGATGCAAGTATTATTATTAATTTTTATTTAAATGAGATTGTATAAGTGGAGGATTGGTCTAAAGCACAAAGTTGTCATTCACGATTTAATATTGACTCGCTATTCATGAATGTCGAGCATAATACCTTTCATTTGCAAACGTAGTTGGCTCATTTTTTTAGAATTTTATTTGGGATTTTCTGTGGGTGCACAATTTGTGCTGGTCCTCTTAGTCCTTGTTATTCCATTTAAAATTATTCTCTTAGCTAATTATCCTTTTTTAAAGGTGCTAATTATTCTTTTAATAGCTCATTGGTTGTCTCCGTGATACTTTTTAGAACTTCAAGAAATTTGGAAAATAGAAATATTGCGAGTAAGTTACCCAGATGTTGAAGTTGACCTTGGGCTTGTTCATTGTCTATGGTTGCAGGTGGCAACAAAAGTACTATGCTGCCTGGCAGTTGGTGATGGAGCAAGTTCTTGATTGGTAAAGTCGTACCAAAACAACAACAACGACAACTGCAAAAAATACTCATTTCTTAGAGCATTTTCATCCATTTGGCGGATGAGAAATGTTAAGGAAACTTTTTGAAAGTGGAACATTTTATAGACTCTATCATCTCACACTTTAACGTCAATTCTCGTATCAGTATTATAAAATATTGTACAAAAAATATAAGATTGCATAGAGTCTATGGAGAGTCCTACTAAAAAGGTCTCCTTAACATTTCTCTTGATGAATCTAAGTTTTGGGGAAAAGTTGTGGCATTTACTATTCATTTAAATAGTAACTCTCATAACAATTACAGTTCATAATAATTCAGTGATTGAAATTAATTTGGAAAAGATTGTAATGATTAAGCTACTTTTCACCCATTGTGAATAGTAACTATCATGGATTTGGACTCAAAGCTAGAATGGACAAGGCTGGTGCTAATGCTACATCAGCCATGACTTGCCAAAATGTGTGAAGATGAATGTTGGATTGGATTTGGGATCTAGCCATGACATAAAAACATAGGTGGAAATTGTGACATCCCGTCCCGGGATTATTAACACGTACGCGTGGAATTTACTATTTTGCCCTAGAGTGTTTTTCGTCACGTTGTGGGGTAGTGTTGTGTGTTGTGGCATGTGTTGGGCCACACACACACCTACACACTCTCTGCCCTTCCCTTTCTCTCTGTCTCTCTCTCCCGTGTCTCTCTTTCTCTCCCCCGAGCTTCCACTTCCCCTGTAAACGTACGGACACAAACCAAGGACCATTAAACCGTAGCAGATCGAGGAAACCAAGGGTGCAGTTGTGATCGTGAGGTCGAGGGGAGCACGAATATACCATTTTCAGGTAAGAACTTCGACGTTTTCACGTCGATATCGCGATGTCCGTTTTGAGCACTGTTCATGCAACATTAATTTACTTAGTTTTTGGACATTTGAAGCTTGTAGGTGTGTTGGTGAAGTCCTAAGGAGCGTCGGAGTAGCTCGTTGGACGAATTTGGACGTCGGGAAGGCCTGGTTCGAAGTTGGCCGGTTTTCGAGTTTTGAGACAGGTATGATCGCGTAACTTTTAGCCTTTAAAAGTGGTCCAACGTGATTCTACTAGTTTAGGGCTTTCTTTTGGTCCAAGAATCATAGAAAACGGTTGAGAAACGAGGGAGATTAGTGAGTTTAAACTTTTCCCGGTTTTCCGGCGACCGGAGTCCGGCGAGAGTTGATCGGAGAAGAAAGAGGAATATTCCGTTAGGTTTAACGGAATATTCCCAACGGCAGTGACGGCATCCGGTTAGATTTAACAGAATATTCCGTCAAACTGACGGAATATTCCTGACGGCGTCTGTTGACACCGTCAGTATGCCTGGCACGTGACCGCGCGTGGGGGCGCGTGGGTCCGTGCCTGTGCTGGCGCGTGGGGGCGCGTGCGGGGTCCAAAAATTATTTTAAAAATATGGTTGTGATCCCGAGGTTGTGTAGAGCACGTTGGTATATTCATTTGTCCATTTTGAGCATTGTATGAGAAGTTATTACGAGAAACGGGTTATGTGCTTTAAAGTTAACGTTTTTATAGTTGTTTCGCATATAGGTGACACGTACCCCGAGGACGAGCGTGGTCACACGAGGCAAGGGGGCTACGACCCTACCACGTATCAGTGAGTGGGCTTTTGTTTTCCGTATATACCTATATACATTTATATTCCCAGAAATTGATTAAAAAGGGTTATTTACATTATGCCATGCACTTTATTATTATCGTTTACGCATCATTGCATGCATTATTAGTGGCATACATATACATATGCATATTGGGTGCTGTGGACGCACAGGTAAGTGCCAGGTAAGTGACATTCACGTTTATGTTTCCGTAGTGGTTTGAGATGCCTAGAGAGCTCATAACCTGCACCCCCGGTGTTAGTGCTCCCGCCCAGAGTAGGGCACAGTCCTTCACGTGATGTTCACCTCCCGCACCACACGCTCAGCTTGGATCCAAGTTAGGTGCATAGGCTTGTCGTACAGACCACATTAGGTGGTTCCGACTCGTAGGTGACCCGCGATTATTCGCACAGCCTTCACGTGATCGTAGCACTAGAGCGTATATATGTATTACACCCAGGCCTGTCGTACAGACCACTTTAGGTGGTTCCGACTCGTGGGCAGGTTTAGTTATTGAGATTGAGATTTGAGCTCTAGATGTAGCCGTACAGGTCACGTAGGTGACTCCGGCTACCAGATTACATGATATTGATTATGTTTATACCTGGGCACTTGCATATCGTTATGAGAATTCGGCATGGTATATTAGCGAGCATGATTGATATACCCTGAGCATTTTTGGCATATGTATTATGTATATATATTTTCTGGGAAGTATACAGGTTTTACGGCGAGGGGTTAGTAAGTAATTTATAAATGGTTTTCGAAAGCTTTGTTTTTGCCCACTCACGCTTTTGTTTTGCGCCCCTCCAGGTTCTAGTTGCTTAGCTGTTGCGGTGGTTTCCTTTGAGAGCTCTTCGGCGTTCTGACAGACACTCCTTATTGTAGGGCTGCCTTCGGGCGTGCTACTGTTATCGTTTTATTTGGGCTGCTATAGACCTGCTCTGAACTTGTATCTCACTTACTAGCACTTATTCTAGTACTTTGTATGCTAGTTTTTAATTGTTCGTACTTTTATATTACTATTTTATTAGCTTCCGCACGTGCACATGGCTATGTCACCTTTGTGTGACGGCCAGCACGCTCCGATTTCGGTCGGGGTGTGTCAGTTTGGTATCAGAGCCTAGGTTTGGCAGTCCTGTGTCTGTGTGAGTATTCTAATAACTTTGGTGTCTTCTGTCAGAACTATGCCGCCTCGTCGGGAACCCCGTCGCTCTTCTGAGCCTATATTCCCCGATATTACTCAGTTGGGGGAAGCTTTTGCTACAGCCCTTCAGTCAGTGATGCGCCCTCCCCAGAGGACTCCTCTGGAGACCATGTATAATTTGAAGTTGGATAAGTTTAAGGGCAATGAGGGGCCCGAGAGCGCAGAGCGCTGGCTAGAACACATAGAGAAGGCTTTCCGGGTGCTGCATAATCAGGGGAACTTGCCTATGGAGAGATGGGTCGAGACGACCGCATGGTTTCTAGATACGGAGTCGGCAGCTTGGTGGGAGCAGGAGCTTCGTAGGTTGACTCCGGATCAGAGGGTTGAGTGGAGTGTTTTTACGGGGTTGTTTAGGAGAAGGTATGTGCCCCCTGAGTATATTGACCGTAAGAAACAGGAGTTTTCCGAACTGAAACAGCGGAAGATGTCAGCGAATGAGTACTACCGGAAGTTTACGGACTTGTCCCGTTATCACCCTGATGTCGCTGGTAATCCGGCGGAGATGCTCCGTCTTTTCCGTCTGGGCACTAGGAAGAAGTGGCGTTCCATGGCGTCTACTGTCCACAGCGAGACTTACCGGGACTTCTATGAGATACTGCTGAGGATCGAGGATTCGGAGAATATGTCGAGCGATACTGATGAAGAGAAGGACAACAACCAGAAGAAAGATGACAAAGGCAAAGGTCAGGCATCGCTCGGACCCCGTCAGACTCAGAACTTCAAGAGAGGTGGAGCTAGTTCTAGTTCTTCGAGTGGTGGCTTCAGTGCCACTGGACAGGGTCGTGGGGGTAGATTTTCTGGTGGCGCTAGAGGCCAGAGGCAGGGCGATGGTGGGCGAGGCAGAGCCCCAGTTTGTCGTAGGTGTAACAACCGGCATTTCGGCGAGTGTAGACGCGGCAGCAACGGTTGCTTCACATGCGGACAGGTGGGACATAGAGCGGCGAATTGTCCCCAGGGTCAGCAGCAGCAGAAACCACAGCAGACTTTTATGCCACCGCCTGCACCACTCCAGCAGATCCAGGGTCCTAGTAGCTACGGCCAGACGAGTCGAGGTGGTGCTTACCACTATCAGGGTGATGCTGTCCCTTATGCTCCGGGGCAGTATCAGTACCCTCAGGATCCCTATTCCCAGGGTGGCTATCCCCAGTATTCAGGCGGCTATATGCCGTATCCTCCAGCTCCAGCGGGTGGTTCACAGTGGTATCAGGGATGACAGTATCAGCAGGGGGAGATTGCCACTAGCAGTGCAGGGTCTTCGAGACAGTCGGGCCAGCCCAGTCAGGGGCGTGGTGCTCAGGGACGTGGCGTTCAGGCGAGCAGAGGCCGCGGCGGGCGTCAGTAGGGACAGGGGCGTCTTCACAATATTTCTTTGCAGGACGCTCAGAACAACCCGGACTTGATTATGGGTACGTTGAACATTCTCGGTTGTTTCGCTAGAGTCTTAATTGATTGTGGAGCTACACATTCCGTAATTTCTCATACGTTTGCTCAAGTGACGCAACTTCGCCCCACACCTCTAGGGTATGATTTAGAGTTTGTTATGCCTAGAGGAGAGAGTTGTGTTGTAGATTGTGTGTATCCAGGATGTCCAGTGATCGTAGAGGGTGTTACTCTGTCAGCCGATCTTATCCCGTTAGATATTGTGGACTTTGATGTGATTTTGGGCACGGATTGGTTGCACTTCTATCGTGCCAACATTGACTGTTACGGGAAAGTAGTTACATTTCACCGACCTGGACTACCTGTGGTTACTTTCGTGGGTGAGCAGAGTGGGGTGAGACATGGCGTTATTTCGGCGCTGCGAGCGAAGAAGTTGTTAACTAAGGGTTGTCAGGGGTATCTAGCTCATGTGGTGTTAGATGAGGCCGCTCCGGGTAGAGTTGAGGATGTGAGAGTGGTCAGACACTTCCCTGATGTATTCCCTGAGGATTTACCTGGTTTACCCCCAGATCGAGACGTAGAGTTCACTATTGAATTACTTCCAGGTACCAATCCCATTTCTTTAACTCCTTATCGTATGGCTCCCGCGGAGTTAAGAGAATTGAAAGTTCAGCTGCAGGAGTTAGTGGATAAGGGATTTATCCAGCCTAGTACTTCGCCTTGGGGCGCTCCAGTGCTGTTTGTGAGGAAAAAGGATGGAACTTTGAGGCTGTGCATCGATTACAGGCAACTCAATCGGGTGACGATTAAAAACCGTTATCCATTGCCTCGTATCGATGATTTGTTCGATCAGCTGAGAGGTGCTTGTGTGTTTTCTAAGATAGACTTGAGGTCTGGTTACTATCAGCTGAAGATCAGTAGGGATGATGTCCCTAAGACGGCGTTCAGGACTCGTTATGGTCATTACGAGTTTCTGGTTATGCCATTTGGATTGACGAATGCACCAGCCGCCTTTATGGATTTGATGAACCGAGTATTCCAGCCTTACTTGGATAGATTTGTCATTTTCTTCATTGACGATATTCTGGTGTATTCTAAGTCGAAAGCGGAGCATGTTCGACATCTTACTTTGGTGTTGAAAAGGTTGAGGGAACACCAGTTATATGCTAAGTTTAGCAAGTGCCAGTTCTGGTTAGACCAAGTTGCGTTCTTGGGGCACGTCATTTCTGTTCAGGGTATTTTGGTTGACCCTCAGAAGGTTGCAGCGGTAGAGAGCTGGGAACAACCGCGAACCGTCACCGAGGTGAGAAGTTTCCTTGGGTTGGCAGGGTATTATCGGAGATTCGTCAAGGATTTTTCGGTGATTGCCTTGCCGTTGACGAGGTTAACGAGGAAGGATGTTAAATTTGAGTGGGATGAGAGGTGTGAGCAGAGTTTTCAGCAGTTAAAGCATTGTCTCACTCATGCACCTGTTTTGGCACTTCCAGACGATAGTGGTGATTTCGAGGTTTATAGCGATGCTTCCTTAAATGGTCTGGGATGTGTATTGATGCAGCATGGTAGGGTGATTGCTTATGCTTCGCGGCAGTTGAAACTTCATGAGATGAATTACCCTACACATGATTTGGAGTTGGCTGCTATCATTTTTGCGTTGAAGTTGTGGAGACACTATCTTTACGGAGAGAAGTGCAGGATCTTTACAGATCACAAGAGTCTCCAATATCTTTTTACTCAGAAGGAGCTTAATCTTCGTCAGCGGAGGTGGTTGGAGTTGCTCAGTGATTACGATTGCACGATTGATTATCATCCTGGTCGTGCGAACGTAGTGGCTGATGCGCTTAGCAGGAAGTCACAGGGCCGCATTAATGCGTTGTACGCTAGCCGTATTCCTCTTTTGGCGGACTTGCGTGCTACGGGAGTAAGGTTAGAAGCGGAGGACCGAGATGTGGCTTTACTTGCTAATTTCCAAGTCAGGCCAATTTTGGTCGACCGGGTGCTTGAAGTTCAGGTAGCTGATCAGGAGACTCAAGAACTTATTCAAGCTAGAGAGCAAGGAAGGAGGCGAGACCTCAGAGTTCGCGATTCTGATGGCATGTTGATGCTAGAGGGTAGAATGTTCGTGCCTAATAGTGTGGAGTTGAAGAAAGAAATTCTCGATGAAGCACATATCTCGGCTTACGCTATGCATCCAGGAGCTACGAAAATGTATCATACCATTCGACCATTTTACTATTGGCCGGGTATGAAGAGGGAGATAGCCGAATATGTGAGCAGATGTGCAGTTTGTCAGCAAGTTAAAGCAGAGAGGAAGAAGCCGTTTGGGTTGTTGCAGCCGCTTCCCGTTCCAGAGTGGAAATGGGAAAATATCACCATGGATTTTGTGTATAAGTTGCCGCGTACACAAAATGGCTTCGACGGCATTTGGGTGATTGTTGATCGACTCACTAAGTCGGCTCATTTTATTCCAGTAAGAGAGAAGTATTCTTTGAGCCGTTTAGCGGAGTTGTTCATCTTGAAGGTTGTGAAGTACCACGGTGTCCCTGTGAGCATTATTTCGGATCGAGATCCACGATTTACATCGAAGTTTTGGGTGGCTTTCCAGGAAGCTTTGGGCACGAGATTACTTTACAGTACGGCGTATCATCCACAGACAGACGGACAGTCAGAGAGAACTATTCAGACTTTGGAGGATATGCTGCGAGCTTCGGTGTTGCAGTTTGGTGATGCTTGGCACCAGCGGTTAGATTTGATGAAATTTGCTTACAACAACAGTTTTCATTCGAGCATTGGCATGGCGCCATTTGAGGCCTTGTATGGCAGAGCTTGTCGCACACCGTTGTGTTGGTCAGAGGTTGGAGAAAGAGTCTTAGTAGGTCCAGAGATTGTTGAGGAGACTACTCAGAATGTTCAGGTGATTAAGTCTAACCTGAAAGCAGCCCAGGACAGGCAGAAGAGTCTAGCGGATCGGCATGCTACGGACAGAACGTATGAGATCGGAGATTGGGTATTTCTGAAGCTTTCACCGTGGAGAGGTGTTGTGCGGTTCGGAAAGAAGGGGAAATTGAGTCCCAGGTTCATCGGACCATACGTAGTCACAGAACGAGTTGGTGAGGTAGCTTACAGGTTGGAGTTGCCTCCGGAGTTGGCTAGAGTGCATAATGTTTTTCACGTGTCTATGCTCCGACACTATGTTGCTGATCCATCTCATGTGATACCTCCTCAACCACTTGAGATTAATCCAGATTTGACGTACGAGGAGGAGCCGGTGACGATACTAGATTGGAAAGAGAAGGTTCTGAGGAACAAGACAGTGAATTTAGTGAAGGTTCTGTGGAGGAATCATTCAGTTGAGGAAGCTACGTGGGAGACAGAAGATCGAATGAGGGATTTGTATCCTCGTTTGTTCTTTGACCACTAGGGGCTGTTACTTGGTTGTTTTGAATTTCGGGACGAAATTCTATTAAGGTGGGAAGGTTGTGACATCCCGTCCCGGGATTATTAACACGTACGCGTGGAATTTACTATTTTGCCCTAGAGTGTTTTTCGTCACGTTGTGGGGTAGTGTTGTGTGTTGTGGCATGTGTTGGGCCACACACACACCTACACACTCTCTGCCCTTCCCTTTCTCTCTGTCTCTCTCTCCCGTGTCTCTCTTTCTCTCCCCCGAGCTTCCACTTCCCCTGTAAACGTACGGACACAAACCAAGGACCATTAAACCATAGCAGATCGAGGAAACCAAGGGTGCACTTGTGATCGTGAGGTCGAGGGGAGCACGAATATACCATTTTCAGGTAAGAACTTCGACGTTTTCACGTCGATATCGCGATGTCCGTTTTGAGCACTGTTCATGCAACATTAATTTACTTAGTTTTTGGACATTTGAAGCTTGTAGGTGTGTTGGTGAAGTCCTAAGGAGCGTCGGAGTAGCTCGTTGGACGAATTTGGACGTCGGGAAGGCCTGGTTCGAAGTTGGCCGGTTTTCGAGTTTTGAGACAGGTATGATCGCGTAACTTTTAGCCTTTAAAAGTGGTCCAACGTGATTCTACTAGTTTAGGGCTTTCTTTTGGTCCAAGAATCATAGAAAACGGTTGAGAAACGAGGGAGATTAGTGAGTTTAAACTTTTCCCGGTTTTCCGGCGACCGGAGTCCGGCGAGAGTTGATCGGAGAAGAAAGAGGAATATTCCGTTAGGTTTAACGGAATATTCCCAACGGCAGTGACGGCATCCGGTTAGATTTAACAGAATATTCCGTCAAACTGACGGAATATTCCTGACGGCGTCTGTTGACACCGTCAGTATGCCTGGCACGTGACCGCGCGTGGGGGCGCGTGGGTCCGTGCCTGTGCTGGCGCGTGGGGGCGCGTGCGGGGTCCAAAAATTATTTTAAAAATATGGTTGTGATCCCGAGGTTGTGTAGAGCACGTTGGTATATTCATTTGTCCATTTTGAGCATTGTATGAGAAGTTATTACGAGAAACGGGTTATGTGCTTTAAAGTTAACGTTTTTATAGTTGTTTCGCATATAGGTGACACGTACCCCGAGGACGAGCGTGGTCACACGAGGCAAGGGGGCTACGACCCTACCACGTATCAGTGAGTGGGCTTTTGTTTTCCGTATATACCTATATACATTTATATTCCCAGAAATTGATTAAAAAGGGTTATTTACATTATGCCATGCACTTTATTATTATCGTTTACGCATCATTGCATGCATTATTAGTGGCATACATATACATATGCATATTGGGTGCTGTGGACGCACAGGTAAGTGCCAGGTAAGTGACATTCACGTTTATGTTTCCGTAGTGGTTTGAGATGCCTAGAGAGCTCATAACCTGCACCCCCGGTGTTAGTGCTCCCGCCCAGAGTAGGGCACAGTCCTTCACGTGATGTTCACCTCCCGCACCACACGCTCAGCTTGGATCCAAGTTAGGTGCATAGGCTTGTCGTACAGACCACATTAGGTGGTTCCGACTCGTAGGTGACCCGCGATTATTCGCACAGCCTTCACGTGATCGTAGCACTAGAGCGTATATATGTATTACACCCAGGCCTGTCGTACAGACCACTTTAGGTGGTTCCGACTCGTGGGCAGGTTTAGTTATTGAGATTGAGATTTGAGCTCTAGATGTAGCCGTACAGGTCACGTAGGTGACTCCGGCTACCAGATTACATGATATTGATTATGTTTATACCTGGGCACTTGCATATCGTTATGAGAATTCGGCATGGTATATTAGCGAGCATGATTGATATACCCTGAGCATTTTTGGCATATGTATTATGTATATATATTTTCTGGGAAGTATACAGGTTTTACGGCGAGGGGTTAGTAAGTAATTTATAAATGGTTTTCGAAAGCTTTGTTTTTGCCCACTCACGCTTTTGTTTTGCGCCCCTCCAGGTTCTAGTTGCTTAGCTGTTGCGGTGGTTTCCTTTGAGAGCTCTTGATAGGAGCATATTTATGCGACTTAAATGGCTTGTTCTCGTACATTTACGTTATGTTTCTTTAGTTATTTTAGTACTTTAAGCTATTTTCGTGTGTTTGTAGGTCCAAATGGCTAAAGGAGCAAAAAGATGCATTTTGGAGACTTTTGGAGCACTTTTGGGCTAAGGACGGATAGCTTATGCTTGAAGCCAAAGTGTTGGACGAAATTGAAGACCTAATTGGAGCCAAAGTGTTGGAACCTTGTTCTCTTTAGTTTTAGGACATTTAAACCTTTCCTAATCCCAATCATGCCATGCATAACACACATCCATTCTAACACATTGTCATTGCACATGCATTTCCTTCATTAGTTAACCCACATGCACTTATCACTTATCATCACCACATATCATATCAGTTAATCACTTATCACTTATCATCACCACTTAACCACTTATCATATCATAACCACATATCATATCACTTATCACTTATCACTTAACATAACATCCACCTACTTCACCTACAACATCCACTTCACCTACAACATCCACCTACTTCACCTACAACATCCACCCACTTCACCTACAACATCCACCTACTTCACCTACAACATCCACCTACTTCACCTACAAATGACATAGCCATATGTTCCCTCCACTACTCCTATAAATACCCTTGCATTCATTCATTCAATTCACATCTCATTCCATTTCACAACACAACACCCCTCAAACACTTCCTTAGAATCCAAACCATCTTTCCATTTCCACCATTCCTCATCCATTTCCATAATTCCCCAAACCTCACCTTAGACCTTGTGCTACAACAACGAAGAAGAGAAGAGTGCCTAAACGTTCATACAATTCAAATTTGAGTTGTTGGAATGTTTAGGTGTTTCTTTGATTTCAATGTTTAAATTCAATTTTCTTTGTTTTGTAATGGAAGAGAAGAGTGCTTAAACGTTCATACAATTCAAGTTTGAGTTGTTGGAATGTTTAGGTGTTTCTTTGATTTCAAAGTTATGAGGAACTAAACCCCCCTTTAGCTAGGGGGTGATTCAAAATACATGTTTATATTTGCAATATGAATTGATTACTTTTGGTTGGAATTTCATAAGTTGTGGATTCAATTCGTTTAACTGTTTGATTGATAACGTATTTATGTATGTTCATTGAGATTGCAAGCTTAATTTTCATGCATGAATATGACGCTAGAATATAAGTGAGTTTCACCTAATCATTATGAACTTATATTCACAAGTAGTGGAGGTTGCTTATAAACAATCGCGTTAAACGAATTCTTGGCATAAGTTTCATGCGTATTCCATAGTAACGAATGCCTCGTCAACACTTATAATTTTCATTGAACTTAATGATCTTTGTTGAATGTCTCTATCATGCGTATTCCATAGTTAGGGACTTTGATTAAGAATAATTTGGTTGTAATGCGTATTCCATTCAATCCAATGAATTTAGGGAAATCTGAAAGTTAATTTAAGCGGACCTAATTAACTTGGAGCATTGAGTTTCACAACTTATCGAAAGACCAACTGAGAATCAATATTGTATGCAAGTGTAACATGTGTGGAGAAGAACCCCTTGGCTATTCCATCATCCATATTTTTATCACCTTTGTATTTACGTTTTGCCCTTAATTATAATCTTTCCATTTAATTTAATCTTGCCCAAACACATGGGGGAAATGTGTTTGGGCAAGATTAAATTAAATGGAAAGATTATAATTAAGGGCAAAACGTAAATACAAAGGTGATAAAAATATGGATGATGGAATAGCCAAGGGGTTCTTCTCCACACATGTTACACTTGCATACAATATTGATTCTCAGTTGGTCTTTCGATAAGTTGTGAAACTCAATGCTCCAAGTTAATTAGGTCCGCTTAAATTAACTTTCAGATTTCCCTAAATTCATTGGATTGAATGGAATACGCATTACAACCAAATTATTCTTAATCAAAGTCCCTAACTATGGAATACGCATGATAGAGACATTCAACAAAGATCATTAAGTTCAATGAAAATTATAAGTGTTGACGAGGCATTCGTTACTATGGAATACGCATGAAACTTATGCCAAGAATTCGTTTAACGCGATTGTTTATAAGCAACCTCCACTACTTGTGAATATAAGTTCATAACGATTAGGTGAAACTCACTTATATTCTAGCGTCATATTCATGCATGAAAATTAAGCGCGCATTCTTAATAAACATACATAAATAAGTTATCAATCAAACGGTTAAACAAATTGAATCAACAACTTATGAAATTCCAACGAAAGTTAATCAATTCATATTGCAAGTAATAAACATAATTTCGAATCACCCCTAGCTAAAGGGGGATTAGTTCCTCATAACTTTGAAATCAAAGAAACACCTAAACATTCCAACAACTCAAACTTGAATTGTATGAACGTTTAGGCACTCTTCTCTTCCATTCCTCATACGTACAAAACAAAGAGAATTGAATTTAAACTTTGAAATCAAAGAAACACCTAAACATTCCAACAACTCAAACTTGAATTGTATGAACGTTTAGGCCCTCTTATCTTCCTCGTTGTTGTAGCACAAGGTCTAAGGTGAGGTTTAGGGGATTATGGAAATGGATGAGGAGTGGTGTAGAAGTGGAAGGGGAATGGAAAAATGGTTTGGATTCTAAGGAAGTGTTTGAGGGGTGTTGTGTTGTGAAATGGAATGAGATGTGAATTGAATGAATGAATGCAAGGGTATTTATAGGAGTAGTGGAGGGAACATATGGCTATGTCATTTGTAGGTGAAGTAGGTGGATGTTGTAGGTGAAGTAGGTGGATGTTGTAGGTGAAGTGGGTGGATGTTGTAGGTGAAGTAGGTGGATGTTGTAGGTGAAGTGGATGTTGTAGGTGAAGTAGGTGGATGTTATGTTAAGTGATAAGTGATAAGTGATATGATATGTGGTTATGATATGATAAGTGGTTAAGTGGTGATGATAAGTGATAAGTGATTAACTGATATGATATGTGGTGATGATAAGTGATAAGTGCATGTGGGTTAACTAATGAAGGAAATGCATGTGCAATGACAATGTGTTAGAATGGATGTGTGTTATGCATGGCATGATTGGGATTAGGAAAGGTTTAAATGTCCTAAAACTAAAGAGAACAAGGTTCCAACACTTTGGCTCCAATTAGGTCTTCAATTTCGTCCAACACTTTGGCTTCAAGCATAAGCTATCCGTCCTTAGCCCAAAAGTGCTCCAAAAGTCTCCAAAATGCATCTTTTTGCTCCTTTAGCCATTTGGACCTACAAACACACGAAAATAGCTTAAAGTACTAAAATAACTAAAGAAACATAACGTAAATGTACGAGAACAAGCCATTTAAGTCGCATAAATATGCTCCTATCAAATACCCCCACACTTAGCTTTTGCTAGTCCTCGAGCAAAACAGAAAAACAAAACAAAAAGAACAAAACACAACCTACACCTTCCAACAATCGTATCAGGGACTTCCAATGCACATGACAAGTTAAAAATCATTATTCTCACAGATTTGAGCCATCTTTACACTTAAGTACATTCTTAATCATAGTCACCACATACTAGTTCACAATTAAGCAATTAAAACACATTTCAAATGTAGTAACATGCCTTTAGAGAATTCCCTCAATTTCTTACTAGATGTACTCTCGTTTTTCACACAGATTTTCTGACTACACACCCTACACTAGGTATATGTGAGAAGATTGATGTAAACATGTAGACGAACACTCACATATGTTATAATAAGGAAAGCATTTTCTGGAGTTAATAAGCATGTTTAGATATGATCTCATGAATGGAATGCTACTACTTAGACGCGAGAACCAGTGACACCATAAGCTCATACCAAGTTCAAACTCCACAATTGAAATACATAACACTCAATATAGAAGTCAAAGGGTAGTAACGGGGCTAGGGTATTGGCTAACAATGAAAGGTGAAGGATAAACAAACATTCTTAAAGCAATAGTGAGCAAAGTATTGAATTAGACACTTAGAATTCCCTTAAGAACGCAGAAGTCAACTTTGAACACCCAAGGGAAAATCACACAAAACTTAGGGCCATATTCAACTTTTTGGACCCTTTCTTCAACCATCAACGCTCGTGAGTTCATTCTTACTTATTTTCACTCCTCTTTTTTTTTTTTTTTTTTTTTTTTCTTTTTTTTTTTTCTTCTTTTTCTTTTGAATCTCAAAACATACATATAAACGTAAGAACAAACTTTTACTCCCCCACACTCATTTTCTTGCATAATGTAACTCAAAAGGAATTCATTTAAGTCATGCTCACTAAACTTTAAGAACAAGGGTATAGGAAAGTCCTACTCTAAGCTAGGTAAGGGGTGATGTGGGTAAACAAGGAATAAAGGCAAAACGAGGCTCAACAGGGTTAAAACTTACAACATATACGAAGTGTGGGAAGTAAGGCTATTTGGCTATGGTGGTGGTCACTACACAACTTCTTCTTGAATATGTGTTATGCAAATCAATAACATGCTTTGAATGAAATGGGCATGAGTTCTAGCATTTGGAACTATATGATGAAACGCCTTCTAAGTAGTAACCAAGCAAAGAATAATGAGATCATGCAACGACTTTAGAAAACAAGAAATCACAGATTATACTCTCTAAAGAACGTTATAGGCTCAAGTCTCTCAGGGTTGTAGCGTTTGTTTGAGTTCCTTCCTTCAAGCATGTTACAAAAACGAATTTTTTTCTTTTATGATTGCATGTGAAGTCATACATTATAACCATAACCAAGCATATACCAAGAGTAAATCAAACTTTTCTCTATGTTTATAACTCTTTCAAACCGTCATGCAATTATAAACCAAATCCTTATCATTGTGTTGGAAGGTACCCTAAGACACAAACACACAAAAACGACTCAAAACACTCTTTTTAGGCTTTTCAAAACAATTTTTTCAAATTTTTATGGTATTTTCGGAGTTATAAAAACAAAACATACTAAAACACTCTAAAACAACTTAAAAACACCTTAAAACAGTAAGGAACAACATTTCAAATTATGGGCGATAAAATCCCACGAATTTGCATTAACAACATTAGTTACCCCCCCACACTTAAATCAAACATTGTCCTCAATGTTTTAAGCTTAAAATCATACAAAGCATAAGTAAACACACAAAAAGCATTTAAACATACTAAACATGGGAGAATGTAAATAACAAAGAGAAGAGTTTAGAGACGCAAATCTGGTTGTGGAATGTAAATTCCATCTTCTCCTTGTTGATTTCATTGAGGCTTGATGTTGTTGATTCCACAAGCTTACTCTTGAACTGGTTTCTGCCCATCGTTGATTTTCCTTTGTGCTACTTCTTGAACTGGGCAGCAGGATGGTTCTTTTGGTCTCCCCCGAAGGTCTGAGCTTATCCCTTTTATCTGTTTCTTTGTTCAATCTGTGCAGGAGTGGTCCCTTCTCTGGAAGTGTATCAACCGTTGAAGATGACTACTCGAGAGCAACGCTAGGTAAGCAATCAGGAATAGATTCCAGGCAGTTGGCTCCAGATCGGAAGACTGACTCCAAGTGCCGGCTGATTGCTTCTTTCACTTTGCCATACGAGTAAGAACAAGGACAAAGAAAAGGACAGGGAAAGAGCATGATATGAGATACTTTTGCTTTAAACCTTGATGATATGAGATACCTTTGCTTTTGAAGAAACGGCGAATGAAGCAGCACATGTATTTGTTGTGGTTGTCTCCACATGCTTCGATCGACCGTTTCCTTCTGCCTTATTTGTACTCCAGGTTTCTGGTATCTTCTTTGGGGAGAAAAAATTGAGTATTTCAAAAGGCGTTGCTGGGAGAGCGCCCTCAGAGGTGCGGAAGAGTTGGGCATTTTCTTTAGGTTTGCCTTGCCATAAAAGACGAAGGTCGACATATATAGAAATAATATCAAGTGGTGGTACTATTCTTTTACCCTTGTCGACAAATGTCTCTTCGATATCAGAACGACGCCTCTTCGATTTCTGAGCAGGCGCCCTTTCGATTTCTGAACGACGCCCCTTTGCTTTCTGAACGACACGTAGTAGTGCGGGTGCGGCTCCTTTTGACAAAGCTGCACGCGTTTTCTGAAAAGCAGAGAAAGCGTCGCCGAACTTTGCGCTTGTCGGCAAAAGATGTGTAGTTGCGATGATGGCCTCCACGTGTTTTCAGCTTTGTCAGAAATCTTTTGACAAAGTTGAACGCGTTTTCTGAAAAGCCGAGGGAGCGTCGCCTAACTTACGCCGGAAAATCCGGCTCTTTGAATCGGTGGACGCGTCGCCTTGGCATTTTATAGAGCTATCGATCACCGCCAACATACACACTCTGAAGATTTCCCATTCCTGAAACTCGACTCCGGCCCTTTGTGAATTTTTTAACTCCATCCACCCCTTCTCTTTGAACACTTTTGAAAAAAAATGGCAAACTCATCGAACCTTAGCTTAGATTTGAGTCTCAGCAGCGATCCGGTTGCGCCCCGTCAAGGTAATGTATGGCGCCCTTCTTTTTTATCTTCTAACGGTCCTCTTTCAGGTGAAGACTCTGTGATGCAGGACGCCACAACAGCTACAATAGTAGCTAAAAACCTCCTCACTCCAAAAGATAATAGGCTGCTGTCAGGACGGTCCGATGAGTTGGCCGTTCAAGAGTCCCTCGCACTTAGTGTTCAGTGTGCGAGCTCTGTGTCCAACATGGGCCTACGCCTGCTTGCTCGGTCCCGCCAAGTGGAATCGTTGATGGCAGAGGTGGAAAGTCTTAAGCAGGAAATCAAACAGCTTAAGTACGAGAATAGAAGTTTGCATGTGCTTGCAAATAACTATTCAGCGGGCATGAAGAGGAAGCTTGATGAGCTGCAAGAATCTGAGGGTCGAATTCACAGTGACCGTCAAAGGCTTGCGTCTTATCTCCAGAGGCACCTTTTTCCTGGGTCATCCAGCGCTTGGCCAAGTATTGAGGCCTGGAATGCTCTAGCTCCGATGCCTCCCGCTCCGATGCCTTCCGCTTCGATGCCTCCCGCTTCTATGCCTCCCGCTTCTGCGCCTTCCGCTTCTGCGCCTCGTAGTGGGACTTCACGCAAACAACCTTTGTGAAGCTCCACCTTTCTCCATGTTTAGTATCTTTCTTTTTTTCTTTTTCTATTTTTTTTTTTTTTTTTTTTTTTTTTTTAACATAAATAAAATCAAACGGCATGGAATTGGTCCTTGAATGGAAGGTGATACTTGAAGTGAACCGGCATTGGTTTGAATTCTAGTGTAGGTGCCTGATTAAAAAAAAAATAGCAAGTTAGTATAAAATCTAATGGAATTTGGAAAAAAATACTTACTTGTTTTGTCCGACAAGAACTCAATGACAAATACCACTCCTTTGAAAGTTTCAGGGATATTGGACTTGGCCAGATTGCAAGTGATGGTTATTACTTGTCCAATGTCATCAAATTTAACTTTTTTGGATTTTGTGGTTTCAAGAACGTCCTCTTTGATGGATTCATGACATTCCCTACTTGTCACCTTTGGAAGGGCTTCCAAGATGTCTTTTTCACCTTCTTCTTCCTTGGAAGTCATGAATCTGCAAGGAATAGGGTTAAAAATAATGAAATTTGGAACAACCATACCTGTATTAGATGGCATAGGAGCAATAGGAGCCTCCGGTAAAGGTGTTTCCACCCTTTCCGTGGGTTGGGTGTATTCCTCTTCCTTGTGATTTGATTTTGATGGTTGAGGGTCCGTTCCAACCTCCTTGTCACTGCTCAACATGATTTCCTTGGCAGTTTCAAATTCTCCCTTCTGATTTGCAATGGTTGAACTAGGGAGTTCGCCTTGGTCGCAAAATTGTCCTTCGAACTCCGCTATCTGCCCAATTTGCTTTTCCAGAGTAGTAAGTAATTGAAAAATCGTATCATTATCATTTGAATTACCTACATTACTTTGGGCAGGTTGTGGTGGCTGCATAGGCGTTGAATAGAACTCCTCATACGGCTGCCAATATCCTTCTTGTTGAGCCTCATTGTCTTGATTTTGTAAGCCCTGCACCAAACAAATTAATTCATCAATCACTTGGATTTGACTAAAAAAACGTAAAATAAAGTTTAAAACACTATACTAGACTCAAAGAATGCAAAACTAAACTTTAAATCACTAAGACAAACCAAAGACTCAAAATGCTTTAAAACATAAACTAAATTGAACAATAAGGAAAAAGGGGGGAAGAGTTTTGATTTGACGAAAATTGAAATAACAAAACAAGTTAATAAACTAAGCAGAATGTAAATGTGAATATGGATGATGGAATAAATGGAATGAAGGCTAGCTAAGGGGTTCTTCTCCACACATGTTATACTTGCATACAAGATTGATTCTCAGTTGGTCTTTCGATAAATTATGAAACTCAATGCTCCAAGTTAATTAGGTCCGCTTAAATTAACTTTCAGATTTCCCTAAATTCATTGGATTGAATGGAATCCGCATTACAACCAAATTATTCTTAATCAAAGTCCCTAACTATGGAATACGCATGATAGAGACATTCAACAAAGATCATTAAGTTCAATGAAAATTAGAAGTGTTGACGAGGCATTCGTTACTATGGAATACGCATGAAACTTATGCCAAGAATTCGTTTAACGCGATTGTTTATAAGCAACCTCCACTACTTGTGAATATAAGTTCATAACGATTAGGTGAAACTCACTTATATTCTAGCGTCATATTCATGCATGAAAATTAAGCTTGCAATCTCAATGAACATACATAAATAAGTTATCAATCAAACAGTTAAACGAATTGAATCCACAACTTATGAAATTCCAACCAAAAGTAATCAATTCATATTGCAAATATAAACATAGTTTCGAATCACCCCCTAGCTAAAGGGGGATTAGTTCCTCATTACTTTGAAATCAAAGAAACACCTAAACATTCCAACAACTCAAACTTGAATTGTATGAACGTTTAGGCACTCTTCTCTTCCATTCCTCATACGTACAAAACAAAGAGAATTGAATTTAAACTTTGAAATCAAAGAAACACCTAAACATTCCAACAACTCAAACTTGAATTGTATGAACGTTTAGGCCCTCTTATCTTCCTCGTTGTTGTAGCACAAGGTCTAAGGTGAGGTTTGGGGAATTATGGAAATGGATGAGGAATGGTGGAAATGGAAAGATGGTTTGGATTCTAAGGAAGTGTTTGAGGGGTGTTGTGTTGTGAAATGGAATGAGATGTGAATTGAATGAATGAATGCAAGGATATTTATAGGAGTAGTGGAGGGAACATATGGCTATGTCATTTGTAGGTGAAGTAGGTGGATGTTGTAGGTGAAGTAGGTGGATGTTGTAGGTGAAGTAGGTGAATGTTGTAGGTGAAGTAGGTGGATGTTGTAGGTGAAGTAGGTGGATGTTGTAGGTGAAGTAGGTGGATGTTGTAGGTGAAGTAGGTGAATGTTGTAGGTGAAGTAGGTGGATGTTGTAGGTGAAGTAGGTGGATGTTGTAGGTGAAGTAGGTGGATGTTGTAGGTGAAGTGGATGTTGTAGGTGAAGTAGGTGGATGTTGTAGGTGAAGTGGGTGGATGTTGTAGGTGAAGTAGGTGGATGTTGTAGGTGAAGTGGATGTTGTAGGTGAAGTAGGTGGATGTTATGTTAAGTGATAAGTGATAAGTGATATGATATGTGGTTATGATATGATAAGTGGTTAAGTGGTGATGATAAGTGATAAGTGATTAAGTGATATGATATGTGGTGATGATAAGTGATAAGTGCATGTGGGTTAACTAATGAAGGAAATGCATGTGCAATGACAATGTGTTAGAATGGATGTGTGTTATGCATGGCATGATTGGGATTAGGAAAGGTTTAAATGTCCTAAAACTAAAGAGAACAAGGTTCCAACACTTTGGCTCCAATTAGGTCTTCAATTTCGTCCAACACTTTGGCTTCAAGCATAAGCTATCCGTCCTTAGCCCAAAAGTGCTCCAAAAGTCTCCAAAATGCATCTTTTTGCTCCTTTAGCCCTTTGGACCTACAAACACACGAAAATAGCTTAAAGTACTAAAATAACTAAAGAAACATAACGTAAATGTACGAGAAAAAGCCATTTAAGTCGCATAAATATGCTCCTATCAAATACCCCCACACTTAGCTTTTGCTAGTCCTCGAGCAAAACAGAAAAACAAAACAAAAAGAACAAAACACAACCTACACCTTCCAACAATCGTATCAGGGACTTCCAATGCACATGACAAGTTAAAAATCATTATTCTCACAGATTTGAGCCATCTTTACACTTAAGTACATTCTTAATCATAGTCACCACATACTAGTTCACAATTAAGCAATTAAAACACATTTCAAATGTAGTAACATGCCTTTAGAGAATTCCCTCAATTTCTTACTAGATGTACTCTCGTTTTTCACACAGATTTTCTGACTACACACCCTACACTAGGTATATGTGAGAAGATTGATGTAAACATGTAGACGAACACTCACATATGTTATAATAAGGAAAGCATTTTCTGGAGTTAATAAGCATGTTTAGATATGATCTCATGAATGGAATGCTACTACTTAGACGCGAGAACCAGTGACACCATAAGCTCATACCAAGTTCAAACTCCACAATTGAAATACATAACACTCAATATAGAAGTCAAAGGGTAGTAACGGGGCTAGGGTATTGGCTAACAATGAAAGGTGAAGGATAAACAAACATTCTTAAAGCAATAGTGAGCAAAGTATTGAATTAGACACTTAGAATTCCCTTAAGAACGCAGAAGTCAACTTTGAACACCCAAGGGAAAATCACACAAAACTTAGGGCCATATTCAACTTTTTGGACCCTTTCTTCAACCATCAACGCTCGTGAGTTCATTCTTACTTATTTTCACTCCTCTTTTTTTTTTTTTTTTTTTTTTTTTCTTTTCTTCTTTTTCTTTTGAATCTCAAAACATACATATAAACGTAAGAACAAACTTTTACTCCCCCACACTCATTTTCTTGCATAATGTAACTCAAAAGGAATTCATTTAAGTCATGCTCACTAAACTTTAAGAACAAGGGTATAGGAAAGTCCTACTCTAAGCTAGGTAAGGGGTGATGTGGGTAAACAAGGAATAAAGGCAAAACGAGGCTCAACGGGGTTAAAACTTACAACATATACGAAGTATGGGAAGTAAGGCTATTTGGCTATGGTGGTGGTCACTACACAACTTCTTCTTGAATATGTGTTATGCAAATCAATAACATGCTTTGAATGAAATGGGCATGAGTTCTAGCATTTGGAACTATATGATGAAACGCCTTCTAAGTAGTAACCAAGCAAAGAATAATGAGATCATGCAACGACTTTAGAAAACAAGAAATCACAGATTATACTCTCCAAAGAACGTTATAGGCTCAAGTCTCTCAGGGTTGTAGCGTTTGTTTGAGTTCCTTCCTTCAAGCATGTTACAAAAACGAATTTTTTTCTTTTATGATTGCATGTGAAGTCATACATTATAACCATAACCAAGCATATACCAAGAGTAAATCAAACTTTTCTCTATGTTTATAACTCTTTCAAACCGTCATGCAATTATAAACCAAATCCTTATCATTGTGTTGGAAGGTACCCTAAGACACAAACACACAAAAACGACTCAAAACACTCTTTTTAGGCTTTTCAAAACAATTTTTTCAAATTTTTATGGTATTTTCGGAGTTATAAAAACAAAACATACTAAAACACTCTAAAACAACTTAAAAACACCTTAAAACAGTAAGGAACAACATTTGAAGTTATGGGCGATAAAATCCCACGAATTTGCATTAACAACATTAGTTACCCCCCCACACTTAAATCAAACATTGTCCTCAATGTTTTAAGCTTAAAATCATACAAAGCATAAGTAAACACACAAAAAGCATTTAAACATACTAAACATGGCATAATGTAATTAACAAAGAGAAGAGTTTAGAGACGCAAATCTGGTTATAGAGTGTAAATTCCATCTTCTCCTTGGTAATTGCATTGAGGCTTTGATCTTTGTGATTCCACAGGCTTCCTCTTGAATTGCGCTGCTCCCATCGTTGATTTTCCTTTGTGCTACTCATGAACTGGGCAGCAGGCTTCTTTTGGTCTCCCCCGAAGGTCTGAGCTTACTCCTTTGGTCTGTTTCTTTGTTCAATCTTTCCAATTCGTATTGAAAAGGGTTGGAGGATAACTCAGCCTACGTTTGTCTCCACATGCTTCAATGTATCATTTTCCCTTGCCTTACTTGCTCCCCTTTGCAGAAGTGGTCCCTTCTCTGGAAGTGTATCAACCGTTGAAGATGACTACTCGAGAGCAACGCTAGGTAAGCAATCAGGAATGGATTCCAGGCAGTCGGTTCCAGAACAGAAGACTGACTCCAAGTGCCGGCTGATTGCTTCTTTCACTTTGCTATGCGAGTAATAACAAAGACAAAGGAAAAGACAGGGAAAGAGCATGATATGAGATACTTTTGCTTTTGACCTTGATGATATGAGATACCTTTGCTTTAAAGAAGCGGTGAATGAATCAGCACATGCTTCAATCTGCCGTTTCCTCCTGGGTCATATGTACTCCAGGCATCTGGTATCATCTTTGGGGAAGAAGAAAGAATTGAGTATTTTGAAAGGTTTTGCTGGGAGTGCGCCCTTAGAGGTGAGGGAGAGTTGGGCATTTTCTTCAGGTTTGCCCTGCCATAAAAGACGAAGGTCGACATATATAGAGATAATATCAAGTGGTGGTACTTTTTACCCTTGTCGACAAACGTTTTGATCCCGCAAATCCGGCTTTTTGAAATAGTGGCGCCTCTTCGATCTTTGAATACGCCTCTTCGATTTCTGAGCAGGCGCCCCTTCGATTTCTGAACGACGCCCCTTCGCTTTCTGAACGACACGTGGTAGTGCAGATGCGGCTCCTTTTGACAAAGCTGCACACGTCTTCTGAAAAGCAGAGAAAGCGTCGCCGAACTTTGCGCTTGTCGGCTAAAGATGTGTAGTTGCGATGATGGCCTCCACGTGTATTCAGCTTTGTCAGAAATCTTTTGACAAAGTTGAACGCGTCTTCTGAAAAGCCGAGAACGCGTCACCTAAATTACGCCGGAAATTCCGGCTTCTTGAATCGGTGGACGCGTCGCCTTGGCTTTTATAGAGCTATCTATCACCACAACAAACACACTCTGAAGAATTCCCATTCTTGAAAATCGACTCCGGCCCTTTGAGAATTAACTCCATCCGCCCCTCTCTTTGAACACTTTTGAAAAATGGCAAACCCATCGAACCTTAGCTTGGAATTGAGCCTTAGCAGTGATACGGGCGCGCCGCGTCAAGGTAACGTATGGCGCCCTTCTTTCTTATCTTCTAACGGTCTTCTTACAGGTGAAGACTCCGTGATGCAGGACGCCACAACAGCTACAATAGTAGCTAGGAACCTCCTTACTCCAAAAGATAGTAGGCTGCTGTCAGGACGGTCCGATGAGTTGGCCGTTCAAGAATCCCTCGCACTTAGTGTTCAGTGTGCGAGTTCTGTGTCCAACATGGGCCAACGCCTGCTTGCCCGCTCCCGTCAGGTGGAATCTTTGATGGCAGAGGTGGAAAGTCTCAAGCAGGAGATCAAACTGCTTAAGTACGAGAATAGAAGTTTGCAGTTGCTTGCCAACAACTATTCGACGGGTATGAAGAGGAAGCTTGATGAGCTACAAGAATCCAATGGTCGGATGCAAAGTGACCGTCAAAGGCTTGCGGCTTACTTCCAGAGGCACATTTTTCCGGGCTCATCCAGCGTTTGGCCAAGTATTGAGGCCTCTTCTTTGATGCCTCCCGCTCCGATACCTTCCGCCCCGATGCCTTCCGCCTCGATGCCTTCTGCTCCGATGCCTTCCGCATCTATGCCTCATGCTTCTAGAGTTTTGCCCAGTAGTGGGGCTTCAAGTAAACGCCCTTTGTGAAGCTCCATCATTCTGCCATGTTTTTTTTTTTTTTTTTTTTTTTTTTTTTCATAAATAAAATCAAACAGCATGGAATTTATCTTTGAATGGGCGGTGATACTTGAAATGATCCGGTAATAGTTTAAATTCCAGATTGGGTGCCTGAATCATTAACCACATGTTAGTATAAAAGAAAATTGAAATTCGGGGAGGCGGCTTACCTGTGTGCTCCAAAATGAACTCCAGAATAAACACCCCTTCGAAAGTTATGACTTGTCCCGTGTCATAAAATCCAACTTCCTTGGGAATTGTGGTTTCAAATATGTCCTCTTTGATGCATTCTACATCTTCTCCAGCCACTACCTTCTCTTGAATCATTCTTCTTGGTGTACAAAGTCCTTTGAAGAATTCAACACCATCTAAAACTTGCTGTGTTGCACCAAGAATTTGAATAGCATTTTGCTCCTTTGGGAAGGCTTCCACGATGTCCTTTTTACTCTCTTCTTGGTTGGGAATCAAAAACCTGCTAGGAAAAGGGACATTGGGTGGAATAACATCAGAATAACATGGAATTGGGACGTCCTTACTGGTGGTGGGTGGTTTAGAGGGCTTAGGGATCTGCGGCAAGGGTTGTTCTACCCTTTCCGTGTGCATGTCTTCTTCCTCCTCCTCAATTAGCAGCTCTTCATCCACTTCTAGGCTATGTTTGGACATTTTTAGGTCAGCTCCAACCTCCATAGCACTTCCCAAAGTGATAGCATTATGGATTTCAAAATCTTCCTTCGAGTTTTCAATAGTTGAGTTGGAGAGTTCACTTTGCTCTTGAATTTGTTTCATGAACTCCATAATCTGCCCAAATTGCTCGTCCAATTTACCCAACTCCTTGGCTTGATTTTGTGACCCCTGCGCCAAAGAGGTTAGTAATTGAAAATTTTTATCATTATCCATGGACATACTTGAACTTGATTGGAATTGTTGTGGGGGAGGTTGTGGTGGCTGCATAGGTGTTGTATTGAACTCATCATATGGTTGCCAATATGCTTCTTGTTGAGCCTCCTTGGCTTGATTTTGTGACCCCTGCGCCAAAGAATTTATTTCATTAAGAATTTGATTATAATCTATTGGCAAACTTGAATTTAATTGAGCATATTGCATATGAAGTTGTGGTGGCTGCATAGGTCTTGAATAGAACTCCTCATATGGTTGCCAATATGCTTCACGTTGAACTTGTTGATCTTCCCACCATATAGAGTTTGAATGATCCCTCCAATCTCTTTGTGGACATTGATTGGCTTGAAATCCTTGCCTATATGAAGCACCAAATGTAGGGACACTCTGCACTGTGGTCCTTTCGGCATACGGCGACAATTTAGAAGTAAGATTTGCCAATTGAGCTTGAATGCTAGCAAAATCCATATCTTACTTCTCTAGTACCTAAAATCAAAGAAAGAGAACTAAATCAAATATCAAAAGTAACAACAAACAAAGAAAACAACATTAAGTTAGAAACTAAAACGAAAACAACTAAACCAAAAAAAAGAAAAGAACCAAGGGATTAGCAAAGTTGCTAATCCCCGGCAACGGCGCCAAAATTTGATGCGAGAATTATACGCGCATAAATTAAACCCTCTTTTTGACAATTGTAGTATAAGTATAAGTAGGGATCGTTCTGGACCGGGGATTAGGAGGGATTGTTAATCACTTGGATTTGACTAAAAAAACGTAAAATAAAGTTTAAAACACTATACTAGACTCAAAGAATGCAAAACTAAACTTTAAATCACTAAGACAAACCAAAGACTCAAAATGCTTTAAAACATAAACTAAATTGAACAATAAGGAAAAAGGGGGGAAGAGTTTTGATTTGACGAAAATTGAAATAACAAAACAAGTTAATAAACTAAGCAGAATGTAAATGTGAATATGGATGATGGAATAAATGGAATGAAGGCTAGCTAAGGGGTTCTTCTCCACACATGTTATACTTGCATACAAGATTGATTCTCAGTTGGTCTTTCGATAAATTATGAAACTCAATGCTCCAAGTTAATTAGGTCCGCTTAAATTAACTTTCAGATTTCCCTAAATTCATTGGATTGAATGGAATCCGCATTACAACCAAATTATTCTTAATCAAAGTCCCTAACTATGGAATACGCATGATAGAGACATTCAACAAAGATCATTAAGTTCAATGAAAATTAGAAGTGTTGACGAGGCATTCGTTACTATGGAATACGCATGAAACTTATGCCAAGAATTCGTTTAACGCGATTGTTTATAAGCAACCTCCACTACTTGTGAATATAAGTTCATAACGATTAGGTGAAACTCACTTATATTCTAGCGTCATATTCATGCATGAAAATTAAGCTTGCAATCTCAATGAACATACATAAATAAGTTATCAATCAAACAGTTAAACGAATTGAATCCACAACTTATGAAATTCCAACCAAAAGTAATCAATTCATATTGCAAATATAAACATAGTTTCGAATCACCCCCTAGCTAAAGGGGGATTAGTTCCTCATTACTTTGAAATCAAAGAAACACCTAAACATTCCAACAACTCAAACTTGAATTGTATGAACGTTTAGGCACTCTTCTCTTCCATTCCTCATACGTACAAGACAAAGAGAATTGAATTTAAACTTTGAAATCAAAGAAACACCTAAACATTCCAACAACTCAAACTTGAATTGTATGAACGTTTAGGCCCTCTTATCTTCCTCGTTGTTGTAGCACAAGGTCTAAGGTGAGGTTTGGGGAATTATGGAAATGGATGAGGAATGGTGGAAATGGAAAGATGGTTTGGATTCTAAGGAAGTGTTTGAGGGGTGTTGTGTTGTGAAATGGAATGAGATGTGAATTGAATGAATGAATGCAAGGATATTTATAGGAGTAGTGGAGGGAACATATGGCTATGTCATTTGTAGGTGAAGTAGGTGGATGTTGTAGGTGAAGTAGGTGGATGTTGTAGGTGAAGTGGATGTTGTAGGTGAAGTAGGTGGATGTTGTAGGTGAAGTGGGTGGATGTTGTAGGTGAAGTGGGTGGATGTTGTAGGTGAAGTAGGTGGATGTTGTAGGTGAAGTGGATGTTGTAGGTGAAGTAGGTGGATGTTATGTTAAGTGATAAGTGATAAGTGATATGATATGTGGTTATGATATGATAAGTGGTTAAGTGGTGATGATAAGTGATAAGTGATTAAGTGATATGATATGTGGTGATGATAAGTGATAAGTGCATGTGGGTTAACTAATGAAGGAAATGCATGTGCAATGACAATGTGTTAGAATGGATGTGTGTTATGCATGGCATGATTGGGATTAGGAAAGGTTTAAATGTCCTAAAACTAAAGAGAACAAGGTTCCAACACTTTGGCTCCAATTAGGTCTTCAATTTCGTCCAACACTTTGGCTTCAAGCATAAGCTATCCGTCCTTAGCCCAAAAGTGCTCCAAAAGTCTCCAAAATGCATCTTTTTGCTCCTTTAGCCCTTTGGACCTACAAACACACGAAAATAGCTTAAAGTACTAAAATAACTAAAGAAACATAACGTAAATGTACGAGAAAAAGCCATTTAAGTCGCATAAATATGCTCCTATCAGCTCTTCAGCGTTCTGACAGACACTCCTTATTGTAGGGCTGCCTTCGGGCGTGCTACTGTTATCGTTTTATTTGGGCTGCTATAGACCTGCTCTGAACTTGTATCTCACTTACTAGCACTTATTCTAGTACTTTGTATGCTAGTTTTTAATTGTTCGTACTTTTATATTACTATTTTATTAGCTTCCGCACGTGCACATGGCTACGTCACCTTTGTGTGACGGCCAGCACGCTCCGATTTCGGTCGGGGTGTGTCAGAAATGATCTTAGAGCATCTTTTAGCAGTGCTTCTTTGCTGAAGATTGCAAAAGAGGTTGGTGCAGGATATTACTCGTGATGCTGTTATGGTGGTTCTACATGCAAAATTGTTATCTTTTTGTTGGTCATATGTGAGTCTTTGTGATGGTTGAGGAATTCTATCATATTCATGATGAGTTTGTAAGTGTGAATTTGTATGGTGTTTCTTTTGGCGTGTATGGCCTCTTGATTATGTTTGGCATGCATGTTTTATATTCGTCCTTGATGGCTTCTTAATAAATTCATATTACCTTAAAAAAATATTTGGTTTCTTGAGCAGCAACATCAAAAGAGCCTTCTATCACTGATTTGTTAAATGCTTCCAAATAATTTTTTAAACGTCCTATGAACTTATACGCATTTTTTAATAAAAAAAAACTAGTATTAAAATTTTTTATTTTTAAAATTGAGGGAGAGAATGTGATAGCCCGTCCCGAATTATGGAGTATTTTATTTTCGATAGCGTGAAATGATTTTTATACCCTTGGACACTAAATGGTGTTGTGTGACATGCACTTCGGTTGTGGATCAAATATGTTAAGTTCTAATTGTTGGGACCCAATTAGATTTTTAGTTTTCTTTGTTTTTGGTTTATGACCCAAGCTAGGACCACACACACACACACACACGTAAACCAACCCGTGGACCCTCTCTCTCTCTTCCCTCTCGGATTTCACCCATTCTCCGTACAACTGTACGGACAACTCTCAAACTAACCCTTGCATGCACAGATCGACGTCGAGGAGGTTGTTTTTGTGTTCCTTGTAAGCCCAGGAGCTCATCCATATAGTTAGTTCACTGTGCACATGGCTACGTCACCCTCACATGACGGCTAGCATGCCTCGATCTAGGTCGAGCTGTGTCAGAAAGAAGAGAATGAGAGAGAACGTGAGAGTGGGGAGAGAGGTTTATTTTTTATCTTTTTTATTTTTTATTTTTCAAAATTTGAGATGTTAAAAATTACATGTAGATGATGTTTAAACCAAAAATATCAAAAATTTGTTTTGTAAAATTACGTTATTGCCCTTAACTTTTTTGTCGTGATAGAAGACTAAATAGTTTTTTCATCATCTTTTGATTGACAAATAAAATTTGATTAATATGTAGTTTAGATATACAAAAAACTCCTTGCCAAAAAAAAAATTATTCAAAAACTCCTAAGCAACTTTTTTATCGAGCACATTTTTATTACTAAGGACACTTATTTTTTTATTAAAAATATTTTCTTTTAATTCGTAGTCCCCGTGAAGTGTGACTTTTTTTTTTTTTTTTTTGTCTTCATCGAATAAAACATGTCCTTAATAATAAGTAATGTTGTCCTAGTGTTTTTCGAAGAAACAAAGTTTTGTGGGAAACTTTTTATTAGTTCTCCCATTATATAATTTGTCACATAACCTAAAATTTTAAATGGTTTGTCATATTAATAAACTGAAATCATAAATTTATCATCACACTCTAATTTCATTAAGTTTTCTATTCAAAAATTTGGACATTTCAACTCCCCACTATCGTTCAAGATTATTTCAGACATTTCAACTCTTGTTTTTTTTATACATAGTTGACCATGTTGAATTCTCAAGTATTGCAATCAGTTAAACTCCATGTTTGTGAGCCTAATGTATTTTTTTAGTAATTCACCACAAGGTTTTGAAACAAATGTGACATTTTTTTTACTAGCCAAAATCACTAGGTTCGTACCAAAGAAAATTAGAGAACTTACAAGACAAAGGTTAAAAGTCTAAAATTGTTGCAGTCATATTTGGAATAGGAATGTGATTGTGTAAATCCTAATGTATCTAGGGATATCTTTTATATTCCTTTTAGTAGTCTAATTTCTATTAGAGTTGTAATCATAAAAGGGTAAGAATTTTACCTATCATACTACTATAAATAAAGGCACAATGGGGTGATATAACACACACCTCACAGTTAAATCTTTCTCTTCTCTCTCTTACTACCGCCGGCCTCCCTCTCTCTATTCCCTTAGAATAGCTCAATCAAATAAGCCTTCAACACGTTATTAGCACGCTCTTGCCAAAAACTAAGAAACTGAAGGATCGTACGAGGAGGCTATCTTCTACCAAATTCAAAGACTTTTATTTGTTTTCTGCCAATCAGGTACGCTTAAAATAAAGGAAGATATTTGAAACATCCACGAAGCATGAAAACATTCCCCATGATGCATGAACCCCTCTATGTTTATATTTTCCTTCCGATATATATATTGTATATGTTTCATATATCTATCAATATATATATATATATATATGTTTCATGCATTACGCAATTATATTGCTATGTGGAATTTGTGAGTCAAAGCATATAAATAAATTGGAAGCAATTTGGGTTTTTCAAACCCTAGAAAATTTGAATAAAAAAAAAAAAAAACAAAACATGGATGCCGCACCACAGTGACACCATGACCGACCACCACGCTGGCCTGAAGCCTAGCCGCGTAGGGAAATGGTGTCGTATTGACACCTGGACAAGGCACATAACCCTTTGGGCTCGCTGCCCTATTGGAAACCAAACAGGTTTCGACCTGCGTTGCATAACTTATTGGCCTGAAGCCCCAGTCCAACTTGAGCCCATAACCCACAAGCCTTTGACTTGTTGGGCTTGCTACCACCCCGGCCCATATGTACTGTAGCTAGCCTTGCAGGTTAGGCTTATCCCACAACCCAAAGACCCAGCACTAGCTTCGGTTAGGCCTCGTGTGTGCTTACCCACAAGCCAGCTTCGGCGTGCACCCTTTGGCCCAAAAAACGCCAGCAATTTGCTGCTGGGCTACCCAGTTTCTTGGCTCGTGGCCTGCAGCCAAACTCGAGGCCCAAAAGCCTCTAAAGCTTTGCCCTACTCACGGCACCCAAGCCCAAATGCTATTAGCCTATGGTTTTTCGAATCCAATGCTAATTTTTGGCATTTAAATAATTTTAACCTAAATGTTATTATTATTTTTGCTTCCATGATCGATCCCGTCCCGATCTATTGCATTAATTAAAAGTGACCGGTAGTCCATTAATCTGATAATTAATCCAAAATTATTGACCTAAATATCACTTTTGGACATTATCGATTTAATAATTTATTTGTTTGTATACTTTGAACTGTTGACATCCTTTCGTAGTCCCGAAGCTCTCACACTTTAGTTCCCGAAGAAACTCAAATCCACTACACTTAAATCAGCATATTGCATTTTGTGTTCTTGTAGGAACCTCTCCTTTATGAACTAATCATCCATAAAACTAAATTGAATCTGTAGTTTCATATTTAGTGCCTTTGAAACCCGAATCTTTCATTCAAAACTTACCACATGAAACTTGTAGTTTTCATGCATAAATTAAACCAATACATGTATATAGAACCCGAATGTTCTACAATTTATGTATATGGATTACCATATGACTAACCACGTTTTGTACCCTCCGTTTTAGGGACATGTCGAACTTGAACAAGCTCGATTTCACCGCTCTGGAAGTATCTGGAAGAAACTACCTAAAGTGGGTTCAAGAAGTGAAGCTTCATCCTACTGCAAAGGGTATTACAGCCGCCATCGAGGCACCTACCAACGAAAAACTTGTCGACGAAGCTCAGAAAGCTATTGCAATACTCTTCATTCAAAGACACATCAATGATGCTCTACAAACTAAGTACCTCGCTGAGGAGGACCCATGCACCCTCTGGCTTACTCTAGCCGACCGTTTCGATCACCAGAAAGACATCTACTTACCTGAAGCAAGACATGACTGGCAGTATCTTTGCTTCCAAGACTTTAGATTCGTGAATGAATACAACTCTAAAGTTTGTATAATCCGATCATTGCTACAGTTCTGTAAAATGGAACTAACCAAATCAGATATTCTTGAGAAGACCTATTCGACCTTCCATGCCACCAATATTATCCTGCAACAACAATATAGAGCATAGAAATTCACCAAATTTTCGGATTTGATCTCTGTTTTACTTATCGCTAAAAAGCAGAACCAGTTTGTAATGAAGAATCATCAAGCTCGACCCACTGGCTTGAACACTGTGCTTGAAGCACATGCAACCAATTCTAGCAGCCACAAACAATGCAAGAATCGTCATGGCCGTGGAAATAGGCGACAAGCCCCACCATGGGCCCAAGGTCAACAAAATCAAGGCCCACCCATGGGAGGAAATGTGACCCATAAGTGCCAACCCCCTGCCCCCAAGGCCCCAAACTTCAAGAACAAGGGAAAAGCTACCATTCAATCGGTTTCCACTGAAATAGACATGTGCCACCATTGTGGATCAAAGGATCATTAGTCACGTGTATGCCGAGCTACCCCCGAGGCTATTGTCAAGTATCATTCTCGTCGTAAGTCTAACTTTGCACATATGGAACATCCGAAAGATGTTACTACATCCATAAAGATATCAGATTTTCAGGAGACATCAGCTCCTATGGATGAATAAATTTTTAGACATGTTTATTAGGGTGTTTTACCCCATAATGACCAAACCCACTAGGAATGGCCGCACCCCCCCCCTATTTTTCTAGGTTTATGGTTTAATTTTGGACAATTTTTCTAAGTATTTGGAATAATATTTTTTGGCTTTGGTTTGTTTTGAACTATGGATTGTTATTTTATGGATATTATTTCTCAAAATGATTAATTGAATGAATGGAATTATATTTATGCATACGACCAATTCAATCAATTTATTTCAAGGTATATGTCTAGTGGGGAAGTTAGTTGTCTAGCTGATAGTGCAACCACGCACACCATATTGCGTGAGTGACACTATTTTACTAACTTTGTACCTATGAAAGCACCTCTGACAACTCTATCAGGCTCATCCAACCTAATTGAGGGGATACATAAAGGCTCGTATCATGTTGTCCAATGGTACTATCTTAACCATTAAAGAGGCCCTCTATTCTCCACGTTCCGAAAGAACGTTGCTAAGTTTTAAAGATATTTGAGATAATCAATATCATATTGAAACCACTAAAGATAATGGATCTGAATTTCTTTGTATCAATTCTTACGAATATGGCCAGAAGCGTATTCACAAGAAGTTGGAACGTGTCCCGAGTAGGTTGTACATAACAACCATTCGTGGCATAAAAGCCCACCATGTGGTCGACCCCATGCCTAAGTTCCAAAGCACTTTGTTGCTTTGGCATGACCGTATGGGACATCCCGGATGTGACATAATGCGATGTATCCTCAAATCATCACATGGGCATCATTTACCTCTCTACGTTGGATTCCCGCCATGCAAAGCGTTTTCTTTAGAGAAGTTGAATACTCGACCCTTGATTACAAAGATTATTCACAAACCTCTTAAGTTTCTTCAGAGGATTCAAGGGGATATTTATAGACAGACATATCTAACCAACATGCAGACCATTTAGATACTTTATGGTGTTGGTTGATGTATTGACACGATGGTCACATGTTTGCCTATTGTCTACACGCAACACTGCATTTGCAAAACTCCTAGCACAAATTATTAAGCTAAGGGCTCACCACCCTAATTATTCGATCATGTCGATTAGACTGGATAACGCTGGAGAATTTACATCATAGACTTTTGACGATTATTGCATGTTAGTAGGGATTGATGTGGAACATCATGTACCCCATGTTCACACCCAAAATGGCTTGGCAAAAGCTTTCATAAAATGCCTTCAATTGATAGCTCGGACTTTGGTTATGCGAACCAAAATGCCGGTATTTGCCTGGGGCTATGCAATATTGCACGCAGCTGTGCTGGTTCGCCTGAGGCCCACCGCTACCCAACCTTATTCACAGTTACAATTGGTTACTGGATATGAACCTGACGTCTCGCATTTATGTGTACATGCTCTCACTATGTCTCATTTAGATCCCCGCACTGCCCAGTCTGAAATTGAGGTGCGACGAATTATAGATCTTTAGAGTATTGCTTAGAGCATGCCAAATGCTTTTAATGATCTAGCTAATGCGACAAGATCACATATACATGCTGCAAACACACTTGCAAGGATAGATGTACCCTGCATAAGTCACAATCCCGCCTGGAATGGTTGGACCGTCCCCGAAGGTGGGGAGGCCGCACCTTCCACGCAGCCCGATACATTAACGGCTAGCCTTGGTTCAAAGGTTTCACAACCCTGAAGCATGGCAGACCCCTTGGTTCAAAGGATTCACAACCCCAGAAGAAGAAATTGGTACCAACTAGTGACCCTAGTTTGAATCTGACCATCGCTTACTCATATGTTCTAACGCATGAGGTTATTCTAGATTACGGTGATGTCTTAGATGAGACAACTGGACGTCTCAAGAATCGTGAGATTTTGATCCACTACGCAATACTGGATAAGGTTTGGAATTGGAATGAAATGATCGTCGAAGATGCATTTGCGTACACTGTAGCTACTGACACCATGCTTAGCGATGACATTGAATCATGTTTCGTTGACAAATGCCGACGTAGAATAGATTGGTCAAACTAAAAATAAGCAATCTAGGTTGAACTCGATTCGCTTACGAAACGTAAGGTGTTTAGACCTATAATTCCTACTTCACTACATGTGAAGCCAATGTGCTACAAGTGAGTTTTCATGAGGAAGTGTAATGAGAAGAATGAAATAGTGCGATACAAAGCACGCCTCGTAACGCAAGGCTTCTCTCAATGCCCTGTGATTTATTACAAGGAGACGTATTCCTCTGTAATGGACGTTATAATGTTCTACTACCTAATAAGTTTGTTAGTTTCCGAAAAACTGAATATGTAGCTTATGGACGTGGTAACCACATATCTCTATGGGGATCTAGATACGGAAATCTATATGAAAATTCTAGAAGGACTTCCATTGACTGGTTCAAATAGTTCTAGACCATGGAACACTCTCTCTATTAGATTGAAGAAATCACTCTACAAATTGAAACAATCCGGGCGGATGTGATAGAACCATCTGAGTGAATATTAGACAAGTCAGTGTTATGTGAACAACGAATTATGCCCATGTGTGTTCATAAAGAAGTTATATTCCAAATTTGCGATCGTTACAGTTTATGTCGACGACATGAACCTCATCGGAACACCCGCAGAGCTTGAGGAAATTGCCGCGCACTTGAAATCGAAATTTGAGATGAAAGATCTTGGGAAAACTTGATATTGCCTTGTCCTGAAGATTGAGCACTGTTCGGATGGAATCCTAGTACATCAATCAAATTACACCCAAAAGGTGTTACGACATTTTAATGAGGATAAGGTGAAACCTTCGAGTACACCTATGGTCGTTTAGACTTTAGATGCTAAACGAGATCCCTTCCATCCAAAGGAGGATGAGGAAGAGATTTTGGAACTTAAAGTTCCATACCTAAGTACAATTGGGGCTATATTGTACATGGCTCAATGCACTAGACCCGACATCTCCTTTGTTGTTAATCTTTTGGCTAGATACAACAATGCTCTCACAAGCAGGCATTGGAATGGTGTCAAAGACATTTTCCGCTGCCTCAAGGGTACGATCGATATGAGCTTATTCTATACCTGTAAATCTTCGAAAGTTGCCGCCCCCTTCGGTCTTCGGATTGATTCCCTCCTTGTTGGTTACGCCAATGCTAGATATTTGTCTGACCCACATAGGGCACGTTTTCAAATGGGTTGTCTTTACATTTGGAGACACTTCTATATCTTCGAGGTCTATGATAGGAGCATATTTAGGCGACTTACTTAGCTTGTTTTCGTGCATCTATGTTGTTAATTCATAGTTGTTTTAGTAGTTTAAGCCATTTTCGTGTGTTTTTAGGTTCATATGGCTAAGGAAGCAAAAAGATGCATTTTGGAGCATTTTGGAGCAAAATTGGGCTTGGAATGGATAGCATATGCTTGGAGCCAAAGTGTTGGACGAATTTGAAAGCCTTGTATGCACTTTGGACATAAAACAAAGGGCCTAGCCCAATCAAACAATCCTTTGAGCCATGCAAAACCTCTAGCCCAATCAACAACCCTTAGCCACATGCATTCACATGCATCACAACCCCAAAACCATCAAGAAACACCATTCACACACACATGCACTTACTCTTTCATCATTGCACCACCATTCACACACACATGCACTTATTCTTTCATCATTACACCACCATTCACACACACATGCACTTACTCTTTCATCATTGCACCACCATTCACACACACATGCACTTACTCTTTCATCATTGCACCACCAATTCAACACATGCATTCACACACCAACAACCTAGCTCTTTTTCCATCATTATTTCATCCACATGCACTCTCAATCATAACAACCACGTTCACTCTTAAACAATCACCCACATATTCTCCCATTCCCCCTATAAATACCCTTGCATTCATTCATTCAAGCATCATCTCATTTCATACACAACACACCACAAACACTTCCATTCCTTCTCTTTGCCGTGAGTCCCCTTAGAATCCAAAACCATCTTTCCATTTCCATCACTCCTCACTCCATTCCACACTTCCATTCCCCCAAACCAACTATCCTTAGACCTTATGCTACAATAAAGAGGAAGAGAAGAGGGCCTAAACGTTCATACAATTCAAGTTTGAGTTGTTGGAATGTTTAGGTGTTTCTTTGATTTCAATGTTTAAATTCAATTCTCTTTGTTTGTACGTATGAGGAATGGAAGAGAAGAGTGCCTAAACGTTCATACAATTCAAGTTTGAGTTGTTGGAATGTTTAGGTGTTTCTTTAATTTCAAAGTTATGAGGAAATAAACCCCCCTTTAGCTAGGGGGTGATTCGAAACTATGTTTATGTTTGCATTATGAGTTGATTAACTTTCGTTGGAATTTCATAAGTTGTTGATTCAATTTGTTTAACCGTTTGATTGATAACTTATTTATGTATGTTTATTAAGAATGCGCGCTTAATTTTCATGCATGAATATGACGCTAGAATATAAGTGAGTTTCACCTAATCGTTATGAACTTATATTCACAAGTAGTGGAGGTTGCTTATAAACAATCGCGTTAAATGAATTCTTGGCACTAGTTTCATGCGTATTCCATAGTAACGAATGCCTCGTCAACATTTATAGTTTTCATAATGCTTAATGATCTTTGATTGTATCTTTATTGTGCTTTTCACGTAAAGGACTGTTGGAGAATGTGGTGAATTGCGTTGCGCTAACCCATCCAATTCATTAACTTAAGGAGAACTTGACGGTTAATTTAAGCGGACCTAATTAACCCGGGGTGTTGAGTTTCATAATTTGTTGAAGTCATAACTGGGAGTCAATTTATATGCTTATGTTCATATGTGGATAAGGAACCCTCTAACTAGTTTATCATCATTCAATTTCATTAATTTCGTTTTTTAGAATCTGTTTTAATTCCAAGTTTCTGTTTTACTTTAAATTCATCCAAAACCAATCCCCCATTTATTTTAAAAGTGTTAGATTAGTTAGAAATACATTCATATTGTTATTTTACGTTTTTGAGTCAAATCCAAGTGATTAACAATCCCTCCTAATCCCCGGTCCAGAACGATCCCTACTTATACATATACTACAATTTGATGAAAAGAGGGTTTAATTTGTGTGCGTATAAATCTCGCATCAAATTTTGGCGCCGTTGCCGGGGAGGACCACAATGCAGAGTGTCCCTACATTTGGTGCTTCATATAGGCAAGGATTTCAAGCCAATCAATGTCCACAAAGAGATTGGAGAGATCATTCAAACTTTATGTGGTGGGAAGATCAACAAGTTCAACGTGAAGCATATTGGCAACCATATGAGGAGTTCTATTCAAGACCTATGCAGCCACCACAACTTCATATGAAATATGCTCAATTAAATTCAAGTTCGCCAATAGATTATAATCAAATTCTTAATGAATTAAATTCTTTGGCGCAGGGGTCACAAAATCAAGCCAAGGAGGCTCAACAAGAAGGATATTGGCAGCCATATGAGGAGTTCTATTCAAGACCTATGCACCCACCACAACCTCATATTCAATATGCCCAACCAAATTTAAGTTCGTCAATAGATTATAATCAAAAGCTTAACGAATTAATTTGTTTGGTGCAGGGCTCACAAAATCAAGACAATGAGGCTCGACAAGAAGACAAAAGGTTGGACCACTTGGAAAAGCAAATTGGGCAGATAGCGGAGTTTGTAGAACAAATTTGCGACCAAGGCGAACTCCCTAGTTCAACCATTGCAAATCCGAATGGAGGATTTGAAACACCTTTACCGGAGGCACCTATTGCTCCTACGCCATCTAATTCAAGTAAGGTTGTTCCAAATTTAATTAGTTCTAACCCCATTCCACCTAATATCCCTATTCCTTGCAGGTTCATGAATTCCAAGGAAGAAGAAAGTGAAAAAGACATCTTGGAAGACCTTCCAAAGGTGCAAAGTAGGGAATTTCATGAATTCATCAAAGGGGATATACTCGAGACAACAATGCCCAAAGAAGTTGAATTTGATGACATTGGACAAGTCATAACCATCACATGCAATCTGGCCAAGTCCAATATCCCTGAAACTTTCAAAGGAGTGGTGTTTGTCATTGAGTTCTTGTCAGACAAAACAAGTAAGTCATTTTTTCCAAATTCCATTACATTTTATACTAACTTGTTGTTTTTTTTGAATCAGGCACCTACATTAGAATTCAAACCAATGCCGGTTCACTTCAAGTATCACCTTCCATTCAAGGACCAATTCCATGCCATTTGATTTTATTTATGTAAAAAAAAAAAAAAAAAAAAAAAAAAAAAAAAAAAATTCATATTAAAAAAAAAAATACTAAACATGGAGAAAGGTGGAGCTTCACAAAGGTTGTTTACGTGAAGCCCCACTACGAGGCGCAGAAGCGGAAGGCATTGAAGCAGAAGGCATTGAAGCGGGAGGCATCGAAGCGGATGGCATCGGAGCTGGAGGCATCGGAGCTAGAGCATTCCAGGCCTCAATACTTGGCCAAACGCTGGATGACCCAGGAAAAAGGTGCCTCTGGAGACAAGCCGCAAGCCTTTGACGGTCACTGTGAATTCGACCCTCAGATTCTTGCAGCTCATCAAGCTTCCTCTTCATGCCCGACGAATAGTTATTTGCAAGCACATGCAAACTTCTATTCTCGTACTTAAGCTGCTGGATCTCTTGCTTAAGACTCTCCACCTCTGCCATCAATGATTCCACCTGACGGGAGCGGGCAAGCAGGCGTTGGCCCATGTTGGACACAGAACTCGCACACTGAACACTAAGTGCGAGGGACTCTTGAACGGCCAACTCATCGGACCGTCCTGACAGCAGCCTACTATCTTTTGGAGTGAGGAGGTTCCTAGCTACTATTGTAGCTGTTGTGGCGTCCTGCATCACGGAGTCTTCACCTGTAAGAAGACCGTTAGAAGATAAGAAAGAAGGGCGCCATACGTTACCTTGACGCGGCGCGCCCGTATCACTGCTAAGGCTCAATTCCAAGCTAAGGTTCGATGAGTTTGCCATTTTTCAAAAGTGTTCAAAGAAAAGGGATGGAGTTAAATTTCAAAGGGCCGGAGTCGATTTTCAAGAATGGGAAATCTTCAGAGTGTGTTTGTTGGCGATGATCGATACCTCTATAAGAAGCCAAGGCGACGCGTCCACCGATTCAAAACGCCGGAATTTCCGGCGGAAGTTCGGCGACGCTTTCTCTTCTTTTCAGAAAACGCGTTCAACTTTGTCAAAAGTTCACGTGGAGGTCATCATCACAGCTACACTTTTGCCGACAAGCGTAAATTTCGACGACGCTTTCTCTGCTTTTCAGAAAACGCGTGCGACTTTGTCAAAAGAGCTCTGACAGAGCCGCATCCGCACTACCACGTGTCGTTCAGAAAGCGAAGGGGCGCCTGTGCAGAAATCGAAGGGGCGTCCGTTCAGAAATCGAAGAGCCGTTTGCTCAGAAATTGAAGAGACGTTTGTCGACAAGGGTAAAAGAACAGTACCACCACTTGATATTATCTCTATATATGTCGACCTTCGTCTTTTATGGCAAGGCAAACCTGAAGAAAATGTCCAACTCTTCCTCACCTCTGAGGGCGCACTCCCAGCAAAGCCTTTCGAAATACTCAATTCTTTCTTCTTCCCCAAAGATGATACCAGATGCCTGGAGTACATATGACCCAGGAGGAAACGGCGGATTGAAGCATGTGCTGATTCATTCACCGCTTCTTCAAAGCAAAGGTATTTCATATCATCAAGGTCAAAAGCAAAAGTATCTCATATCATGCTCTTTCCCTGTCCTTTTCTTTGTCCTTGTTCTTACTCGCATGGCAAAGTGAAAGAAGCAATCAGCCGGCACTTGGAGTCAGTCTTCCGATCTGGTTCCGACTGCCTGGAATTTATTCCTGGTTGCTTACCTAGCGTTGCTCTCGAGTAGTCATCTTCAACGGAGCAAGCAAGGCAAGGGAAAATGATACATTGAAGCATGTGGAGACAAACATAGGCTGAGTTATACTCCAACCCTTTTCAATACGAATTGGAAAGATTGAACAAAGAAACAGACCAAAGGAGTAAGCTCAGACCTTCGGGGGAGACCAAAAGAACCATCCTGCTGCCCAGTTCAAGAAGTAGCACAAAGGAAAATCAACGATGGGCAGAAACCAGTTCAAAAGTAAGCCTGTGGAATCATCAAGATCAAGCCTCAATGCAATCAACAAAGAGAAGATGGAATTTACACTCTATAACCAGATTTGCGTCTCTAAACTCTTCTCTTTGTTAATTACATTATGCCATGTTTAGTATGTTTAAGTGCTTTTTGTGTATTTACTTATGCTTTGTGTGAATCTATGCTTAAAACATTGAGGACAATGTTTGATTTAAGTGTGGGGGGGTAACTAATGTTGTTAATGCAAATTTGTGGGATTTTATCACCCATAACTTCAAATGTTGTTCCTTGCTGTTTTAAGGTGTTTTTAAATTGTTTTAGAGTGTTTTAGTGTGTTTTGTTTTATAACTCCGAAAATCACATAAAAATTTGAAGAAAATGTTTTGAAAAGCCTAAAAAGAGTGTTTTAAGTCATGTTTGTGTGTTTTGTGTATTAGGGTACCTTCCAACACAATGATAAGGATTTGGTTTATAATTGCATGACGGTTAGAAAGAGTTATAAACATAGAGAAAAGTTTGATTTACTCTTGGTATATGCTTGGTTATGGTTATAATGTATGACTTCACATGCAATCATAAAAGAAAAAAATTCGTTTTTGTAACATGCTTGAAGGAAGGAACTCAAACAAACGCTACAACCCTGAGAGACTTGAGCCTATAACGTTCTTTGGAGAGTATAATCTGTGATTTCTTGTTTTCTAAAGTCGTTGCATGATCTCATTATTCTTTGCTTGGTTACTACTTAGAAGGCGTTTCATCATATAGTTCCAAATGCTAGAACTCATGCCCATTTCATTCAAAGCATGTTATTGATTTGCATAACACATATTCAAGAAGAAGTTGTGTAGTGACCACCACCATAGCCAAATAGCCTTACTTCCCATACTTCGTATTTGTTGTAAGTTTTAACCCCGTTGAGCCTTGTTTAGCCTTTATTCTTTGTTTACCCACATTTTCCTCACCTAGCCTAGTTTAGGACAATCCCCACCCTTGTTCTTAAAAGATAGTGAGCATGACTTAATTGAATTCCTTTTGAGTTACATTATGAAAGAAAATAAGTGTACGGGAGATCATGTTTAAGTGTTTATGTTTTGAGATTCAAAAGAAAAGAAAAAAAAAAAAAAAAAAAAAAAAAGAGAAAAGAAAGAAAGAAAGAAAAAAGAGCTTGAAAAAAAAAAAAAATGAAAGAATAAGTGATTGAAGAAAGGTTCCAAAACACCAATTCTGGGCGTAAATTGTCTAAATTCTCCCTTTTTGTTCAAAAGTTGAGTTTTCATTCAATAGTGAATTCTAAGTTGATTCAAATGCTTTGCTCACTATTTCTTTAAGAACCTTTGTTTTCCATATCCCTTCTTTGTTATCCACATACCCCAAGCCCCGTTACAACCCTTGACTTCTATCTTGAGTGTTGTGTATTTCAATTTGTGGAGTTTGAACTTGGTATGAGAGTATGGTGTCACTGGTTCTCGCGTCTAAGTAGTAGCATTCCATTCATGAGATCATATCTAAACATGCTTATTAACTCCAGAAAATGCTTTCCTTGTTATAACATATGTGAGTGTTCGTCTACATGTTTACATCAATCTCTCACATATAACTAGTGTAGGGTGTGTAGTCAGAAAATCTGTGTGAAAATAGAGTGCATTCTAATAAGGAATTGAGGAAATTCTCTAAGGCATGTTACTACATTCAAATCATGGTTTTAAATGCTTAATTGTGAACTAGTATGTGGTGACTATGATTAAGAATGTACTTAAGTGTAAAGATGGCTAAAATCTGTGGAAATAATGATTTTTAACTTGTCATGTGCATTGGAAATCCCTGAGACGATTGTTGGAAGGTTTAGGTTGTGTTTTACTTGTTCAGGGTCGTTTTGTTTTTGGTTTCTTTTGTTTTGTTTTGCTCGAGGACTAGCAAAAGCTAAGTGTGGGGGAATTTGATAGGAGCATATTTAGGCGACTTACTTAGCTTGTTTTCGTGCATCTATGTTGTTAATTCATAGTTGTTTTAGTAGTTTAAGCCATTTTCGTGTGTTTTTAGGTTCATATGGCTAAGGAAGCAAAAAGATGCATTTTGGAGCATTTTGGAGCAAAATTGGGCTTGGAATGGATAGCATATGCTTGGAGCCAAAGTGTTGGACGAATTTGAAAGCCTTGTATGCACTTTGGACATAAAACAAAGGGCCTAGCCCAATCAAACAATCCTTTGAGCCATGCAAAACCTCTAGCCCAATCAACAACCCTTAGCCACATGCATTCACATGCATCACAACCCCAAAACCATCAAGAAACACCATTCACACACACATGCACTTACTCTTTCATCATTGCACCACCATTCACACACACATGCACTTATTCTTTCATCATTACACCACCATTCACACACACATGCACTTACTCTTTCATCATTGCACCACCATTCACACACACATGCACTTACTCTTTCATCATTGCACCACCAATTCAACACATGCATTCACACACCAACAACCTAGCTCTTTTTCCATCATTATTTCATCCACATGCACTCTCAATCATAACAACCACGTTCACTCTTAAACAATCACCCACATATTCTCCCATTCCCCCTATAAATACCCTTGCATTCATTCATTCAAGCATCATCTCATTTCATACACAACACACCACAAACACTTCCATTCCTTCTCTTTGCCGTGAGTCCCCTTAGAATCCAAAACCATCTTTCCATTTCCATCACTCCTCACTCCATTCCACACTTCCATTCCCCCAAACCAACTATCCTTAGACCTTATGCTACAATAAAGAGGAAGAGAAGAGGGCCTAAACGTTCATACAATTCAAGTTTGAGTTGTTGGAATGTTTAGGTGTTTCTTTGATTTCAATGTTTAAATTCAATTCTCTTTGTTTGTACGTATGAGGAATGGAAGAGAAGAGTGCCTAAACGTTCATACAATTCAAGTTTGAGTTGTTGGAATGTTTAGGTGTTTCTTTAATTTCAAAGTTATGAGGAAATAAACCCCCCTTTAGCTAGGGGGTGATTCGAAACTATGTTTATGTTTGCATTATGAGTTGATTAACTTTCGTTGGAATTTCATAAGTTGTTGATTCAATTTGTTTAACCGTTTGATTGATAACTTATTTATGTATGTTTATTAAGAATGCGCGCTTAATTTTCATGCATGAATATGACGCTAGAATATAAGTGAGTTTCACCTAATCGTTATGAACTTATATTCACAAGTAGTGGAGGTTGCTTATAAACAATCGCGTTAAATGAATTCTTGGCACTAGTTTCATGCGTATTCCATAGTAACGAATGCCTCGTCAACATTTATAGTTTTCATAATGCTTAATGATCTTTGATTGTATCTTTATTGTGCTTTTCACGTAAAGGACTGTTGGAGAATGTGGTGAATTGCGTTGCGCTAACCCATCCAATTCATTAACTTAAGGAGAACTTGACGGTTAATTTAAGCGGACCTAATTAACCCGGGGTGTTGAGTTTCATAATTTATCGAAAGACCAACTGAGAATCAATCTTGTATGCAAGTGTAACATGTGTGGAGAAGAACCCCTTGGCTATTCCATCATCCATATTTTCATCACATTCATATTTACGTTTTGCCTTTAATTACAATTTGTGCAATTTAGTTAATTTCGTCAAATCAAACCCCCCCTTTACTTTCTTGTTCTTTAGTGCTTAGAATCTGTTTAGTTTATGTTTTAAAGCATTTTGAGTTTTTGGTTTGTCTTAGTATTTTAAAGTTTAGTTTTGCATTCTTTGAGTCTAGTATAGTGTTTTAAACTTTGTTTTTACGTTTTTGAGTCAAATCCAAGTGATTAACAATCCCTCCTAATCCCCGGTCCAGAACGATCCCTACTTATACATATACTACAATTTGACGAAAAGAGGGTTTAATTTGTGTGCGTATAATTCTCGCATCAGTCTACCAAGCAAACGTTAGTTGAGACTTCTTCAAACCATGCTGAGATTCTCGCCCTACATGAAGCATCGTGTGAGTCCTTTTGGTTGAGAGCAGTTATGGAACATATTCGAAGCATTAATGGTTTTACTTCCATCATTGACCTTCTTACGACAATCTTTGAAGACAATGCAACATGTATCGAGCAGTTAAAGATGGGATACATCAAAAGAAACAACACTAAGCACATAGCACCAAAGTTTTTTTTTATTCTCACCAGCACAAACAGCATCAGAACATTGAAGTCAAGCAAATTTGTTCCCAAGACAACCTAGCCGATCTCTTCACCAAGTCATTGCTTAAGTCTACTTTTTAGAAGCTCGTCCAAGGAATTGATATACGTAAATTATCTGAATTGAATTGCTTGTAGTTCTCTTATTTGGAAGTTATGTCTAACTCAAGGGGAGTATCATGAAGCATACTCACTTGATCTTAATGTACTCTTTTTCCTATAATTAGGAACATTTTTCCCACTGGGTTTTTGCTACCTAATGAGGTTTTAATGAAGCACCCATCCTGGGATGGTCATACTCCGTTGAGTTCACTACTTTCGTCCTGTTTGACGTTTGTTTTTTACATTATGCATACTTCTCACTTTTCTCCTTAGTCTATTGGTTTTTTTTCCCACCTTGGGTTTTACCATAGCGAGGTTTTGTGAGTTTTACTACCCATGCATATTTTCTTAAATTTGAGACTCACATTTGCTCATTGTGCTGCCGACTTCATCAATTATTCTACCTTATCTGAAGATCTAATGCGATGTTTGTTTGAGTATTTATACACTCAAGGATGAGTGTTACAGTCATATTTGGAATAAGAATGTGATTGTGTAAATCCTAGTGTATCTAGGGATATCTTTTATATTCCTTTTAGTAGTCTAATTTCTATTAGAGTTGTAATCCTAAAAGGGTAAGGATTTTATCTATCCTGCTACTATAACTTAAGGCACAATGGGATGATACCACACACACCTCATAATTAAATCTCTATCTTCTCTTTCTCACTACCGCCGGCCTCCCTCTCTCTATTCCTTTAGAATAGCGTTAAATAGGTCTACAACAAAAATCAATTTATTCGCCCACTCTTTAGTATAAATGTATCTTCATATAAAATCACATGACTTATTTTGAATGAAAAACTTGAGATTTTAAAATAAGATGACAAATTAATAATTTTAAAAAATTAATATGAATTTTTTTTTAAAATGTATAAATTATTAACCCGATTTGCCTCATAAATTTTAGTTTGTCTCAATTTGCTCATCAAAATATCATTTAAATTTTTATTTATCTACAATGGCTAAACAAGAGTATCAATGGCCCACAAAGTTTTTTTTTTTTTTTTTTTTTTCAAATGAAAAAGATCGATTAGTTACGATGGTTTGAACATATGAAACAAAGGTCTACTGACGCTCTAGTTAGAAGATGCGATTACGGGACAAAGGTTCAGGGCCAAAGGAATAAAGGAAGACCTAGAACTTGGATCTAACGGAAGACATGACACAGAACCGAGCGCAATGACGTTATAAGATTCATATAACCGACCCCACTTAGTAGTAAAAAGCTTTGTTGTTGAAAAAGATCAATTAGTTAGGTCACAAGCACATTAGCGTCGACCAATTGCATCTAAAACCATGAATAGAAGTAGAACTCGCACACAATTTTGCAGGTACATTTAAATACATAAAACGAAAGGCCCTACAGTGTTTGCAATGTGCACATTATCTGTCAACTAGAGTAAATTTCTCGCTCTGGCAGCTCGAGTTACTAGCGCTTTGATTTTGTGGACGACCTTTTTCTTTCAAGTTTTTTCTGTGTAGCTTCAAATTCTTCTTCCGTGGGTTCTGAAGCAGCAGAGTTCCCGCCGTATCTGGAAACTAGAGAAGAGAACATACAATCAAATTGGTTTTTCCTCTCACGGCGGCGCTGAGATATGATTGCATACAGATCTTCTGTCTGTTTCTTTGCCCTGTAAGAGATTAGATTTAAGTATATAGGTTTTTAATTTCTTGATTGAGCTAAAAATAAGTATAAGCAAGTAAATAAACTCGTTGGAAAGTACTTACTTGTTCTTCCGCCTTAAAGGGCTAGTAGGAGGTTTTGTTTCCGATACTTTCTTTGCCCATTTTAGGTAGCCTTTGGTTGATTTCAGTTCTCCTGTGAGAGAGAACAAAAGAGAGGGAGGGTGTGAACAACATAAAAGAGCACACTCAAATTGGAGACAATTCTATACGCCAAGAATGCATCAATTGTGTCAATGTTACTTGAATTTGAAAGTTTACTTGTGTGACTTAACAAATGCAAAAATAACATAGCACGACTACAGTGGTTTAACACGTTAAACAACTATTGATAGATATGCCAATTAGAAAGGGTAGCTTAATTGACGAGTAAGCGTAATTAGAAAATATAACTTATAAGATAGCATGTGACTTTACTCCAGACAATTAGAACAAGGCTCTAATGTTGTTGCATAGATGATCATTCATCAAACCAAAAATCTTAACCAGTGTAGAAGATAGAATCCAGCAACTGATAAGGTCCCTCTAAGGAGTTAAAAGGGCCATATGACTTAATATTTGTAGTTAATCTTATCACCTACAATCAATGGGGGACATGGTTTGCAAGGCTGGTCTGAGCTCAGAAAAGATCGACATTCCTATTTAATCTTATCGCCTAATAAGATTGACATGTAAGTTTGTGGTACGACAATGGGAAAATCCTTTCTTTTTTCATTTAAGATAGAGATAAAAAAAATTCCATTGGATAGAAGGATTTAAAACAATGAATTTAAATTTGGACAAGACGCTCAGATTTGTTAGAACCATGAAGTACCAAATACATAACTCTATGAAATGACTACATATACTGTAACAACTGGACTTGAAATGATAAGGTTCAATGAATCATTTGAAATCCATGGACTCCTTCAGTCACGTAAATATAAATAGACATTGTAAACATTATATTCATGTACGTAAACTAAATACCTGAACCAAAGTCTCAGAAATTTCACTAAGAAACTGGAGCTTAAAAACATACACACCTGCAGCTATTGCCTCATCAAGAATATCCTTGAAACGGTGTGAATCGAGTTTAGGATCTGAACAAATCATTGAACAGAACACTCTGCAAGGAAAATAACTGTAATGTAAGGATCAAACACAAACAGGAAGCCAAAAGACAAATGATAAACGCCACTAACATCAAAGCTAATACCTGTTCATATTCCCCTTGCACTGGCTATACAGCTCAATCAAATCTTTCTTCTCAGAATCAGACCCTCTATAGTTTGCTTCAAACTCTTCAATATCAGCTTCAGTGACCTGCGATGGATGTGGATGTTGTCAGAAATACGCCAAAAGCACAAATGACATTGTGCTATATCAAACGACAATATGAAAAGATGAAAACATCGCAACCTTTTTATATATGACACGGAAATATTCATGCAGATTCTGAACAACATCACCAGCAAGGTCCTGCTCATGAAAATGCAACCAAAATAAGCAACACTTGATGAATAAGGCAACATTTGATTCCCCAAAGTATCTAAAACCCTCAACATTGATCTTCCAAAGCAGTTTCCCAAGTACGAAGATTGCTTTAATTCTAAACAAAAACAATCATCCCGACATACTTACTTGTCATTTGTAGTAAAGAATCCTACTTATCACACTAAACAGCAGAATGCATTAAAGTGAATTAATCAAAAAACAAAGAAAATAACATCACGCACTCACATCATCGTCAAGGCAACCCGTCTCATCATAGAGCGCTCGTTTCTCCTCATCCCCGAGAATCGATATCACCTTTTGCAATTGCTGGAACTTCTCTTTAGCTTCCTACACGAACAATATCAAAATTTACACTTACAGAAACACCAAAATTCACAGAAGACGAAAAAACACAATGTTTAACAAGCTTTCTCACCTCATCACCGGGATTCTTATCCGGATGCAATCGCAACGCTAACTTATGATACGCCTTCTTTATTTCCTGCTGAGAAGCGCTTCTCTCCACACCAAGAACCTACAAAACAAACAAACCCTAATCCATAAAAAAAAAAAAAAAAAAAAAAACCCCAATTTTCAAAATTAGGGCAAAAAAGACACTCTGAAGTCAAAATTTCCCGCTTAATCATCAAATTCAGACGCTAATCGGATCACATCCAGAAAAATTAAAATTTCGAACGGATTTAACGCACCTCATACAGGCTTTTCTCGTTGGTGGAAGTTGGGGGGTCGGGATCTTCGTCGCTGTGTTCCTGCTGTTCGTCTTCTTCTTCGACTTGTGGTGGGGGTTGCTGGTTCTGCTCAGAAACCCCAGCTTTCTTTCTCTTCCCCATTTTCTTCGAATCGGGAGCTTTGAAATTTGGGGAAAGATTTGTGAGGGCTTGTATTTATATGTAAATTTTTGGAGCTTCGATTTGTTCCCGCCAATTAGCGCTCCAATTTACCCTTTTCCCGCCGCGCTGGGCCGCTAGAGTGGAGGAATTGCTTCGGACCGGTCATGAGTTTTTAAATTCCCGGTCGAAATTTCAAATGGTGCCCTTTAATAAATAGACATTTTTTTTATACATATTAATTCATGTTAGAATTAAGGATCTGAAATCCTTTAATCTTTTAGTGTTATTTTAAATTGATCTTAATTTTACTCCAAATATTTCAAATAAATACTTATCTATTGAAAATATGACATTCGTTAAGACCCAACTAATGATATTCAAAACACAACAATTGGATATATTATGTTCAATATTAATATTAGTTGATTCAAAATCTGAATTTTAAGCATAAATTACATAATCTGGAACCCAATGATCAAACGTTTATCGAATTGAATAAAACATGGACGCATATTGAAATTCATTGGGAGGGCAATCTCCACAAAACAGGAGTTAAAAATTCAGATAAGGTTTTAAGGAGCTTGTTTTTGCTCATGTGATTTCTTTATTTATCTATTCTCAACTCATAAAACTTCCAATTTATGGGTGGTGACCGCATTATAACAGTTGTATAATGTTTTAAAAGATAAACGATTCAAATCTTTAAAATATATTACCGAATGAGCTCTTTAAAAGGATGTGTCAAAATTATATAAAATGTGGTATCACGGATCCGTTTCCTATGTATACACACAACAAAGATTTGGGGATTCGAGATAAGACACTCAATGAGCCAATCATAATAGTCTGATATTGAACTCGTCTTCTGTAAAGGTGGGAGTAGGGGGTGGCGTTGGTGCTGATGTCTGAGGTAAAATGATGGTAGTAGAGATGACAATAGCGTCGCGGACAACAATGTGGTTATTACCACATGATCTGGACCAATTTGCCTCTTCCAAACCAAAGCCCAACCCAACAAGACTATGTGTCCGTCCAGCCCTGCCCAAACTCCAAATCCCCGAACAGTTCACAGTCCGACTCGGACCTGTACAGTGAAATGGCAACACCGCAATTATGTGGTCGTCGAAGGGCGGTTACATCGCTACCACCGACTTGGTGGAAAGCGTTCGTTGGCAACACGGAAAGGTGAAATAAAGAGTCCCCACGAGAAGCCACCAAGCCAAAAAACCCAGCACTACCGATTATCTCTTTCCCCTTTTTATTTATTTTTTATTTTTTATGTTCCGCCCTACTTATTTATTTTTATTTTTCCAATAATTAATATCAAAGCAATAATCTCCTCGATCAGGGTATGAAACTCATCCCCCACTCTCTCTGCCTTTTTATTTTTTAATTTTATTTTCCGGTATTTGTTTGATTTTGTTATTAATTTATTGTTTTTTGAAATTTGAAATTTGAAATTTTTTGAAATTTTGAAACGAGGAGCAGGAATTGCCTGGTTGGATTTTCGACTCGGATCGGCCGGAACCAAACAGGTTAGAGTTTGATTTTGTGTATGAATTTTCGGATTGGGAATTGTATGAGTCAATTTTTTGTACTTGTAAATGCAAGCTCCTGAATTCCGTAGTTTTTTCAATTTTTTTTGGTCAATTATGTGTGTAGGGTTTCATTCGTCTGGAATTGAAAACGTTTACGGTTTAAAGTTTGGATTTTTTGTTGTCTGACTCGGATTGTTCGTTTATTATCGGAGTTTTTGAAGATTTTGGCATGTATAGAGGAATTTGTAGGAGTTTATGGGTTATTTGTATAGGTTTGAACTGAGCTTGTTCGGATTCTATCGGATTTTGGTCAAGTTCACGACGTTATAGGGCAAATTTTGATGTTTTGTTGGTTTTCTGCATATGTTAGAGTTAAGTGGCTTGAATTGTAAGCGTTGGCCTGGATAGTTCACATCGGGGCATTCGATTTGTATGACAGAGCAAGTGAAATTGAAGTTTTACCCATGTTGAAAATCTGAAAAGTTTGGCGGAAGGAGATAATTAGCCCGAATCATATACTACTTGCATGATTCGATGTGTTTAAGTCCATATGAGTTCTATTTTTGTCTTTGGTTATTGGGTACTTGTGGTATGGCATCTGTAACATTGCTTTTATGTAATTCACTCTGCTGGGCGTTTGGTTATTTGGTAGCTCCAAGTTTGTAGTTATAGAATTTGGCCTCTATTTTGCATGTGTATGGTGGTTTGATATTTTTGCAGTGGGTGAATAGGCCATTGGGTTAAGACTTGTCTTGTGATGTTTAAACGGTGAGGTTTTCTTGGTGCAGATAAGTAGAAAAGATGGACTCTCATGATGAAACTGGATGCCAAGCTCCAGACCGCCCTATCCTTTGTGTTAATAACTGTGGATTCTTTGGAAGGGCCGCGACAATGAACATGTGTTCCAAGTGTTACAAGGACACGCTCTTAAAGCAGGAGCAAGCCAATTTGGCTGCATCATCCATTGACAGCATTGTGAATGGCAGCAGCAGCAGCAGCAACATCATCATTGACCCAGTTGTTGCAAGTGCTGTCACTGTGCAAGCTGTACGAGTGGAGACAAGTGTTGTTTCAACAGAAGCATATATTGAATCATCCCCAAGCATGAAGACTGAGATGAAAGAAAATAAGGGACCAAGCAGATGCACTACTTGCCGAAAGCGCGTTGGTTTAACTGGCTTCAATTGCAAATGTGGAAACACCTTCTGTGCAAGTCATCGTTATTCTGATAAACATGACTGTCCTTTTGATTATAGGACTGCTGGTCAGGATGCTATTGCAAAAGCCAATCCTATCGTGAAGGCAGACAAACTTGACAAAATCTAGGAGTCGCGGGCGGAAGTGAAGATCAATCTATTCGAGGACGATGATTCTCTTTCTTGGCTTCTTGTCTGTATAGGTCTCCTAATGGTAAAATTGCTTAAGGTCATGATAATGAGGGCATCATTTAAGTGAAGTCTATTCCTTGTTGGTGAAATATTTCTAAGCTGCCTCCACTGTCTAAGTCGTTATTATTGTTGGTTTGATGGACGTCTTTGGAGTTATTTTAGTGTGTTCTATGCTTGGTATGCATTTCTTTGTCGCAGTACAATTATGCTATGTAATGCATTGCAACTAAAATTTCCTTAAATTGTTTGTTCCACATTTTCACAATGTATATCTGTGCTCAGTTTAGATTTGAAATTATAAATCATGGTGTTAATACACTTTTATTATGCTCATATGGTTGGGGGCTTATTGTGTGGGTAATTGGCAGTGAATTCCCGCTTAGGTCTTGTTTGGTATCTTTTATCTTCCCAATTTTCTTTATGGTAGTGTTTATGTACATGTTGGGTTGAAACTTGGAACCACTCCCGTCACGCAATTTTGGTTAACTAACTCATGCTATGGTCAAGTAATTATGAGTAGAAGGCTCTTAGTTGACCTGTTCCTCTGTATATTCTCACTGCCTGGGCCCTAGGGTTATGGTTTCACACAGACGTATAAGTGTCAAGTTTTTTCTTTTGGTGGTTTTCTCATCAGGAGTGCTTAAGTTCTATCATATATTCTTTGTTAATTGTTTTTTGTTTTTGTTTCTTATTCTTATCTTGCAAACTCTCTTCCATCATAATGATAGGTAGTTTCTGCTTGATTCTTCTCGTAAGTTTTAAAAATTTTGTGTACTTCGTTTATATTGCAGCAGTTTCTGCTTGATTCTTTTCGTGTCAATAGTGCTTGCATCTTATTGATCTTCGGCTCTGTTGGGTGTCTCCAAGTTTAAGGTTATCCGTTATGTGATTGCTAGGTACAAGATCAAGGTTAGGTTATTCTAGTTCCAGATAAGTGGAGAATTTTGTATTGTCATGATCTTCATTTCTTAGTTTTATTTGGAACTTTTGGGATCCGAACTTTGAAGTGATGATTGGCAGAAGCGTGAGACAGAAATATATTCGTTGCTTGATATATACTAGTATTGATTTACAGAAAGAAAAATGCGGTGGTCATAGATATTGGTAGGTGCTGAATTTATTTGTGCTTGTTAGCTTTTTAATGACTATATAAGGGCTCACAGTTTTTGTATAGCTAAAGGGGGAAGGGAACAGTGCATCACTCACTGCATTTGTGACTGCCATGAATCCTCTGGTGTTGGATGTCAATTTGCATCCGGCGGCGGATCATGGTCACTAGTTAACACCATGTTGAGCAGATAATGCTTGGCGTTTCCATTTGCTTCGAGGATGGTATGTTTATCTGTGTTAAATGTTATGAATTCAGTAGTGTGGAACTCTTTCAGGGTTTTAAGCTTTGGTGGGAAGCGGCGGAGTTTTTCGGTTTCATATTTGACGTCCTCTTCCACCATAAATAGCTTTGTAAGCAGCGGACTGGTTGGTTATATATTGATGATGGGTTGAGGGATTTGTGAAGATTGAATTCATTTGGGTGTTTGTGGTTAGGAACTCGAATTTTGTATTTTGTTCCAGGTTCTTTTATGATATGTTTGGGTAAAGGATTTCCAAGCCCTTAAGAATCGAGATCGAGTTATCAAGTAGTTTGCTACAAAATGTTAAAGAGGGGATTAGAAATGTCCTTCACGAACGTTGCAAAGCCATGTGGGAGGGATTTTGCAACCGAGTTTTTGTGCTATTGGCATCGGTATCCAACAATCGCTTGTCATGTGTTTAGTAAGTGCGTTGTTCAATGAACAGTTGTTTTGTGGTGAGATAGTGACATGAGAGAATGCCAATGTCCTTGTTTTTAGGACCCGTTCACGCCCATCTCGTTCTTCATGTTTTTGTGAATAGTAATGTTGTAACCTAAAATTAATCGCATTGTTAAAATTGGAGCTACTTTTATAAAGGCCTGAGTAATGCTAAACTCGGAGGATAAACATCGGTCAATTTAACGATATATATGACATGGGTACCTGTTGCGGTGCCATTATGTACCAATGTAATAAGTACATGCAGACATTTGCATTGTGTACGTGTGGCATATAATATTTTGGTGGAAATCGTAGAAGGATTCCAACAATATCAATATTGTCATCAATTGGTAGTTACCATTTGCATAATCCGTCAGATGTGAGGTTTTATTATAAAAGATATCAGTGTTAGTTGGAGTGAGGTTATGATATTTAAATTCTTTTTTTCTTATTGATACAATCGATGTGGGACATCAACACATCATTTCACGTAAGGTCCAATTAGTGGGTTACACATGAGAAATCCACACATCGACAATCACATAGAGTCAAGAGGACTCACCCTACACACTGGGTCAAGGGACCCACCATCATCGCACGGGGCCAAAGGGACCCTCCCTCGCATGGGGGTACAGTACGACCTCGCTCCCTGACTCTGATACCATATAGAATTATCAGAGAGACGGGTCATACGACTCACTTCCAACAAAATCGATATTATCTCTAACTTGGTAATTACCACCTGCACAATCTTTCAGATGTGAGGTTTTATCACAAAAAAACCTTGATGTTTGTTAAAATGAGATTAAAATATGTAAACTCTTTTTTTCTTATTAATACGGTCGATGTGAGACATCAACAGCGTCAAGATGGCAAAGCAACGTGAACAAGGAAAGTGTCCTCACTTTCCACCGTCTGCTGAAAAGCAATGCCGATGTTGGCTTTAGCTTTCACACTCCCCCACCACCCCATGATTGTTCGTTTGTTTTCTTCATCAAAGACAAAAGGCCACCCTCCAGGTTCATATCCCTTTTTTGGGACTTGGGAAGGTTCTTTAGGGAACACGACATGCAAATTGGCTCCTTTCTCTGTCCTGGGGTCTATACGTTGGATAATAGAGTTTGAAATCAGAAATTCTGCAGTAAATTTTAACTTATTATTACACTAAATTGTACCACAAAGTTTTTAATAATAAAATTAGACTTGACAGGAGTGTGCAGTTGAAAAGTTGAAATAATATTAAAGTATTTATTAGTAAATCGCTGACCAACTTTGAAATTGTGACAATATATAAACGTGTATGTTGTCATTTCTTTATCTCTGTCGTCACACATGAGTGCTGTGACATTTAAGTGATGGACCAAGTTCAAGGGTAATATTTTGCCCCCACTTTCATTTATGTGATGGACCAAGTGAAAATTATTACATACGATCTGCATTATTGTCACTCATCTTTGGATGCTCGAAAGGCTAGGGACTCTTTTGAGCAGGAGGACATGCATTATTGTTTAATCCACATCTGACAATCGTATTAGTCAGTTCATAAGATTAGACTGCCATGTTTTCTCATGATAGAAGAGTCAATAGTCAGACAGACATCTTTTTATTGGTTGACATTCTCAGCTCCGGGTCACAAGCCAAATACAAAAATGGTACTATTTCTTGATTAAATATATGTTATGGAATAGGACTTTAGACCCTCAATTGCGAATTGGATCTCTTTCGGATCCAAATTGGGGAAATTCTAAGAATTCTCACATTTTAATTATTTATCGTGTATCATACAGTCAGAAATTATTTAAATTTTTTTATTTAAAATTAAACGCAAATAGTATGTGACAAAAACTGACCGCACGATGTACGATAAATGACTAGAATGCGAGGATTCCTAAAATCCCCACAAAATGGATCCGGAGAAGATCCTCTTCCCAATTTCGAACGAATCCATAGCTCAATGAATCAATTTTTGGTTAATTCCATGAGTTCGAACGCCATGACCAATGCATATATGTGGATAACAAAGATCAATAATCAGGGTTTGAATTTGTAGGTTCACTGTCACTGCAGTGTTTCGTTTTAATAATAACATATTATGTGTATATATTCTTTTACTCAGCATTATATTATAAAAACATATTATTGTACTGAAACACCTAGTAATAACAAAACCATTTCATGCATGTCATTTTGCATGATTAGAGCGGAAAGAGAGACTGAGAGTAAACACAATGTTAATAAACCAAAGAGTAGAATTTACAGTAGTTTGTTCGCTTTTAAGTTTGCAGTAGTTCTCGATTTCAGTTTATGGGTATGATTGTAGGAGGATGATTCTCTTCCCTTCTAATCTTTTTCTTCTTTCCTTCCCTTCTATTTGAACAATTACAGTTAAGTCACATTAACATTTTATAGAGATAATAAGATAAAAAATAATATGTGAAAGAAGAAGAGACAATGAGACGGAAAATAGGAAGGAAGAGAATCCAAAATTATGGGTGGGGAGTACTGGGATTGGATGATTAGGAATAGCAATATGTGCCACCACTTTTCTGGATCTCCACGTGGTTTGTATCATGGCACATTGACCATTTTAATGCACAATTATCAGCATCCACCCAATTCTACTGTTTGGCTTTGGCATTAGGTTTTCTGGCCATTGTTTCTTGGGTTAGGATTATCTTTCCTCTTTTTTTTCATTTATTTTCATCCTCTCCTCTCGTATTCTTTATTTTGTCTTTCTCATTCTATATATAAAAAAAAACTAATATAAGATGTTAAAGTGACTTAACCGTGACCGTTCAAATAAGAGGGGAAGGAAGGAGAGGAAAAAAAAGAGGGAAGAGAATCCTACTCGTTGTTTCTTTTCCTACCCTTCTTTTCATTATTTTTTTTACATTATTGGAAGCGTTAGTGCCTTGTAATCTTAACAATTCTATCATTGGATTCAAAGTAAAGCAGTACCGTGTAGTGATAATACTTTTTCTAATGTTAAAAGAGATTTTGATCTCAAATCTCGTTTCATGGATAAAAAAAACCATAGTCAATGGATTAGTAATTTTGGTTTGTTTGTTGTAATAAAAGTACAACTAAGGGATATCTCTTTTTACATATAACTGATATTGGAGGATGAAGGATTCGAGCTTAAGATTTCAAGTGCAAAGATGAATATTCTTAACAATTAATCTGCAAATTTCGTAGACGAAAAATAGCACAATTGAGATTTAATGAAACTATATAAAGCATAAAGAAATCATGAATATAATGTTTAAAGTAATCGATTGGACATTGTTAGTAATTGTTCAAAGTATAGAGAAAGAGAACCACCGAAAGGGAGGAAAGAGGCCATTTTTCAACCAAACTAAATAAATTTCGTTAGATAAAATTTTAACATCACATAAAATATAAGTTCGAGATTCGAGAAGATCATAAAATCTGCACAAATTACACCGAGTAAATGTCACAACAAGAACTAAAACTCTCACATTACTCGGGGTAATTTTTTGACGGATCAGATCAAAAACAAGTGTTTAAGGTTTAATCCAAAAAAAATCGACATCAAGCACTTCTTCCGTTTCCAAATAATTTCTGAATATTTAGAGTTCTCAGAATTTCAAAATTGGTGTTATCTCAGGATTTTCTAAGTTAAACTTTACAATTCGGTTAAAATTTGCGAACTTTTGAGTAGATGCCATTCAATGTTTTTTTCCTTAATTTTGGGTGTGAATTTGTACATATATCATATTTCTAATAACTTTGCAATATATAGGTATGTTTATATTGGTGTGATTAGAAGTGGGGTGGTTAAAATTTTGACATGGCATAAGAGTGCGCCTATATGACTTGGCTTGATTTAGGTCTTAATTTTCAAAGTTGGACTTTACAATTTGGTGAAAATTTGTGAACTTTTGAGTAGATGCCATTCAATGTTTTTTTTCTTCTTCCTAATTTTGGGTATGAACTTGTTTATAATTCTAATTAACTTTGTAGTATATAGCCATGTTTATATGGGTGGGATGGGATTATTAGTGGGATGCTTGAAATTTTGACATGGTATAAGAGTCCGCCTATTGACTTGGCCTCAATGGCTGAATTAGGTCTTTACTTTCTCTTGCCCGAATTTTCGTTTTAACTGTATTGTCTTTTCTTCCCAACTTAAATGGTTGATGTGGAATTAATTGCATATGTGGACACTATTGACTAGAAGAACATAAAATGTGATATTCAAAATGGTTTTTTATTTTTTTTATTTTTTAATTTTCCAAAAAGAATAAATTACCAAGAAAGTCCCCTTTGTTGTAAAATCGACGGTGTGTGTGCAGTGGAATAAATAAAACAAGACACAAAATTTACGAGGTTCCTCTACAGTCAGTGTGACTGGAGTACGTCATCGGGCAGCAGTGATGCTTTCATTATAATTTGGAATAATAGGAGTACAAAGCTAACTCTATGTATTCTCTCCTCTCCTATTCCTCTCTTTCTTTCTCTGCTCTATCTCCATTGATAGCAGTCGGAGTGCTCTAGTATTTTCAATATTTACACCACACCGTATTATTACATTTTGAATATTTACACCACACCTTTGACAAATGATCTCCACATATCAATATTCTGCCAAGGTTTTCAATACTGTGGCAATGTTTTCAATGTTGTGGCAATGTTTTCAATACTGTGGGCATTCATTACCCACTAGTATTTTCAACACTCCCCCTTGAATGCTCACATATCACATCAGTTGCCTTGTTAAAATCTTGATCTATTTTTGGATGCTCCCCCTTGATGAGTATCTCCCCCTGATTTCAAATTCCGTAGGCTGATCATTGATCCTGCTACTTTAGTCTCTTAGCGGTGATAGTTGTCGAATGAGGTGTTTTACTTGTTGTTAACTTTCCACATACTTGTTCTTGAATTGGGTTGGAGGGTCTTCTGCTAGACTTCCTCCAAAGGTCTGAATTTACCTATTTTATCTGGAGCTGAATTTGATTCAAGGATGGTGGACACTTGATATTGAATCGGACTTGTGATTTCTTCAAAGGCCGTCTAGACTTGATCTTGAATGAAATTGGATCATGAGGAGCTTCATGTGACAAGTGATCTTAGGCTTTGTCGGGGATGAACTGACATGTGTTTGTTGTGGTTGTCTCCACATGCTTCAATGTATCATTTTCACTTGCCTTACTTGCTCCCCTTGCAGAAGTGGTATTTTCCTTATGCAGGTTTGGCATCTTCTCTTGTAGTATTTGTCCTCTGATACAGGAGTGGAATGCAAACCTTGCATTTGAATGGACCATCACTTCTTAGTGGCAGCGAAAGTTTGAGTGGAGGTTCCGACATATTGCTTTCTCTGTCCTTGTCTTGGCAAGTAAAAACAAGGACAAAGGAAATGACAGGGAGATTACATGATATAAGATACTCTTGCTCTCGTCCCTGATGATATGAGATACTCTTACTCTGGTGTGACTTGTTTGTAGAGGTATTCTCAGAGAGGAAGAAAACAGAGTATTTCGAGATACTTTGTGAAAGATGCATTCTCGGAGATGAGGAAGAGTTAGATATTTTTCAGTTCTGTCTTGCCATGGAGGACAGAGGTTGACATATATATAGATTTCCCAATAGCAGGTAGTAGTGTTGTGCCTTTACTCTTGTCAGCAACTGTGGTGTAATTAGAACAGTAAGATTCACGCGTTTTCAACTTTATCAGAGATCTTTGACAAAGTTGCACGTGATATCCAAGAGTTGAGATTGCGTCTGAGAAATGTTGACAGACGTCATGCACGGAAATCCAGCTTTTGAAATTCGAAAATCGGTGTCTCTTCGATTTTTGAATAAGTGGTCATGTTGCCCCTCCTTTTATAGAGATATCAATTTTGTTCAGAAACACTCAGAAAATTGTTGCCTGCAGAAATTTCCCTTTCTTGCACTTATGAGATTTTATCTGACTTCCTTCATCATTTCTGAAAATGGCTTGCCCCTCTAACATTTGCTTAGATTTGAGTCTCAAGATTGATACAGACGAGCAGCGTCAGGATAACATATGGCGCCCGTCCTTCTCATCTTCTAATGGTCCTCTTACGGTTGGGGACTCTGTGATGAAGAATAACTTAACCGCTACAGTGGTAGCCAGGAATCTTCTCACTCTAAAGGACAACAGAATCCTTTTAAACCGATCTGATGAGGCATCCGTTCAAGACTCATTGGCTCTCAGTGTTCAATGTGCGGGCTCTGTAGCCAATATGGGCCAGTGCTTACTTGCTCGAACTCACCAAGTTGAATCATTAATGGCTGAGGTGGCAAGTCTTAAATAAGAGATTAAAGGGCTCAAGCATGAGAATAGAGTGTTACACATGCTTGCAAATAATTACTCTACGAGCATGAAAAGAAAGCTCTACCAGCTACTGGAATCCGAAGGTCGGACTCACAATGACAATCGGGGGTTCGAGTCTTTATTCCAAAGACATCCATTGTCTTAGCTGTCTGGAGTTCCACCAAGTATTGAGACTGCAAATAATCAACTTCTGGTGTCTTCCCCTTCTGGGGTACTTCCGAGTACTGAGGCTTCACATGAGCAACCTTTGTGAAGGTTCCCTCCTATTTGTTTGTTTTAACTTATGTGTATGTAATTTCTCGGAGATATTAATATATAAACTTTATTTCATTCAGTGTATTGTGTTAAATAAAGCATATATTTCACTAAGATGTGGTACTTCTGGACCAATTATCAATTTATTTTTACCCTCGCGAAGATAAATGATCATTCTTAGTGTCTAAATCATTTGAGTATTCAACTCATGATCTTCAATCCATATGATTCTTTAATATCATAAACATCATGGATAAGATTCATGTTGGCATATTGTTCGATTCTGTAGTTCGAGACAATATTTCTCTCAACACTTTATAATCTTTCTTGACTCTTCAGAAGTCCCAATTTAATATCATCAACTCTTGCAAGAGATTTTAGTATGTTGCAACAATACCATAATGAAAGTACTCACTAAGGCAATTTATATCATCCATTGGTATTGAGTACATATTTTATGCTTTACCCTTCCGGGGCTTTTTTCAAGCAATTTGAATCATTCAGGGATTTTCTACATTTCATGACACATTTTCCTTTAGAATTTATACCGAGCAATTCGCTTCCATGTATATTTGAGGGATTTACTTATGGAGATATGATATGGGTGACTCATAACCCTTCGTATATAATTATCCATTTATACGAACTCGTTTCTAACCTTGTGTCATATCATGTGGATGTATTTCATGGTATTACAAATGCCCATATGTAACCTTCTAGGTTCAACATCTTTTGGCTATTTGTATTGTATTCAAGTATACAGGTCTATTTTTCCACGTTCTTACAAAATTGTAATGGAATTGCCTTTCTCCATTTTGGCCCATAATTTTGTTGATGGAAAAAGAACGGGACTCAATATCAACACAGCTCATTGATGAATTTAGTAGCTACTTGTAAAAACCAAAATTACCATTGGTTATCATCAATCTGTGATCCCATATTCTCATGTGCATGCGCATGCATAAAAGCTTTTCATTTCTTTTGGATATCCATTGCCTCATCAAGGGCATTACACTATCTCTTCCAGGATAGTTATAATTTAGAGAATGCGGATCATAACCTCCTTTTGAGCGTTATAGAGCTTGGATTTTAATCTCCACTTCGGGAGTTAAGTCATTGGAACATATACGTCTATCATGCTTCATGCATGAGACATCAATATTCCCATGTCCGCGGATTGACCTTTTCGGAACAAGTATCATTGCGGCAACTGTTATGCGTCTGGCATGCAACAGTTATGCTTTGAGAATGCAATAGTTCAGTAGTGCCATATTCTTCTTCTTTCGAAGGACTGAACCTTTTGAGTCTTAGGGGCTGCCACGCTTCAGGCGTGCAACAGATAAATCATTTGCTGCCATATTATTTTGTCCAACAGGGACATTAATTCTTGTAGGCACATTTGTAGTAAGTATATGTGATTTCATCACTTTCGTTGCATCATTAAATGCATCATTCAATTATTCTCATTTCGTTTGTATATTGATTGCTTCATGAATCAAAATAAGACAAATTCTCTTCGTTCTTCTGGAACGGTTTTTTCTCATCATTCTTCTGGAATGATATTTCCTCATCGTTCTTCTGGAACGAAGTTATTTTCTCCCCCTAACGGCGGGAAAATTGTCTTATCAAAATGACAGTCTGCAAACCACACGGTAAATATATCCTCAATCAAGGGTTTCAAATCTTGAATGATAGATGATGTTCAACATCAATGCCTAATCCGCAATGATGCTTCATTTCAGTATGTTGTGGCAATGCAATAGGCACATAGATAACACAACCAAAAACTCGTAAATGTTTAATGTTTGGCTGGTTCCCAAACACGAGTTGTACTGAAAAGTATTGATGGTTATCAATAAGTCTCAACCAAAGCAATAATGCATCATGTAAAATGACATGTACCCATGTAAAAACTGGTAATTTTGTTTTCATGAGCAGAGCGCGGGTAATCTATTTCATCTGCTTAAAAAAATGCTTCTGCTAAACCATTTTTGAGTATGGACATAAGGAACTTCTAGTCCTTATTTAATAGTCTGTAGACTGAGACTCTTATGGCTTTTATTGCAATTAAGTTGAGGCACTACGACACTTCAAACTTAAGGTACTTATCAAGGAACTTCATGTCCTGATCTTGAGGATCAATGGACTTCATGCCCGATCTTTTTGTTTGATGGAACTTCAGGTCCAATCATTTTTATTTGATGAGGATCAAGAAACTGCAGGTTCTGATCTAATCAAGGAACTTCGGGTCCAGTATGTACTCATCGTAATAAAAAGAAGTATGATAAATAAATTAAAGTAATAGGCGGTAATTCCAGCTATAATGAATAAATTGCATTTAAGTAAATATAACTTGTGAGAAGGGCTTTAATTCAGCACCATTCACATAAATCAAAACTTAAAGCAGTAGGCGGTAAAACCGTCCATGATAAATAAATTGCTTTAAAGTAAATAGAACTTGTGAAAGAGTTTTAAACCAACACCAATTCACATAAATAACAAGAAGTATTATACCTCCTTTTATTTATTATTTTTCTTTCTTTTGTCAGCACTTATTCAAACCTTATTATTGTTACTTTTCTTATTTCTGCAGCATGGTGCCATGCACCAACAGAAACCATTTATATTATGTTGACCAAATGGTGTCATGCACCATTCAAATCCTTTTTATATATTTTTTTTTCTTAGGTTGCAGTCAACATCCTTTTTTTTTTCTTCTTCACATGTGCCTTGGCATTCCATCAATCCCCCTTTTCTATTATTTTTCTTCCTTCTCTGTCTCTGCCCGTCTCGAAACACAAGGCCAGCTGGGTAGTTATGGAGGTTGCTCAAATTCAATTCAATCCAAAAGGCTACTAGAGACTGGCGTTGTTCTTGCATGACCCAGGGAACATGTCATCGTTAAGCAAGAACCTCCCTACAGAGACATAGATGACAGTGGGGTTGACGGAGGCACAAGAGAGGGAGGCCTGTGTGGATTCATTCTTGCCATCACCATCTCAAACAACTAAGTATTCATGGGAGTTCTCGAGATCCGTCGAAAACAACGTGATCTAGGTTTCCAAGTCTGATGAGATTCTTCTGGATCTCTGGAAACTAGTTGTCAAGTACGAGTTTTCTCATCTCGTGACGACTTCAGGTCGTAAATTTCAATTCTCACCGGAATTCGGTGGGGCGTTTCTGGCGCAGTGGGAGAGACGAAAAATAGACATACCTTTTATTCTGTGAGATTTTAGATGACTGAGGTGAGAGGTGGATAGTGCTTCATTGGATTTATGGCGTTGTGCTTTCCACTGACATGAGACTTTCTCGTACTGATAACGTGTTGTAAAATCGACGGTGTGTGTGCAGTGGAATAAATAAAACAAGACACAAAATTTATGAGGTTCCTCTACAGTCAGTATGACTGGAGTATGTCCTCGGACAGCAGTGATGCTTTCATTATAATTTGGAATAATAGGAGTACAAAGATAACTCTATGTATTCTCTCCTCTCCTCTTCCTCTCTTTCGTTCTCTGCTCTATCTCCATTGATAGCAGTCGGAGTGCTCTATTTATAGAACAACTCCGTATTATTACATTTTGAATATTTACACCACACCTTTGACAAATGATCTCCACATATCAATATTCTGCCAAGGTTTTCAATACTGTGGCAATGTTTTCAATGTTGTGGCAATGTTTTCAATACTGTGGACATTCATTACCCACTAGTATTTTCAACACCCTTCTACTAAATGGTCTAATGTTGGGATTATTATAGAAGATGCAAAGGCTATGCTGAATGTGATCACTAACTCCAACCCTTGTGCGTCGTCAAGCTAATTATTTAGCTCATCATCTTCCTCGCTCCACCCTTTTGTCTAATCATTGTTGTACCTGGTTTGAAAAACCTCCGAACCTCATATCATATTTACTTGTTGAAGAATGCAGTTATCAATGAAAGCTATCGCGATAGTTTTCAAAAACTCAAAACGAATAAACCAGTTGAACAACCTACGTCGAAAGAGTCACAAGATCATGCCTACACTTCATCACGAGTGAGGGTCTGTAGCTAACTAAACTTCGACTCCATATAAATTATGCAAAAGCAATCGCTACGAAGCTGATTTAACAAAAATGTTTATTTAACGTTGAGAAGCACATTTTACAGACGGTATTATTTTGTTTCATGCTTTTTTTGGTCTCGGTCCCTTCTCTCCCATGGCTTTGTACCATGTCGTTTCCTATATACATGTACCTTTCGCTTTCAGTCTAAGATGTCAACGTGCGATGAAATACAACTTCACAATGACGTTTTCACCTGCTGGACCATTTTATAGCAACGAATTAAAATTTTACCGGGGAGGGACAACCTTTTGCTGCAGTCTTACACGTCTTTTACTTAAACCTTCGTCTTTCCATCCACTTTGAATTTCACATCTTTCCATCGCCAAATTCAAAAGTAATTAAATAATTCACTATGTTTTTTTTTTTTTTTCATGAGTAATGCTAGTTAAACTAATTTTTTAGATTACATTTACAAATTATATGATGTGTTATTAATATAAAATAAACACGTTGATCAACATTTATCACCACTTTATAAGATCCATGACTTTTAATTTCTGATGCGATCATTGTGCCTCTAAAGTCATGTATGAAACGATAGCTTCTCTTTTAATTCGTTCTTGCTATTATTCTTGGTTTTTTTTTCTTTCTCAAGTTACTGCACCAAACTCTCTCCTCCCTACCAATGGTGGAGCCACACTAAGACTAGGGTAGGCTCGGGCTAAGACTAGGGTAGGCTCGGGCCTATCCTCAAATTATTTTTTCCTAACAACCTCTACTATCATTAATTAATTTTATAATACCACTATCAACTTGAATTTGTAATTGTATTGGTTTAGACCTGGTTTGGTACTGAGGTGATTCTGAAAAAGCTGCTATCAAAAAAAGCTGGGAGCTGTTTTTGTGTTTGGTAAACACTCAGCTTCAGCTTTTTTTCACAGTTTTGGATGAAAAAAAAGCCAAAAACAAGAAGCTGCAAAACCTAGCTTTGAAAAACCGGCTTTTTTTCACATTTGTTTTACATAAAAGTTTACCAAACACTCTAATACTGCTTTTTTTTCTTTTCAAAAGCACTTTTACAAAAAAGTTTACCAAACACTCTGCTGCTTTATTTCACAGCTGCTTATTCTCACAGCACCGCAGAAGCAGCTTTTTTTCAAAGCATAGCAATACCAAACCAGTTAGTCCAATTAACATCAATCCAACAAATACAAAGCCTTCAATTTTTTACATTAAAGTACTCAAAATAAATAAATAAATAAAATTTTACATTAAAGGTTTGAAACTATAGTTCTAGACTAATATTAGTTGATCATATTCTCTGTTTCTTGCCTATATACAATTTTTTTCCTTTGCTTGCAGACTATTATTTTGGTTAATTTCTCATTTTCCTCTATTATATTACCTATGAAATCAAGAAGAAAAAAATATTTCCTTTTTCCCACAAAAAACACTTGAAATGCTCTCATGCCTTAATGTTTTTAGAAAATTTTTCTCTTGGTCACTATGAGAAAATGAATGCATGGTCAGTTACATTCGAATTTGATATCAAGAATGAAGGATAAATAGATGTGCTTTTAATAATGTTTTATTTCCAACTCTTGATATAGTTGACCATGTATAATAAAGAATAAATGCATGGTCACTCTCACCTTTGAATTTGATACCAAGGCAACCAAAACAATGAGATAGTTTCTATATAAATTATGTCCATTTTGATCTAAAGTGTGCCCCTCCTAACATGAATTTCTGACTCTACCATTGCTCCCAGCTCTTTCTTTGACTTTAATCCTAACTCAAACATCATCATCTCTAACTTCACCTCCCTTCTCCCTCATTTCCCTTCTTTCTAAAACTTTAAAATACATAACCACTCATTGAATTCCATTGCAATCTTTGAAATCCATAGGAAAAATCACACCCCTAGACTATGCAGGAAATGGGAAAATATGTGGAGGTGAGGCAATTTTGAGACAATGTTGTGTTGTGATTGTTAGGGACCTAAGTTAGGTGTTGGGAATTGGTGCAACACTGTGGCGAAGTTAGGGTGTTGAGGGCTAGTATAATTGTAGACATGGAAATTTCATTACATACAAATGATGCATCACAAAGCTCCATGTGGCATATGACTCATCACAAATGGACAAGTCAGCAATGACATGTGACACAAATCAAGCAAATGAAGTGTAAAACATTCCCAAAATTCGGCAAGAGGGAGAAAATCCCCCTTAAAATTAGCAAGGGGCCCAAAATCTCTCAAAATCTGAAAGAAAGCCAAAGCATCTTCACAAAATAAGCAAGAATTGAAGATTGCTCACAAATAGGCAACAAGGCCTATAAATTTCGGCCAATATGAGGAAGGTGGCTGAAATTAAGACACAAAACATGCCTAAATTCTCTCATGGATGAATCAAGACACAAATCAAGGCAAAATCCATCCAAGGCATGGCTTTGGAAGTCTATAAATATAAGGACCAAAGACACACAAAGGGGTCAAAAATTATACATTGAGAAGAACATCTACACAAATCTTTGAAGACTAATACGCTGCCAAAGCTCTCTTTGAAGAATGCACAACCAAAGTTGAAGCTTTATGGGGTTAATTACACAAACACCCCCTGAGGTTTTTTGTGTTTTCACAAAACCCCCTCATGTTCTTAACAGATCACAAACACCCCTTGATGTTTTAAAATCATTTCATCAACCTCCTTCCATGACAAAAAAAAATCCTAGCAGTCATGACATAAGTTATGAAAATACAAAAATATCCTTACAAAAATCATTTCATCAACCTCCCTTCATTTTTCTTCTTCTTCTCAGGTTCCCCTCCCTCTGTCTCATGGGTAAGGCTTATTTGGTTGAGATGAGATGATTTAGTTTATAGTTAAGAGGTTTTCCATTTGAGAGTATCCCTAGAAAATGGATGTTTAACCTCCAAGCTACAGATTGTCGGTGGAGACGGATGGGATCCTACATCTTTTACAGTTATAGCTCAACAATATGCGCATGAAGAACAGCCATGGTAAAGTTGTTCCTGGAGTGATGGACACTGCTGATGAAAACACAAAAATACTTGAGGGGAGGTTGATGACATAAGTTATGGAGAGAGGTATGACATAAGTTATGAAAATACAGATTTTTGTAATGATATGGTGTGATTTGTAAGGGTATTTTTGTATTTTCACAAACACCCCTTGGTCATGGAGGGAGGTTGATGAAATGATTTTAAAATGTCAAGAGGTGTTTGTGATATGTTGAGAACATGAGGGGGGGTTTTTGTGAAAACACAAAAAACCTAAGGGGGTGTTTGTGTAATTAACCCAAGCTTTATGTCGATCAAAGATGAAGCACTCGTTGAAAAATCAACAAGCACCTGTGCCGATTCCTTCAAGACTTTGTTGCAAGCTCAAAACTTGTAACGACTTTCGTTTCAAGATTAAGTTGGCAAGACCCTTGAATCAACGAAGTCCTACATCAACTCTACCTTTGCCGCAGTTTTGAGGTGAAAACTATCCAAGCATCGTTTCAAGCTCAAAACTTGGAGCAATTGTTCAACCATTCATCCGAGATCAAGTCATAACGACCTTTGGATCAACAACCTATGCATCTACATCAAATTTAAGACTGAATCAGAGGAAAATTGTAAACAAAGATTGTAACCTACAAATTCAAATCAATACAAATCTAGCAAGCTAAACAACACTTATAACTATTAATACCTCTCATTTTTTTGATATCATGTTTTTATACTATCATTTAATGGAACAAACTTCATAATTTGAATTATTTACTTTTTGTATCATCTTTTAAAGATTATTATTAGAAAAATTCATTCGATTAGAAGATCGTTTAATCATACACATGTGTCGAACAAATCAACCGTTATGATAACAAATTTGTTTGGTTCATATGGATTACTAAATAATGTCAAAATCAAATAATTTTTTGTAAAAGTAATCGTTAGATGGTAATTAAAAGAACAAATCGTTCAAATTATAATGTTTGTATGGTGAATGATATGTTACATATAAAGAAAAAATAATTATTTACATGTAAGGAGTCAAACAGTGTACTTTCTAAAATTAATTTAGTTCAGTAAACTTATTCTATATAAATTGTTTTCTTTCGATAAATCATCTTACAATATACAATATATACAATACATAGATAAACGTAGAATTGTATTAAAATAAGAAAACGAAAAGAGAAGTGTGTCGTGTGCCGTGCGAAGTGGACTTTTGTCTATTCCTAGCAGTCCCAATTTGTCGTCACTTTGAGATTCCAAGTTCCTCAGTCCTTTTCACTTCTTCACCTTCACGAGGACCAAAACCAAACAACAAGATGCCCGCTGACCACTGCTCTTCTTCTTTACTTCCCTCTGACTTTTGGCACCCTTTTTACGGTTTACAGTGGGGCTGTGCACTAAAAAAAAAAAAAAAAATCGAGTGAACCGTTCAAACTGTACCGACGGTTTAGTTTGATTTGATTTTTTTTATTATTTATTTTTTATGGTTAAAACGAATCGCATCGATTTTAATCAGTTTGACAACCGGTTCTTAAAATTCTTAGAGTGCGGTTAATTGAACCGATCCGCATATATTTAATTTTATTTTCTAACTATAATGAATACGTGTAGTAATATAAATGATTAGTTATTTACGAGTTACCGTGTTTCTACTTGAAAACAAAACCTAATTAGTTTAAGAGTCTCTTTGGAGAAGAACAGGGGGACCATTTGGAGACCACAACAGCTACTGCTTTGGTGCTCTCCTTAGGCTCCTTCATTTGTGCTTTCCTTTGAGCAATCACTTACATTGGTGCTACGTTTCGTAGCTTTTGGAGAGAAATTTGTTACGTATTTTCGTCTTCACACAAACCAAGAACAGACCCAAACCAACCCACCACTATTGGTTAACCAACTCGATCAGTTTTAGACCCTTTTTGGTCGGTTTCGGTTTACAATTTTGACCCAACCAACTAGATCAGTTCGGTTTTGGCCTAAAACCGACCCAAACCAACCTGCGCTCACCCCTAATTAACAGTTTCATTTACCTCTATACCCTCCAAAATATAAAGCAACATGGTCCAATTGGATAGTTCACATTCCCCATTTTTGGTTGGTTCCAATTTACTTGAGCTACTATTTACAGAAAAACGATTTACCTACACCTTTCGAGATCAAGTCTCTAAACAATAACACAAACTTACTAATCTGCTTCAAAATTTTCATATGTTGTATTATAGGTACAAGACTTTACGGTAGTACTGTAAATGCGTTCATCAGTGTTTAAGTTAATTCTCAAATTACCCGGGGAAACGGTAAAATGCATTTGACAGTGAATGAAAATTTTCATTTCAAACTAGGGTTTCTGTATTGTTGGTGGAAGGTCAAATCTTGTCTTCATGGTGTATAATATAAATTATATGTTTCTTAGGATTCTTTTCATCTAATGATAATTTTTAATAGGAAAAAAAACACAAACAGTAAAGGCGGGGATGTTGATATTTGTATCATTTTCTTGCTAAATTTCAACTTTATGACTATTTCTTAAGAAAACTAATGAAAAATGTTTGAAAGCTTTGAATTTTAATGAAAATAACAAAATAAATGGTAATGTGAATAGTATCATGATTGATTTTTTTAATATAAAAATATGATTTTTCGTTAAAATAAATAGTACCGATAATTTTTCGTTAAAATTCTCATTTTTTTTTTAATTCTTTTATAATATTAAATCCTCGGAGTGAGTAAATTTCCCTATTTTTTTTCTTGAACATGTCAGTTGGACTGTTCATTCAGTTTTGGATTAAAAGAAAAACAGAATATTAGTTTAATGGAATGTTAAAGGAATGAATGCACTGTTTGTACCACTACCTTTTGCAAATCCTCCAAAAGTTATGATGTTGCATTTTTTGCTGATAGCCCCCTCGACCCATCAAACAAACCCAACAAATCCTCAACTCCTCTTTCTTCTGACTCTCATAGACTCACTCTCTACCCGCTTCACTGATAGGTCTCTCTCTCTCTCTCTCTCTCTCTCTCTCTTTCTCTCTCCCCCTTCCTCCTCCTCCTCCAATGGCTGCTTCCTGCAGATATCCATTGCTTCTCTCTCTAACAATCTCCATGTTTTTCCTTCTTACTTCAGCATTGTTATCTGAACCAGACATTCTTCTCACATTCAAGGCCTCCATTAAAGACCCCCAAAATTCTCTCTCAAGCTGGTCCAACACCTCCGCCACCCACCACTGCCAATGGGCTGGAATCACCTGCACCGCCGCCACCACCACCACACTTTCTGTCACCTCCCTCAACCTCCAAAGCTTCAACCTTTCAGGTGACATTTCACCTTCAATCTGTGGGCTCCCGTATCTGTCAGAGCTCAACCTTGCTGACAACTTCTTCAACCAGGCCATCCCTCTCCACCTCTCTCAGTGCACTTCTCTGGAGACTTTGAATCTCAGCAACAATTTAATCTGGGGTACACTTTTAAACCAGATTTCTCAGTTTGGTAACTTGAAAGTTCTTGACTTGAGCATAAACCATGTTGAAGGAAGCATCCCGCAAGGCCTTGGTGCACTCCACAACCTCCAAGTTCTCAACTTGGGCAGCAACTTGCTTTCGGGTAGGGTATTTCGTTTGGGTCACGAAACATTTTCGAATTTACAATTAAGTCAATCAACATTATGTGCTTTTGATATTGATCTTAGTTGGAAAGCAACTTGCCTTCATATGAGTATTTCGCTTGAGGTAAAAAATATTTTCGATATTAGAATTATGTCAACCAATATTTTTTGCTTTCGATATTGACCTTGATTGAAGAGAAAATTTTTCTATTGACAATGTTAGCAAATAAAGGGTTCATTGACACGACGGAATATGAAGTTATTTACTGATCTAAATCAAATTTGCTATTTTCAGGTAGTGTGCCTTCTATTTTTGGGAATTTGACTGAGCTAGTTGTTCTTGATCTGTCTCAAAATACATACTTGGTGAGTGAGATTCCCACTGACATTGGGAAGCTTGTGAAGCTTGAGAAGTTGTTCTTGCAAAGCTCTGGTTTTCATGGTGTAATTCCTAATTCCTTGGTGGGTTTACAAAGTTTGAGTGTTTTGGACTTTTCCCAAAATAACTTAACAGGTAGGGTTCCTCAGATGCTAGGGTTTTCTCTCAAGAACTTGGTGTCTTTTGGTGTTTCAGAGAATAGGCTTTCTGGGTTTTTCCCAAATGGCATCTGTAGTGGAAAGTACCTTATAAACCTCAGCCTTCACACAAATGTGTTCAATGGTACAATACCTGACTCCATTAGTGAATGCTTAAGGCTTGAGGTGTTTGAAGTTCAGAACAATTTGTTTTCTGGGGATTTCCCAGTTGGGTTATGGTCATTGCCCAAAATTAAGCTCTTGAGAGCTGAGAATAATCGGTTTTCGGGTGAAATACCTGACTCGGTATCAATGGCTGCTCAATTGGAGCAGGTTCAAATAGATAACAACAGCTTCACTAGCAAAATTCCTCATGGTCTTGGGCTAGTCAAGAGCCTGTATAGATTCTCTGCTTCTCTTAATGGTTTATATGGTGAACTCCCTGCAAATTTCTGTGACTCCCCTGTTATGAGTATAATGAATCTCTCCCACAATTCGCTTTCGGGTCAAATTCCGGAGGTTAAAAAATGCAGGAAGCTAGTGTCATTGTCTTTGGCAGACAACAGTCTTAGCGGGAATATCCCACAATCCCTTGGGGAATTACCAGTGCTAACTTACCTTGATCTTTCGGATAATAAGCTTATTGGTCCCCTGCCACAGGCGCTTCAGAACTTGAAGCTTGCACTCTTTAATGTTTCCTTTAATCAGCTATCTGGTAGAGTTCCCTACTCTCTTATTGCAGGACTCCCAGCTTCATTTCTTCAAGGAAATCCTGACCTTTGCGGTCCAGGATTACTCGATTCTTGTTCTGATGACCAGCCAAGACACCATTCTTTTGATTTTACGACCTTGACATGTGCCTTGGTGTCTATAGCTTTTGCTGTTGGAACTCTCATTATCGCTGGTGGGTTAATCTTTTATAATCGATATTATAAACAGAGAGCTCAAGTTGGCCTTTGGCGTTCGGTGTTCTTTTATCCTCTCAGAGTTACTGAGCATGACTTGATGATGGGAATGGATGAGAAAACTGCTGCAGGATGTGGTGGAGTATTTGGTAGAGTTTACATTGTAAGTTTACCAAGTAATGAACTTGTTGCTGTGAAGAAGCTTGTGAATTTTGGGATCCAGTCTTCGAAAGCTTTGAAGGCTGAGATCAAGACCTTGGCCAAGATCAGGCATAAGCACATTGTAAAAGTTCTGGGATTTTGCTATTCCGATGATTCGATATTTCTGATATATGAATTCCAACAGAAAGGGAGCTTGGGGGATTTGATCTGTAGACCTGATTTTAACTTGCAGTGGAGTGTTAGATTGAGAATTGCCATTGGCATTGCGCAAGGACTGGCATACCTTCACAAGGATTATGTTCCTCATTTGCTTCATAGAAATCTCAAGTCAAACAATATCCTTTTGGACGCAGAGTTTGAACCAAAGCTCACAGATTTTGCTCTCGACAGAATTGTGGGAGAAGCTGCCTTTCAGTTAACCATGGCTTCGGAATCTGCTCTATCCTGTTACAATGCGCCAGGTAAGAGAAGTGCGAATTGAAATGATTTATGCATGTAGTTTGTTGCTGCAAATTTATGCTCGTACTATTGTTTTCTCTGGAACTATTGCTAGCTACTCATCATCTGTATCTTATGTCATTGCAATCTCTCTTAGATTATTTATCGTATCTGTGGTCTTCGAATATTTTCTTGGTCATTGAAATATGTTGATAATAATCAAAATATGATGAAAACACTCATGACATGCTGACATGTTGCCAAATATTTGTATGCTAAAAAATTTGGTCACTCTCTTATGACATTTATTTGTTGATTGCAGAATGCAAGTACAGTAAGAAAGCAACTGAAAAAATGGATGTTTACAGCTTTGGTGTTGTTCTACTGGAGCTAGTGACAGGCCGGCCAGCAGAGCAAGCAGAGCCATCTAAATCTCTTGACATTGTAAAGTGGGTGCGACGAAAGGTCAACATTACAAATGGGGCTGTCCAAGTTCTTGATCCCAAGATCGGAAATTCTTCCCAGCAAGAGATACTAGGAGCTTTAGAAATCGCTCTCCGTTGCACTTCTGTGATGCCGGAGAAAAGACCATCAATGCCTGAAGTTGTGAGATCACTTCAGTCCCTTGACTCGAAGACCCACGAGGCAGTTATCGACTTCTCTACCTTTGAGGAGCATTGATCTTCATTCTAAACATTGGAGTTACAAATGACTGCAATTTTTGGTTGCTTTGTATGTCAATTAAACTTCACGGATTCAGTTGTGATGGGGGAAAGAAAGATAAGGTTGGTTGGGCATGGTTTTTTGTGTCTGTTGTTCAACAGATCATTTGGAATTTGGCATTTGGTTAAACTGTAATGAGATTTTTACAGTATAATATGAATGCCGTTATATATGTTGATGCAAATTTCTGCTGTCTTCGGTCTTAACAAAAATGCACCTGTACGCCTGCGGTTTTGGAACTTTGATCAAAGACTACAAGCCTCATGCGCCCGCGGTTTTGGCCAGTGGATTTCCGATGCTTAAGTTAGTCTCTCTGAAAAGAGGGAGTGTTTACGATTTTCTCTGTATAGAAAAGGCGTACCATTCTTGGTGGAGAAATAGGGAATTTATAGGGAGAGTGGCCGGCCATTAGGGTAGGATTTGGTGAGAATATTCCCAAGATATTGTGTAAATAATATCTTGGAATTAAAGGTAATTGTCTTGATTAAATATGAGTTGAATTACTTACTTGATAGGGTTTGCCTTCAATTGAGAGTGTATTAATTATAGGATTTAGAGATAATCCTACCATTAAATACCTTTGATTTTTTCCACAGGCAGTGGAACTTTGAGCAGTCGTATTCTGTTGCTTGCATGTACAAGGATGATGAGTTGTGCATAGGATGCCCGACTCATTTAATAAGGGTAGTTTTTTCTTTTTTGGCTGAAAGTCCACGTGTTGCCTTCATGAATTTCACGATTATTTTTGGCTCATGTGTTTTCGTTGATAGAGGCTTGAGGTGTTGTAGACGGTAACCAAATCCAACCCTTGGACAAATTAAAGATGGATTCTTAAATGGATCATCTTATAAACACTCATGGATTGTAGGAGTGGTTTGGTATGGGATCCAAAAGTGGGATCCCAATTCCAAACTAAAAAATTTCAGGATGGGAATAAGAAGACTAATTTCAAACCCAAATTTCGGTATTCCCAAAAAGTTTTTGGGTTTTCAGCTTTTGGGATGAAATTTGATATTTTTGGGTTGTGGGCTAAAATTTGGGCTTTTGGCCCTAATTTTTGCTTCCCAATTTTATATCAATTGAAATTTAGGCTTTTTACCTTATACCAATTTGAAATTTCATAGTAATTTAAATGCCAATTTATTCATACCAAGTCAAATTGAAATTCCAAAGTTTCAAACAGGTTAATTTCATACTTTTACTTCTAATATAGTCTATTATCAAAATATTTAAATTCAACATGCATCCAACCAAAATAAATAAATAAATAAATATATATATATATATTTTTTCGGTTCGGTTCAGGATTCCCGAACCATTGAATATGTAATCCTGATTTTCGTACCGAAAAGTTTGGGATCAGTTCGGTATGGATCCCGAAAATTTTGGTATTATAAGTTTGAGAATTTTCGGTATGGGATTGAGATTTTTTTTTGGTTTGGTTTGGGATTGTTGGGAAAGATTTCCAGCCCTAATGAATTGTCAATTAGATTTCATTCAACCAAACCTTCAATAATCAAGGAAAGTATTATCTACACGGTCATTTTCTTCTCTTGAAACTCATGTTTGTTTTTGACATTTAGATTGAATAAATCCAAGGAGAATGAAGAAGAAAAATTGAATAGAGTTTTTGCAAAAGAAGTAAAGAGTGAAAATTATATTTCCCATAGTTACAAAATCGTCTCCTTATGTTCGATGTGAATGATTCCTATATCCGGAATTTTTAGATCTCAAATGGATTGGGTTAGGCTTGAACTGATTTGGACATGTAAGAAGAAATGGGCTTGAAGAAGAATTGGGATGGAAGTCTATTATAAGTTCGTGTAGGCTTGAATAGAACGAAAGAGTTAGCGTGTTAAATAGTTAGTTGTTAGGGGAAGGAGAATTCAGGGGATCGAAGAATAGGCATGATTAATTTTCGCGATTGCAGTAAAGAGACATATGCAACTGATAAGTTTATATTTATATATATTTTATATCAAATTCACTTGTCTTTTCTTAGTTAGTTCCTTATATTTTTGAGTTATTTACTTTGTTTTTGTGTTTTGTAGGATTTGTCAAGCAAAGAAAAGAAAAATAGCATAAGTGAGATTTTAAGTAACAAATTCGTCAAAACTGCCTATGCAGGTTAGCTTACTTTGGAAGCAAGTTGTGGACATCTCAGAATGAATTAGTGAATGAGCCTTATATGCTTGGAAAGCTACGGATGTCTATTTTCTGGAGCATTTTGCGGATTGTTAATATCATTTTTCTAGAAGAAGTTATGGGCATTTTAACACTAAAAGGTTCCTAAGAGGCTGAAATGTTCCTAACTGACAAGAAAGCATTGAAAGCAATAAATCCAATAAATCTAGCAGCCAAAACTGATGCAATCAAGAACAAACCAGCTGACAGGAAATGGAATTAAAGATGAGGATTAAGAGGGAGTAATTGGCAAAAAGGCTACCCAAGGAGTTACAATTGTTTTACCATTTCCTCTCACTTATTGTCATCACTAAATGGCTATTAGTGGGTGAGTTAAGGAAGAAGAAAATGATGCAGCAAGAATTGATTTAAAAGTAGCGTTGGGGAAGGAAGGAAAGAGGAGGCCTTGGTCGATTTCTTTCAGTTCCATTTTCTCAAACTCATGTCTATCTTTTGTTTTAACTCAAGGATTGTGTAACTAAATTTTTAGTAGTTAGGGGCTGTTTGAAGCCCCGAATATGATTGCAAGTTTGTTATGACATTTCGTTTGAATTACTTTTATGAATGAATGAAAATTGATTCACTACTTGTCTCATTGATGAATTTTTTATATGTTTTCTACAAATGCATACTTAGTAAGCATATCTAGGATTCTAATGCTATGAATATGTGTGTGCCTGCCCTTGTCGAATGAGGACCTACATATGTTCTAGAGTAGTACTTGTTAATTGCAATTAACATGTGAACCAATTTCTAGGATAAGTAAGACAACGCTAGTACTTACGATGCCTTGTGATGACTCAAACTCTTTTCGTTCTTAATGATTTCTAGTTGTTAAATCTATGAACACGCCATTCTTAATTGCATGTTAGGGACTAAGTTAAGTTGAAAACGCCATTCTCTTAACATACCACATAAGAAAGAGTAATAGGTTGAGTTCTAACATTGAGCCAACTTCAGCATCTTCATCTAGAAATAAAAGGAATTTGAATGAAATATAACATGTTTGTATGATTATTTGGTGGTGGATAGCAATTCCCCTAACTTGTTTTTCTTAATTTGTGAACTATTTAAAATCTGTCTTTGTCCTGTTTTTGTTCGATTTAATTTAAATAGCAAATCAACTCCAAAAATCCCAAAACTTTGTGTGAGTGTAGCTCTGTGTGTCTAGTGTCTGCATATAAAATTTTGTAGACTTTAGATAAGTATAAGTCGGTCTATTAAATATTTTTTGGTGGCTGGCCAGTAGGGACAACAGCCCAGTTTTTGTGACATTTTAAGTAGTTAGATAAAACAATCTTCTGCAGGAAAAACCCTTATTTTCATATGATACAATTGACAAATATTAGTGTTAATAAGGAAAATCAATAGGACATTTGTGTGCTATTTTGTGGTGTGCTTTTAATCCTATCAAATTTTTGGCGCCGTGTCGCTGGGGATTGTTATTTCTAATTACTCATTTTTCTATTGTTTTCTTTTCTTGTCTAATTAGTGTTTTTGTTTTTGTTTTTATTTCAGGTACTCTTCGTAGTATATGCATACTCAAAGGTCCAAGAGCATTGACCTAGGTTCCTACGAAGACCGGAAACGTGTTAAAAGTGAATGGGCATATACTCAACCCATATTACGAGTCTTTTGTGGAGTATGATGTGGAGGAACATTTGGTTATGTCCACCTTTGAAGTTGATTGCAGAATTGAAGTTTGGGGGTCATCGTTTGCTTTTACTACAAATTGGGGAAGTTTTTAATCCAAATGCTTTATTTTGTTTCTTACTATTTTATTTTATTTTTATTTTATGCATTATTGTGTTTTCTGACATTGGGGACAATGTCCAGTTTAAGTTTGGGGGGTAAGGATTGAAAAAATGACCAAATTGAAAATTTTCCTCCCTTTGACTAAAAACTGGTTTAATTTGTTTCCTTGTTGTTGCTTTTTGTTTTCTTAATTAGTTTTGTTTACCCTAAAAAAAGAAAAAAAACCCAAAAAAAGAGAAAATCCGGAAGATTTGAAAATCCAAAAATATTGTCTTGTTTTATTTATTGTTTTGAATTAGATTTTTGTTAGTTTCCCGACCCAATGATATAATTGGATTGAATTTGAACCACGGTGATCAAGAACTTAGTAAGCATGTGTTGTGTGAAATTCCTTATTCTCTTGTTAGCCTTGTACATGTTTAATCATCTTTGAAAAACCAAATGCACATAGCCTTGTTGATGTGAAACTAAAGCATGACTTAAAGTTTCATATGTGAATATAGTGACCATATACAACCTATGTGAGTTTTTGAGCCTATTGAATGTGTGTGCATTTTTCATACACTCATATTCTTTCATGTGTGATGAACTTATGTGACTTACATCTCTAGAACTTGCGTAATGATCTTTCGAAATGTTTGTCATTGATTGCATGAACTTGAAAAGGATAAAGGCATTAGGTTTATCACCATGGCCCAAATAAGCATGTTTCCTAAAGAAAAATGATATCATTAGATTGCCAATTTGAGCCGTATATGTTGAGCCTTTTATTTCTTATCACCAGATTTGTCTACCCTTATACCTTAAACATTTTTCCTTACCCTTTCCAAGCTAGCTAGTGAGCAATGTGAGATTGTCTTATGAAAAATGTTTGTGAAGTACTTTGAAGGAGTTTGGTAAAAGAATAAGTGTGGGGGTATCTCATGTTTGTATTTGGTTATGTGCAAAATTGGTTCCCAAAAAAAAAAAAAAAAAAAAAAAAAAAAAAAAAAAAAAAGAAGAAGAAGAAGAAGAAAGAAAGAAAAAAAAAAGAAGAAAAAGAAAAATTGTATACAAAGAAAGGTCTTTAAGTTTCAGTTTAGGGACGTGGTTGAAGGTATTAGTAGAGTGGTTGGAGAGGTTGAGCTCTTATAAATCTCAACAAGAGAATTGCTTGCAATGTAGCTTGGAACTTGTGTTTACCTATCCTTTCATTTCTACAATCCTCTCCCTAAGCCTCATTACAACCAACAAAAGTCCTCTTGATTTAAGTTTTGCAATTATGATTGTGGAGATGTGATCTTTATGCAAGCTTATGGTAGATCTTTCACATTTGATTATTTGAGCGAAACATGTTAAACTAAACATATGTGTGATTGAGTGTATGTCCCGTGAGAAAGTCACTAGTTTGCATGTGGTGTTTAAAAACAAAACTTGAAATTGCATTAACATGGCTATTACACACACTACACTTCAAGGATGATTAAAAGGTCGCTATTAACATTTGAATAAGGAAGATGAGCTTGGATTAGCTTGTTTGGTGCTAGCTAAGGTTCTTGATGATTTGTTTTCTTGAATGAAATTCTATGAGGGTCACATAGTGGGGAGCTAATGTTTTTCATTTGCTAGTTTTTCATGTTTTCTTTGTTTTGCTCGAGGACTAGCAAAAGCTAAGTGTGGGGGTATTTGATAAGCTTATATTTATATATATTTTATATCAAATTCACTTGTCTTTTCTTAGTTAGTTCCTTATATTTTTGAGTTATTTACTTTGTTTCTGTGTTTTGTAGGATTTGTCAAGCAAAGAAAAGAAAAATAGTACAAGTGGGATTTTAAGTAACAAATTCGTCAAAATTGCTTGTGCAGGTCAGCTGACTTTGGAAGCAAGTTGCGGACATCTCAGAATGAATTAGAGAATGAGCCTTATATACTTGGAAAACTACGGATGTCTATTTTCTGGAGCATTTCACAGATTGTTAATATCATTTTTCTAGAAGAAGTTATGGGCGTTTTAACACTGAAAGGTTCCCAAGAGGCTGAGCAGTTTGTAACTGACAAGAAAGCATTGAAAGCAATAAATCCAATAAATCTAGCAGCCAAAACTGATGCAATCAAGAACGAACTAGCTGACAGGAAGTTCAAACCCATTGCGTCGCACAAAGAAGTTTTGCGCGACAACTGCCCATGTGCGTCGCGCAAAGTTGGGAAAAAAGAGGTAAATATCCTTCGTTTGGCGCCAAAATCTTGCGTGGCGCAATGTTCGTCGTGCAAAGTTTCGTTGCGCAAAAGACATTTGCGTGACGCTTTGTATTTAGCGTCGTGCAAACACACTTTGGGTGACAAATTTGCTCCATCGCGCAAATTTTTGTCGCGCAAATAAATTTTTGTACTAGTGGGTGGGTGTTTAGAAAATAATTTATTTTATTGTTTGGGTTTGGGTTTAGCCCATCTAGACTAGGGTTTTTAAGGTTTTGCTTTCTATGAATATAACTTGTCGTTTACTATGAAAAATAAGTCAGTTACAATGTATAATTCTTTGAATTATGTAGCAATCTTGGCAAATTTGTAGTATTCTCTTCCGTTAGTTAATTGAGTATTCTATTCATTTCGTTTGTTCGTTTGTTATGTGTACTCTAATTTTCAACTTGTAATGTATGATAGCTGCATACACAAAAGAAACTTAAGAAATTGCTCTCTTGCACTTTTATGATTCCGGGAAACAAATAATCAGTGTCTGAATTTGTGAAATGCCTTTATCAGTCCCTTGAATTAAGACTCGAATTATAGTCATAAACTTCTCTGCCATTGGAACATTAAATTTTAGTTTGATCATTGGATCATAGATTACCACATTTTGTCGTATACTGTATATTTGTTGAACTCAGTTTTACATATTCACCCTTGAGGCTACTTGGAATTAGTTCAAAAAATTTCTGAAAGTAAATTGCTTACATGGAAACTCTTTAACAAATAACTTATTGGCCGCCGCAAATGGTAGGCCAGCTCCACTTCTAAATTCTCATTTCCCGCAACTACTAACAGCCACAACCCGCTTACATTAAGTTTTATTATTTTTATTATTTTTATAATTTTTATCAACTATAGTAAATTTGTTATCCCAAGCTAGGAGAAAATATAAAAGCTATACAATGTTGGGGCACAAAATAGCTGCAGAAAAAACTATAGGGCAAGAAGTTCTACATTTTCTGTAGACCTATTGCTTTCATAATGTGGAATATCGATTCTTTTTAAAGAAGTCATTATATTTCTTTTAAAATCATAGCACTCAAGAAGAAGGAAAAATACAAATCAGGAGAGCCATAGATAAAATCAAAATTTCCAATCCAACGGTCAGATTTCTCGCAGTACAACCTGACAACATTAACCCAAGTGTCATGCTCCATTCTAGCCACTAATAATTTGCATACATTTGTTTCATATATAAGAGGCAGTTTTTTTTTTTTTTTTAAATTTTAATTTTAATTTTTTTTAATCTTAATTTTTTAAGATTAAAACCTCATTATATACTTACCAAATTAATTAAACTGGATTAGAATCATTTGACATGCATGAATACAGGTAGATTTCGCTCTGTAAAATACTAAAATATTTTCCAAAGCGACATTAATTTTAGAATTCATTTGTGAGGGTTAAATATGATAGGATATATCACTTCCTATTAATCTCTGTGGAATTCAATTCAGAGACCAAGAAATGCAGCTCATTCTCACACAATTCTGAGGGTTACTGTTTTCTGTGCTTTTTTTTTTTGTTCACTTTCCCTTTCCCTTCTTATTCCCGTGCTGCATGCACTAATTAACATAATCAAAATTCAAGACCAATTTTCTGTGTTCGGTTTACATCTGTGCTGTTTTTGACCTCTCATTTCTCAATTCTCTTAGGATTGTGAAGGTTTAATTTTGTTTAAGGAGACCACATTCACCAAAGACGAAAGCAGGTATACATAGTTTAATTTTGATGATTTTAGCTTGTTTGCCTTTAGATGATCAGTTACGTGTGTGTGTGTGTGTGATCTAATTGATACAAACTTATACATATAGATAGGAAAGGGTTCTGAGTTCTTCAGAGGACATGAAATTTGATCAGCATTGGTTTCTTTTAGCTCAATAGGGAAGTTGCATCAAGTGATTCAATAGACTGAACCAAAATTACCTAAAAGTCACCTTTATTTCAAAGGACCAAGGTGATAGATTACTGTTTTCTGAATTGTCGTGGTACTTAATCCACCTTATAACAGTTGACATATCTTGAGGTAACCTTTTGGATAATTTTAATGTATGTTTAGAATAAGCCATTTTTGTACCTATACACACACACACACTAGTGCTACTTTCAAGTTTTGAATTTCTTGAACCAAAAAAGGAGAGTATAGAATTTAGGGACGTAAATATTAATTGAGAATTGGATGAAGTTTATAAATTAAAGATATTTCACACCAAATAATTCAAATTTGTTTATCCCTCTTATCTACTCAACCATAAAGTTTTGGCGCGCACAAATAGAATACCTCTCGAGGTTTCTTTTATTTTTTTGAATTGCCATCTTATCTTTTGATGTTAACGGTAAGACATAGAGATTGAACTACTTCCATGTGTAAATTAATGTTACCGTTTCATTTCTTTAGGCAGCATATGCTTCGCGCGTTTGCAACACTCATAAAAATGCCGTGTAGTGAGGTTGTTCGACTGGACACGAGTTTGGTTAGAATCTAAGGGCAAATGTTAGGCATATATCTAGAAATTCCTAGTGGCTATAAGTTTGTTGATTGAATATTTTTCAAAAAAATGTATACTTAACAGTATTCTTGTTAAGTATAAATTATAGTGCCAACAGTATTTTTATTCGAATAGTAGAAATGCTATGTCGATTGACCATTGCTATACTTATCATAGAAATGCTATGTCGATTGACCATTGCTATACTTATCATTCTCTTCCTTATTCTTCCCATCCAATTTCTTCCCTAATTTGTTGTATACATGTGGATATTGTTCTTATCTTGTACATTTTCTACCAAATTTGTTTGTAAATATCATGTCGGTTGGACCATAATCTTCAAAGAGCAAAATTTGTTTATGTATATGACATACCAGTTTGGTTCGGGCACTTAATTATCTTGCTTAACTACTTTACTCATATCTGAAGTTTCAACATACAATTTTATAGAAATGTGAAAAGATATAATTAACTAGTCCTTGTTTGAACGACTTCTCAAAATACTAATAAACGTGCGATTTTACAAACATAAGCTCATCTTGTGAGAAAATGAAGGAAAGAGTATACACATTCGTGTAAATTTGATATTTTATGACCATTGGTAGCATCCAGTAAGTGTCTTCAGTTAACCAGATCAGTGTAGTAACAATAGACAAGTATAACAACAGTGCATTGGCAACCTTTAGTGTGACTTTCTCATGATGTTTTTCAATTTTCTGTGGTTTTTTAATATATAATATGTGCATTAGCTATATATGGTTGTATAGTATGTATAAGGTTTTAGCTAGAGAACTTGAGAGTTTAGGATGCAGAATTTCTGTGCTTTTACCAGAGGTGTATCATTGTATTGTGACCATTAAACTCTAATAAAAGCAATTAAGATGCCTTTATAGTTTACTTATATGCAGCCTTTCCTTTTAATTCATGTTACAATGATCTTTTACTTGAAACTAATAATAATAGTCTATTGTGTCGCTTAGTATTCTAGTCTAGTAATATTCTTCTTAATTTGTAAGTGAGAGGTCTTAGATTTGAATCTTGCGAATAGTGAGTTCGCAACCAATTTGTTCCGCCACTCCCTTAGTATAAATATATTTTTGTATCGAAAAAAATAGTAGTCTATTGTAATTGCTTGGATCTTTCATAGTAATTAATTGAATTCTTAAGGCCATGTTTATAATTTCTAATGAAAATGAAATTTACTAATTTCTAATGTGCGTCACATGGATTTATCAGAGTCCAAGTTGTATCACTACTGTAAGTTGTGTCGGAAAGTATTGTCGCTCAACATGATACGATTTCTAGATTATTCATTGCAGGAAAATCCATTCAAAGACTATTTATAATAAGTGTGGCATGGTTAATTAATTAAAGTAGAGAAAATAACTTAAGCATTATGGAATGGAAGTGTAATTTGAGCTCATTTAGTTTTCGTAGAGCTGCAGTGCAAATCATGTTAAGTTCGACAATGATCAGCCCCAATGAAGAAAACAATGGAAGTGGAAGGAATCCGATAGAAAGGCAAGGTAAACGTCAGTGTCAAAGCTCAAGACACACGATTCGCAATGAAAAATCCATGTTTCGCGGAGTCACAAGGTATGTTTATACTTGTTTGGAACGTTATAATCGATCTCCATAAGTCAATTAAGATAATCAATAGCTATTTGGCACGCCCTTGCTCATGTATGTCAAGGGACTTTAAAAGTGAAAAACTCTCTCTACATTTTTGAACTCCTCGCTCAATTTTCTTTTTCTCCTACAATACTTTCCTTCTCACATGTAAACCTTTGATCAGGGATAGAGGAGGACTCTTTCGAGTGTTTTTATGGGATGTCACTGAACCAATAAAGCAAGGCAAGACATGTACCGAAGTTATTTGATTATCCATCTCTTGTCTTTGTTTTCTTTTTTTTTTTGGGTTGTTGTTGTTTCCTAGATCAATGATGCAGTTCATTTTGGTGAATGAATTTCTTGCCAACTCTTTAATTAAAACTAAAAATGAAATCCTTAATCACACACTCGCCACAACAATAAAAACTAAATCCTTAATCAAAGAAATTAAGTTGCCGGGTTCTTGAATTTTAATATAGTTTATTACATCTTACTTTTCCTTGGGACTTGGTAGGTGCATTTGATAAAGAAGAGGAGGCCTCTAGAGCTCATGATCTTGCTGATAAACAAGAGGAGGCAGCTAGAGCTCATGATCTAGCTGCTCTAAAGTTATGGGGCAAGTCTGCTGTATTACAGTTTCCTGTATGTACTATATTAACATCAATATAAATGAGTTGCTTATTCTACATTTCTGAATCCCTTTGTAATGTGTGACTGATTCTGCATGTCGATATATTGTTGTAGATTGTGCAATACCAGAATGATTTGGAGGAGATGCGCATAAAAAGGTAACAGTATTTACTAACAAAGTTTGAACTTTCACGTCCTTGGAGACAAATAATTAATCATTCCATAGAAAGTGAACTAGTAATGTTCATGTTCTTGCAAATGTGGGTTAGAAGAATTGGCCAAAAAAGTGTAGCCTGCCCTCCAATAATCTGTGTCAGTATTCCATTCCGTGTAACTAATATCTTAAACATGCGCTTAGCGAAAGTGACATTTCAGCTGGCAGCTTTGGTGCAAGGGTGTGTTCAAGTCTTTGAGTTTGGGTTTGTATCTGCATATTTAAAGAAACAAATTAATCTTGAGATATCCCTTTGGAGAGGAATTATCCTTATGTAAGTGACTACATATCCAACAAGTGCAGAACTTTAGTGTGTATAGTGTCATTCCTATATTAACTATGTGAAACTTTTGCCTGACTAACATGTACAAAGGAGTAGATGGACGGAAAAACTAGTAAATTCGAGAAAGTTAAAAAATTTATATGGATTAGCTAATCCATATTTGGATTCATAGAAAATAGGATTAGTCTCCTTGATTCTAGGGTTTTAGTCTCCTTGAAACTTGTAATTAGGATTAGTCTTGTTGCAGATTTCTTGTAAATTGTAATTAGGGTTAGTCTTGTTGCCTAGTGGTTCTTGCTGTGGCGTGTTGCCCAGTTGTGCCCAGTGGCTCTTAGTCAATCTCGTTCTCTCTATATAAGCAACTCCCCTTGTAAACAACAGACAGGGTGAAATATCCAATTCTTCCATTAGAATTTAACATGGTATTAGAGTAGGAACCTTAACAAGCCTGTCTCTATTGCTCTACCATTGTTTTTTCCTTCTGTTCATTCTACGTCAAAATGTCAGAAGATAACCCCTTAGGTTCTGAGGCTACGAGTTCCTCGGCTTCGCCTTCCAGCTTTTCACATGTTGAAATCAATCCAAATCAGCGACTGCGTTGTGTACTATTGAATGAGTTTAACCACCTTCCATGGTCCAAAGTGTTAAGAAATAACTATTAATATATTTTAAAATCTAAAATAAATACATATAATTAGTATGGGTACATTCACACACACAAAAAAAAAAAAAAAAAAAAGAGAATTTGGGTACAAATTAAAATAAATATATGGGTAAAAATTAAAATTAAAAAGAATATTGGTACAAATTAAAGAAAAAGGGTACAAATTATATGAAAATAAAAATACTAAAAAGATATATTTGGAGGTGAGTAATAAGTTTTTCATTTTCAAAATTGACATATGATGCCATTTAGTACTACGGTCTAGTAGTAGTTTTCTTCACTTGTAAGTAAGAGGTTTTTGGTTTCATTCTCGTCAAAAGAAAAATTGAACCATATTATTATGGCAAAGCTCATTGTAAGGTTTTTAGCCCACTCCTCCACCCCTTAGTGTAGAAAATGAAAAATGATAAGTTTCAATTAATGAGAAAGAAAAATTAGGGATGTGAACATAATTTATTATTATTTTTAAGTTATAATAATTAATTTTCTATATGTATAGGGATAACACTGAACCAAAAAGGACAGGCAAGACAGGTAAAATTATTTTATTCCCATTTCCTTCTTTAATCTAATCATACAACATTGTAAATTATTTACTTAATTTTGGTTTGTCTTGTTGCTTCCTCCATCAACGATACGGCAGTTTATATTGGTGAGTGAATTTCTTTCATAACTCTTTAGTTTTGAACTTGAAACTTCCTTCTTAACCAGACACAACCCAGAAAAAGAAAGATAAAAAATAACTTCTAATGATCATATCCCCATATGGAGTAGTTGATCTGGCAACTTATAATATTCAATAATGAAAAATTGAAAATTATTGCAATGAAAAGAATGAGAAGTTAAGTGCAGGGTTCTCAATAGTTTCTTCTCAATTCTCTCTTCAAAATTTGCAGGCGGATTTGAATCAGAAGTGGAGGCGGCTAGAGCATTTGATCTAGCTACTTTGAAGTTATGGGGACAGTATGCTGCACCCAATTTAAACTTCCCTGTATGTTAAAGTTATGAATTTCTTATTGTTAAATTTGGATTATATTCTCCTTAATTATATAGTGACTTATTGAACTCATCCTGCCTATTATTCACTGTAGCCGGAAGCGTACGAAAGGGATTTGGAAGAGATGAAGAACATGACAAAGAAAGACTATTTGCTCCTGCTGAGAAGGTAACAATTTATGTTAATTAACAAACTGGTCATTGATCAAACCATAGAAAGATAGAGGTTTTGACATGTGTAGTATTTGCTTTTGCTAGGAGTCCGACATGTGTGTTTTGTGTTTTATTTCATATTTGAGAAAAATTTGCATGTATACTACTTGGACTTTTAGGCCTATGCACAATCACCACTTGGACTAATTAACTTTTTAGGAAAATTTGCAGAAACAATTATTTTCAAATCCTAATTGCTGAAATGATTATTTTCAGTGTGCCATCAATATTTGATTGTTATGTCGTGAATCTTTGGTCGCTATGTTATAGACATTTACTTTTGATCTTCTCAGCAATTGGGATTGTATGTTCAATCACTTTGCATCCTACATGCCACTGGAATCAAACAAAGATCCTTTTTTTAAGGTTTAGGGTGTAGGGGAGGGTCAGCGGAGAGGGGAGCGTAGGGATGTTTCTCGGGGTGAGGAGGGTGAGGAATACGTTGGTGTTAGGTTGGCTTGGGGGGTGGTGTGAGGGGCTCAGGGCACAATTGATTCGATAACTTTGATAATGCAGTTCTTCCCTGTCTAAAACTTGTCAAATTGCAGAAAAAGTGATGGCTTTTCCAAGGGCGTATCTACCTATCGTGGAGTTTCAAGGTATTGCAACTACCAAGCTACACAAAAACACCTCCCCACCAAACCCCCCCCCCCCCGCCCACACCCACCCCCACCCCACCCCCCCCCCCCCCCCCCCCCCCCCCCCCCCGGCGCCCCCCAACTCCTCCTCCTCCTCACCCCGCTGACATTATACGTTGAAACAGGAGCCCGAACAGTACGAAATGGCAAGCTAAAATAGGAAAAAGTAGCATGTCCAAAAGCCTTTATCTGGGCACTTTTGGTGAGTTCTACAATCCTTTATGCCTCATTTTATGTGGCATGCACATATAGTTCAACTACTTGAAGAACCTCACTATTTGTCTCACTCTTAACTAATGATAATCAGATACTGAAGAGGAAGCAGCGAGAGCTTATGATGTTGTGCAGATAAGGATGAAAGGCGAAAAAGCGTTTACGAATTTTGACAGAAGTCAATATGATGTCAAAAGCATTTTTGAGAGCCCAATGATTCCAATTGGCAAGGGTGCTTCAAGGATGTTAAGAGAGCTTTCAGCTGTTGATGTCCTAGAAAGCAAAAGAAACCCTACTAAAGAGAAAACTCCCATGGTGCAACCATCCCCATCAACAGTCCCCCAAAATTAAAACCGCAATTAATAAACCTCTTTCGTTTTCATGTGTTCCAGAACTCTGATAATATCCGAAGAAACCAACGCCTCTAGAACTTCAATGTGAACCCTAGCTCACAATTAGTTCCTCTTCCTGGATATCCAAGCCCTAGTTTTAAAGAAACTTACCCCTAGATCTCTGTTGCACTTCTAGGATTCTGAATAACAGATACTCAATGTCTGGAGTTGTGAGATCACTTGATCAGTTCCTTGACTCAAGGACTCGCATTGCAGTCATAGACTTCTCTGCCTATCAGCCTATGAGGAAAATTTAGCAGTATGAACATTGGATTACAAACTGCATTTTGGTTTTCTTTATATGTCAGTTGAACTCAATTTTAGATATTCACTTGTGATTGCGAAGAAAAAAAAAGGGTTGTAATTTGCATTGTATGTTATTGAAACTCAGTTCCATATTCACCTATGTGGCTCTTTTTAAAATCTTCTGAAATTATATTGCTTTCGTTGGAATTTTTTTTACAAATAACTAGTAATCTCCACACATGTTATGCACGTGCTTAGGCGAGGAATTCGTTGCAGTAATAATAAGAAAAATGTAGAAGGAGAACAAAGAGATAAAAAACTGAGTCACTTAGTACTTAAGCTCTAGTTGTATATTTCTTCACTTAATTGTAAGTGAGAGGTCTTAATTTCAAATCACATGAATGACGAGTTCAAAGCCAATTTTCACCCCACCCTTAAAAAAAACGAGTGTCAAAAATGCTACCTTTGCTTTCTAACTTCTTGTTCCCAAAGCCTGGCCTTACCTTCGAGCCTGTGCTTTCATGCTTATTTTTTGGTGCCTCCTGAAACTTGATTTTGATCCCAATTTGCCTCTTAAAACTCAAATTTCTCTACTTAACCGCCTGAAATTTAGTTTTCGTTACACTTTGCTTGAATTTTCCGCCATGTGGTATTCTCCTTAAGGGTGCATTTTTACTCATCCACATTAATTGTGATGGATGCTGACCACCCTCCTTTTCCATACAAAAAATAAGACAAAAATTAAATTATAATGATGCATATATGCTCTATATCTGAGTGGTTACTATTTGTTGTGCTCTAGCCTTCACCTAATAAAGGATCATGAGTATTATGATGTACTTTTAATTTGGCAGATGGATCCTAAGTTACGGGGACAATCTGCTAAATTAAATTTCACTGTATGTTACTAGATTGACATCAATATGTTTGAGTTGCTTATTCCACTCTTTTGAGTCCCTTTCTAGTATGATTTATCCGGCATAGTAGTAATTAATTACAGTAGAATTTCTTCCCTAAAAAGGTTTATGTTAACCCTATATATTAATATAGTATTGTAAGCATTCGACATAAAATTAAACGGAAAGAGATCTTCTCCGGATCTCTTCCACCAAGGTCATTGGATCAAGTGATCCGGGCCTTTGAAATTTGATCAAACGGCTAAAAACAGAAACCCCTTTAAAAGTTATAATAATTTTAGCCGTTGGATCAAATTTTAAAGGCCTTTGCGCCAGTAGGTTCACTCAATGGAAGAGTGACCTCCACAAGCATTATGAGAAATATGATGGTCCGGAGGTTGCTCTAGCAATTAGGTGCCCTATAGAATTGGTGGACCGCCTAGATGAATGGGACTGGCTCTGTGGCCATTTTCAAGACGAGAAATACCTTGTAAGTATAATATATATTGGGAAATTTTATTTGAACCCATCTAACTTCACTTTACACCCAACTTAAATTTTAAATGTTAATTGTCATTTTTATCCTATTGCATAATTACCATTAAGTACAAGATGAAATTAATAATAAAATTAAAAGTTATCAATAAACCCATACTCAATAATCAAACTCTACCATTACTCAATCTTTATCCTATGTTCATTTTGACTAATGGATGATGATTTTGAAGTTCTGAATCCTTCAACTAAGATATAAATCGATTTATGCACGTTTTTTTCATTTGATTTTAATTTTTTTTTAGAGTTTAAAAGTATATTGCTTGCAAAGAAGATCTTTGTTAACCCGTGGATAAATTTCTCTATAGGACTCATAACTCTTCCAAAAGGCATTGGGAATTCAATACTACCACCAACTGAAACATAAAAATAATGAAGCTAAAACACTAGTAAATAGCTTGTCATATACATAAGAAAATCAGACAACGTAAAAACAACTGGAGTGAAAAAATGTATTTTTTGAAGTTCTTGAAAGCAGCAGTGTCATCCATCAACCAATGCGAAAGGATTCATCTCCAAAAGTGTGATGTCCAAATCCGGAACATAGTGATAATTAGCAAAATTGTTCTTACTTCTAACAACTTGAAATACAACAAATACGACTTTGATAAAGTCCTTGAGTTCTCCTTTGATATATATTCAAGAATAATTTAAACCGATGAACATGAACTCAACAGATAGCATATGATTGATGCATTAAGCAAATATGGTTTTTGCGTGGCATTAAAACAGAAGAAGATTGGGACATTGATGATAACGATTAACATCCGTCCTATATAGATGAGAACAATGTATATCATTGTGACTATATTTTCGACTCTGGCGAGAAAAAAGAGAAGAGGATCACCATCCTGCATGAGCACTTTCTTCCTGAAAAATATTGGAGTAGCAGGTTCGCACAGTTAAGAATCAGATATGAAAATAATTTCAAAAACAGAGTTGTCTCCAACTGATTTTGGGTTTATTTTCTAAATGGGTGTAAAGATAAATTTATATATTGAATTGGGTTCATGAGGGTAGTTTAGGGAGATATTTGGGTTTAAAGAGATATTGATAGTTTAATTGAAATTAATATGGGTGTAGAGAGTAAGTTGGGTGTAGAAAGAGGTTATATGAGTTTAAATAAAATTTCCCATATATATTTTAATAATATTTAATCAAAATTTTTATATTTTTAAATAATATTTTAATTTTTTCATTAATTTGTTATAAATATCTAAACTAATATATTTTTTTTAATTCAACAAAAAAAAAAAAATGAAGGCAAACTCGATCACTTGGTCGAAGAAGAAACTTCTTCACCGCTCTAGCTAACGACACTTCTCTTATAGGTTGGAGGAGCGACGTAAGATAACTGTATATTTATTTTAAGTTTTCATTCTTTTTACTTTCTATTACACAATTGGTAACCTATGTGTTAATATATATTTTTTTTATTCAGGGGGGGGCAAAGTTTCCTGAGATTGATATGTTCAAGGAGGTGTATGTTTCGACCCGAGAATGAGCTAACATAGCAGCTTCATGTAAGTTATTCTAATTTTTTAATATTCAATTAGTATTAAATTAATTACATGTATATTAAAATTAATTTGTTTATTTCATTTTTCTAGTCCACCATGGTAGAGAAGGGCCATACCATTCTAGAGGAGGTGGCTTCCCAGCTTCCCCCAGAGACCCCGACCGAGGAGGTGTTTCCCCCTGGGGATGCTGGTTTTTAGATTATGACGAATACACTCGATCAGACCCTCGATCATAGGCATAGGAATGTTCACCGGGGGCTTGGGAAAACCTGCCTTCGGGACCCGTCTGCCTTATCCTCCAGGTAGAGAACATAAGAGGTTGAATCGCTGACATCTAAAGTGGCGGACCTAAAGAAGCAGATTGCCACCCAGTAGTCTCAACTTGAGGCCCAAAGCAGTTTAATGAACCAAATTCATCTCGCCCTTCAAATCTCTGGCATTCGGTTCCCCGACGTTGAACTACCTCCAGCAATGACCTCCTAACCCCCCGCCGTAGCAGCTACGACCTCCCAGCCCCCAACGCAGCAACAACACCACCAATAAGTGATTGTGACGTGGATGACTACATATTCTAGTTTTTTTTTTTTTTTTTAATTTTATTTTATTTTATTTTATTTTAAAATTGTTTTCAAATTTTAAAATATTTCTTTCCATTGTATGTACATTTTCAATTGCTTTTTAATTCAATATTCTTCTTTACATTTTCTGTTTTTAATTTCATTAAATTAATTTATACATAAAACAATATTATCAACATTTAAAAGGAAAAAATAAAAATAAAAATTATTTTAAAAACTAAGGGTAAATTACATTTTACCCCCTTAGGTTTAGGTGTAATTACAATATCTTACAATCTTTAAAACATTTCACCCTCTTACATTAACTATGATTTTCATTTCATTTTAATACGACCGTTAGTCAATCCATTAAATTAACTATTAAATAATGACATGGCAAATATAAAATCTACATTTTTAATGACGTGGATACCATGTGTTCTCCATGTGTACAAAAAAAATAAAAATTTTCATTTAATAAATACCAATTTAAATATAAAGCTAATATAAAACAAAACTAAAAAAACACAAGGGGCCCACATCTTTTAAATTTCTTCTAAGTCTATCTTCCTTATATTCTCCAGTTACCTACTCTAACGAAAAAAATTATGCAAAATCTTCAGATTGGCCCCAAATTGTAGTACTTAATCAAGCAAAAACCAAATAGCAATCCAAATGGATTTGTGGAGGCGTTGGGTCTGGGGACCTGCGTCTGGGGAATTTCGGATTTGAACAAATCCCACTCCCAAATTCACCAAATCCCACCCCCAAATTTACCTCTAAATCTATGAATTGCAGGCGGCGGGTGGGGGAAACATCGTTAAGGTTGCTGTTGTAGCATGAGGAAGGAGGCGGAGGGAAGCCGGCTTTGGCCTTGCAACTTGAACCTGGGTTTGGGGGAATTTTGGATTTGGACGAATACAACCCCCAAATTTAGCAAATCCAACCCCCAATTTTTTCGAATCCAACCCAACCCTTAAATGTGATCCACGTTGGAGTTGTTAATGGCATGGGAGTTCTAGGTGTTGGAGGGGGTGATATAAGTGGCGGCGAATTCATTAAGGAACTTGTTGTCGAACATGGCGACTCATACGCTAATGCTGCAGGTGACGAGGGATCCAGAAAAGGAGAAAAAGACATGGCGGAGGTGGGAGACATCTTTGAGAGAGCAACGAAGGAGTCAGCGTCTTGGGGCTTATTCAATTACGTACTGCAAGGAGGGGAGGTGTTGCAGACGGGAAGAGAGAATGAGATGTTGCAAACGGAGGATAGGAGAAGCCTGGGATTGGATTTTTTGGGGTTTGGGGTTCTGTCGACAAAGGAGATGTTGCAGTAGGAGGAGAGGATGAGGTGATGGGCTTTGTTTGGGGGAAAAATTGGGGGACGAGGTTGGTGACGGGAGAAGGGGTGGCTCAGGTGGGGTTATGGGTGGTGGTGGGAGAATGGGTGGGGAAGATGAAGAATTTGTATTTTTTAATTTTTTTAATTAATTATTTTAATATGTTAATATTCAAATTAGATTTTAATTTTATGCCACGTGGCACACGTTTGATAGCCATGTCAGCACAAATGTGGATCTTATATTTGCCACGTCATCAGTTAACAATTTACTTAACCGATTTTCTAACGGATGTATGAAATTGAAATAATATGATAAGTAAATGTATGAAATTCAAATGTTTTAAAGATGTTGTATGAGGTTGTAATTGACCCAAAACCTGAGAGGGTAAAATGTAATTTACCCAAAAATTAATTTTAAAATCTTACTGCGATGGCATTATGTCAGTTGCGCAAGGGTCTGGGGGTCGAACCCCAGTTTCGTCACTCGTAGTATCATGCGCAATGAACACTCATTCATCACTCTTCGTTTCGCGCAACGACCACCAAATCTGTCGTGCAACATTCATTTCGTGTGACGAAGCACTTTCCTCCATTGCGTAATGTCTGAAGTCATGAACTTTGAGCGACATAATTTACACGACGTCTTCTTCGCCCCCTAATGTTTCCGGTGACTGTATTTGCCTTTGCGCGATGGCTGTCCCTTTGTCACCTAAGCAGTTATGCTTGGTAGTGATAAAAATACATTTGTCGTTAAGTACTACATCTACGCTCCAAAATAAGAGCCTAATAAAAAAGCATCAATATACTACTAGTCTACTACAAAAATATCAAATGTGCAACAGTGCAAGGATATGCATAATGAAGAAGTTTTTCTTTCCAAGGTTGTGAAGCCTTTCTCAAAAGTTAAAACCTTGCCAATGAAACTCAAAGCTTGCATGTTATTCCTTTTACAAAATCCTTTAATTTTCATCGATCATTATGGGGAAATTGTATTGGAACTTTGGCTTGATCTATTCCGTCAAGAGTTATGTTGATGATGTTTTTAGTAAGGTTTTTCACATCAGAACTCTCTTCCGCATAAACTAAGTATAGAAAAACCAAACATTATAAACTATTCAAATTATGAGATAACACACCCCGATCGGAGTCGAGGCATGCTGGCCGTCACCCGAAAGTGACATAACCAAAAGTGCAAGTAATGTAAAAATGTGAATAAATTAAAAGCAAAACTAGAACTTATTTAAACTAATAAAGTAACTGTACAGTAGTGCGTAGAACCCATAGAATACAACTATTCAGAGCATAGATGACAAATAGTGCAATCAAAACTAGTTTAGTGCTTAATACACAATGGGATAAGTTCCTACACTTAAACAGGGATATGTCAGAATCGCCGTTTAATCCTTGTACGCCACAGAGTAATTCAGCTATCTAGGACCTGGAGGGGCGGAAAACAGAAGGGTGAGTGGGCAAAAACAAAAGTTTATAAAAACCATTTATTTTGTGAACATACTAACCCCTCACTGTAAAACATGTATAGTTTCTAGAAAATCATACTACGTAGTTGTTGGAAATGTGCCCTAAAACCAATCATATGATGATACTTTATGGACATTTCACATGTTAAACTAATCTAGTTTAATGTAAAGGGCAAAGATTATTGTTTGAGCCGTCTCATATAAATGTTATATGCTTAAACGATAAGTCCAAGGAATATGTGATTGGAAGAATGCGATCTAAAGAAGTTAGATTCATGAGACCATTCTTTCGTTGACACATCCTAAACGTTCCTGATCATAGGATTGTCAATTGGGCATTGACAGTCCGTTAAGATCAGTACGTGCTATGTCTTCTCTCAGGGAGAGTGACTAGTCTCGAGTCATTGGTGTGTGTGACATCAAGACAAGTACGTAGGTGCTCAATAGAGAATGAGTTCACTGAACACGATCAACGAAGAGTTCTCATATTCATGTCACATGAGAACTCATGGTTGGGATAATGCAAATTAGTCTTTTGACCTGAGGCATCACAGTTGTCTTGTGGTTAGGTCCTTAATCTTTGATTATGTCAAAGTCACTCCATCAGGAAGGTCTCCATGGCATCGTTGGGGTTAAGCCACTTAGCCATGGAGGCAAATGAATGCGCAACAAGGGATCTCTAACCTTCAAACTGTTTGAGGGAGAATACTCTATGATATGATTTAGAATCTCTGGCCAGAGTATGAATGAGATTTAGGAATGTGTTCCAAATCACATTCAAGGTAATCATATAAGCACAAGACTCACATTGGATAGTAGACATGAATAAACTATCAAACCAAACAATGTGGTCAAGAGTATTGTATTAGAGAAAGACCGTATTGCATTTGTAATCCTAAAACTGAATAGGTTCTCCACCTCTTCTGATTAGCTTGGGTAACCATGACATGCTGCTAGGCGTCAACCATGGTTTGTGGAAGCCCTGAAAGTGTATTATCACTAACGAGAGAATTGAAAGTAAGTTTCAATTCACAATCGATTTGAAAGAGTTTGAATCGCCCACTGCCTCGCTAAAAGGAACCTAATGGATCGTACACCGTGTAAGGTAGAGATTGAAGATTCAACGGAGATGAGTAAGAATAATTAAATGGTTTAATTATTTATGGCAAGGATTAATTAATATGATTATTAATCAAACGAATAAGTTCGTTAAAAGACCACGGGATAGTTTTGGACCTTAAGGCCCAATGGGCTTCGAACGTCAAGTCCATTGACTTAAGTTGTATGACAACTTAATGAATAATGATTCACAAAGGCCCAAATAGCCCAATAAATCCCATATGGCCTGCCATTTAGAGGAGGGTAGTGAACTTGACTTAATTGCAAGTTTGCCACTCCATTGTGAGGTGGTATAAAGACATCTTTATAGCCATTTCATCCTTAGGGTTTTCTTAGGAGTAAAGATGAGAACAAAAACCTCCCTTTGCTCTCAAAGAGGCCGGCCACCCTAGAGGAAAACATCTAGCAATCTTACTTCCTCTAGGTCACTCATTTCTTCTACAATATGCCTTGGTGTGGAGACTTAGAGGTTCTCAATTTTGGGAACTTGGAGAAACCTTTTCATCCATCCAAATTCATGGATCTAAGATGCAAGGAATGAAGGCCCTCTCTTTGGGTGATTAGCCTTTGCTTATGCAAAGAGGAATCTACAAAGGTATTGATTTCTCAACTCACTTTGTTTTGAGTTGAGTCTTGGTTCACCTATCTACTAGGCTTTGAAGTTCATGGGTTAAGTTTTGTTTTTGAGTGCATATAAACATGATTCCGCCTTTTAATTGTTAATTGCATGTTGGTGATGTTGCTCAAATGAACTTGTTTTTCACAAATCTTCCTTCAAGTGGTATCAAGAGCCTAAGTCTAGTAGTTGGTGAATCCTTTTGGGTTTTGTAGTTCATAGTTTGTGATTTGAATGTTGTAATTGTTACAAGCTTTATTCTTGCTTCTTTGAATGTAAATTTTGTTAGAAAATTTGCCATCTCAAATGTTGTAGATGTAGTTCATATGAGCATGAATTTTGGAGCTAAATTTTGGTGCCATGTTTTTGGGGAAATTCGGCCAAATCCAGAGGGTGGATTTTTGGGTTCTTGTTTGACTTGTAAAAAGTGTTTTAAAGTGACTTTTGGAACCCCTATGTACCCTAGTATGGTTGTATGTTATTTCCCTTAAGTTTGAGTGGTTTTGGTATGTTTTTGGGTGAAGAATGTTCATGGAGCTCTTATGGGTTTTCATGGATGTTCTTCATTGTTCTTGATATGTTCTTGCCAAGAACAAAAGGTTTGGTGTTTTGATTCAAAGTTTTGATTTATTTCATAAAGTTTTTGTTTTGAAATATTTCTTATGTTTAAATATCTTAGATATTTGTTTTGAAAAATTAAAGAAATTTTAGTGGGTAGGTGTGTAATGATTTATTCCATTTCACCCACCCCACTTACAAAAACTTTGAAATTTTTTTTAATACTTTGCTTCAATGGCCGGCCACCCTACTCAATTAGGGTCCTTGTGGGGCTTTTATGCAATTACATAAAGTTTTGATACTTTTGTGTATTTGTAGTTTGACCCAAAAGTTTACGTTTTTACGTAAAGGTCCAAAATCACTAAAAGGACAAATTGTTTTGCTCCTTTAATGAAGTTTTAGCTTTTGTGGAAATTTTTGGGTTCTAGTTGTAATTACATGAAGTAGTGGACTTTTGTGTTTTTACAAAGTGACCCCAAAAGTTTTTGTTTTAACATAGTGACCCAAATTGTTGTGGTCATTGTTTTTGGCCCAAAACAAAATGAGAACAAAAATTGTTTTGTCTCTTTAAATGAGAATTGGATTTTCATTTCATTTAGCTCCATTTAAATCAATTCTATGGATACAAAAACCAAATGAAAATGTTGCATTCAAGTTTAATTAGTTAAAGCGTTAATTAATTAAAGAAAGGGTGATTATGAACCTAAGCCTACTATAATTGAGCTATGTGAAAGGCCGTTTCAAATTTGTTTGAACCATGGGAATGTGTAGATTAAATTTTGGTTGTAATTTGATATGATCAATTGTTGTAAAAGAGCATAAGCTCTTCTTTACTTTAAAGTAATTTGATTTGATCAATTGTTGTAAAAGAGCATAAGCTCTTATTTACTTTGAAGTACTCCTTTCTTGTTTTATTCGATGTGCATGAAATTGGAGTAGTTGGGTCCAACGCCCAATAAGACAACACGCCTTAATGTGATTAAACGCGTAACTAAAATCAATCACCATCCCTAGACCGAGATTCAACACTAGGCTCGTGTTGAATCGAATCAAAGGTTCATAGTCATCCTAAGGCCCTAAGGCAACTATATAGTCCATCAATGAATGCAAATCTTATGTTAGTAGTACCATATAGTCTTGCTTTAAAAACCGTTTTAAAAGTATAGTGGGAGTATTATATACTACTAAATCAATCATATGGACCAATAGTTGTAATAGGACCAAAATGTTTTAATTGGATTAAAATGTATGTTTATATGTGATGAGACCTAAAACCCTCAACAAACCATTATTAAGTTGATAAGCGAGAGATGCTTTGAATATCTCTTCGTGGCCTTCCACCGTGGTGGGCTCCAATCGTTTGTGACTTGTACACCGGCTTCACCCTATCATGGGGGAGTACAAAGTGCATGCTTACACTCAGGAGGAGTCCATAAACATATGATGAGGTAAGTGTAGGCAACGAGGATGGCCGATATCATATCATTGTGAGGCTATTCTTGAACCCCTTCATGAACTAAGCATGGTGGGAATAACTTAACTAAGTGCAATGGTGCCGATATCGTATCATCGTGAGGCCACATTCTCTAGAGGCCAAACTAGATGGGTAATTACAAGAGTTGTAAATGAGTAAAGTGTTATTCTCTCATCATTATTTTTGCTAACCGATATCGTATCATCGTGAGGTGGGCTTGGTAATGGTGAGTCTCCCATACCCCGCTAAGAGTTCAACAAAACTCTCGAATTCCGATGAGGGATATGGAATTTGCTAAAAATAGTGGGTGGTGCTATTTTGATTTAAAGACCCGGATCAAATAGCTTAAAATCAATCAATTTATATTCGTTATGTATTTGTTTACCAATATATTTGCAAAACGCTATCCAAAACTTGACAAAGAAAAACCGAACGCTTTAGTTTCCGAACTTGGTACCACAATCCCATAGATTGTCTTGAATGGATTGTAAAAGTGCCTAAGTAGTCTCATCCTCACAATCTTCCTATTGATAATGTATCAATGGAAGAACATGTTAGATAAGTCTACCATGAAGAGGACAATGCAAACTCTAGTGCTTGTCTCTTTGTTACACGAACAAGGAACTTGAGAAGTAAGCACAAGGGCATGGACACTTTATGTGCCATGATTCTTCACTTACAAATTGTTGTATGAAGAAATGAGAGTTGCCTTGAACAACTCTTGAAAGTTTGTAATTATGTTGAGAACATAATAGTTGGTTGACAAAAATAGTCCATCAACATGGACTTATGATGATTTTGAATCATTGAATGTTGAAGTGTCAAAACACTTAACGAGACGGAAACTAGGCAAGGACTTCACCTTTGTGTCTCTATCCTAATGGTTCACTAAGTTTATTGTAAACTATATAGTGAACAATAACCGCACGCTCTCCAAATCGTTTGATGTGTATAACACATTTGAAATAAGTTTCAAGAGAGATAGTGGGAGTTTAGGGACCATGACTATTGTAGTCAAAAGGGAAGTCAAATGAAGAAGGCAAAATAACTCCTAGGGAACAAACTTTCTTTATGAAAGGATGGACATTGGAAGGGGTATTTGCAAGAAATGTCTTGCAAGTGTCAAGAACACACTTTTCGAAGGTGTTGTAAAATGTTCTTGAATAATTCAAAACAGTTGGTTCTTCTACTTGAATACATGATTCTATATTAGCAACTATGTTTTACAATTGTTGTAAAAGTGTGCTAATAAAAAGTAGAAGATTAATGAGAGAAGAGAAAGTACTTCACATTCGGAAAGTGAATAAAATATAGATCCCTGCGAAAGCGGATTGTACTTACTTCCTCATATGAACTACCAAAGAAATTGGAAAATACTAAAGATTGTCTTTACATTCCAATTCTAAGGAACTTAAATCCGTCACTATAGTAGAGATGGATAAATGTTTTGTTTGACAAAACATTGTTCTTTATTAATCAATAATTAGATTATTGTAATTTAATTGGTTGTCTCTATAGTAGAGATGATGTGGTAGTTTAACTGTTTAGAATACGATGATGCTTAAAACCCAAAAGGTTGCAAGGTAGTGACTAATCCCAACTGAGTTGTGATACCTCTAAAACATAAGTTACGAGTTGGTCATAGATGGATGCTTTGGATCGTTAGATCCGGATCCAATACCTTCTTGTTAAAATTGTATAGAGGCGAAATGTTCGAATCTTTATTCTTTTGGAAAGAAGAAAGAATCACAAAGTTGTTGAGGTTAATTCACTTAGATATTAGTGGCACTTGTCCACAACATAATACCACTCATGCTGTATGACATTCACCGAAGATCACTCTCGGTTGGACTATAGTTTATTTTGAATAAACACAAGTCCGAATACTTTGCAAAAGGTTTCAAAGAATTCAAGAAATGTAAGTAGATGAGTAAGACGTCTAAAGTATTTACCTCCTTAGATTTGATCCAAGGAAAGATAACACTTTAGATGAGTTTCCTTGAAAGATATCAAGGAAAATAGCATCATAAGATAATGAATTTCTCCATTAGGAGAAGAACGAACTTGAATAAAATTTAGTTCGTTGGATGTTATCTATTACCCATATATAGGATATATATACTTCTAAAACAATATGATTGTCAATTAGAAGATCTTCCAAAATTTTCATAACTCCATAAGATGTAGTTGGAAAGAAAGACAAATCTTAAACATGTTAAGATTTGGGGTTGTGTGCTAATAAGCAATATTTGTTTGATATGATCAACAAATATAACAACCTAGTTCCTACACCACAAGCTCCAAGGTAGTCGAGAAGGATTTATAAATCGTCTTAGTTGAATGGTTTGAACTTTATGACTATGTCATAGAGTTACACCTCTTAATTTGAAAGAAATAAGAATGAAAATCCTTATGACTACACTTAGTGGGAGCTATAAGCATCTTATGAGAAAAAGGATCAAATCGTTTGATTTCTCATAAAGATGTAAATGAATCTTTTGTTTACTAGGTTTACAAAAGATTAGTGGGAGTTAATCATATTCCTAAATTTGAATATATATACATGATATATATTAATTTTGAAAATGAAAGGAATTCTTCATCGTTAAAGTTATGACTTTAAACATTCTATAATGATAGAATGTATATGGGAGATATAGTCTATGGGATGGAAATCTATAATGATATATTTCAAGATATAATTGGATTATATCAATCCCTAAAATAGACAAGAGATGCTAGGAAGTTTCTCATATGATGATAAACTTCAATTAGAATGACAATTCTAGTGAGACTAGGAAGTTGTTCTTCTCAAAGGGAATGTACCCTTTGACTCCCAAAGAAATAATGCGTAAATAGAATCCTTTATGCATACGCAGAAAGGTGATTTATGTATTTCATATTGTCTGAAAACATTGATATAAGTTGTACCTAGAACGGTACAAGATGATATCAGTGCAAGCCCAGGATCAGAACCATGGCAACTATCAAGTGAATCCTTAGGTATTTAAGAAATACTAAGGATGGATTCCTCAAGAATGAGGAAGAATTAGAGTAACGTAATGGAAGCGTAAATGTATTAGATTATGAATCTAATCCATCATAGAATATCTCTTCATTATGAATGAAGTGATAATGAGATATCTCTTTATTATGACTAAAAGAGATATTTGGGTGGAAACGTTAAAAGTAATGACTTTAATGTGTTCCATCATGTATGCAAAATATATTGCCATATAGAAGCTTACAACATTGTTGTTTGGATGGGAAAGTTCATTTATGAACTCTCCATTCGGTTCCAACCAGAAAGTGTATGACACTAATGGGGCGATAGCTCAAGCCAGGGAATCAAGGTCTCATCAAGGTCCGAACTCAAATGAGAACTGAACCACATGATTGAGAATCATGTATAATGGTGACGTCGTTATTCTCAAGGTTGCTTCTATGGATAACATATAGATATCCATTGTCTAGGCCTACTACTCAGCCATTTATGAAATGACTACAGAAGAGGTATCATCACTGATGACTAAACTGATTGGCTCTAGTGCAAGTGGGAGATTGTTGGAAATGTGCCATAAAACCAATCATATGATGATACTTTATGGACATTTCACATGTTAAACTAATCTAGTTTAATGTAAAGGGCAAAGATTATTGTTTGAGCCGTCTCATATAAATGTTATATGCTTAAACGATAAGTCCAAGGAATATGTGATTGGAAGAATGCGATCTAAAGAAGTTAGATTCATGAGACCATTCTTTCGTTGACACATCCTAAACGTTCCTGATCATAGGATTGTCAATTGGGCATTGACAGTCCGTTAAGATCAGTACGTGCTATGTCTTCTCTCAGGGAGAGTGACTAGTCTCGAGTCATTGGTGTGTGTGACATCAAGACAAGTACGTAGGTGCTCAATAGAGAATGAGTTCACTGAACACGATCAACGAAGAGTTCTCATATTCATGTCACATGAGAACTCATGGTTGGGATAATGCAAATTAGTCTTTTGACCTGAGGCATCACAGTTGTCTTGTGGTTAGGTCCTTAATCTTTGATTATGTCAAAGTCACTCCATCAGGAGGGTGTCCACGGCATCGTTGGGGTTAAGCCACTTAGCCATGGAGGCAAATGAATGTGCAACAAGGGATCTCTAACCTTCAAACTGTTTGAGGGAGAATACTCTATGATATGATTTAGAATCTCTGGCCAGAGTATGAATGAGATTTAGGAATGTGTTCCAAATCACATTCAAGGTAATCATATAAGCACAAGACTCACATTGGATAGTAGACATGAATAAACTATCAAACCAAACAATGTGGTCAAGAGTATTGTATTAGAGAAAGACCGTATTGCATTTGTAATCCTAAAACTGAATAAGTTCTCCACCTCTTCTGATTAGCTTGGGTAACCATGACATGCTGCTAGGCGTCAACCATGGTTTGTGGAAGCCCTAAAAGTGTATTATCACTAACGGGAGAATTGAAAGTAAGTTTCAATTCACAATCGATTTGAAAGAGTTTGAATCGCCCACTGCCTCGCTAAAAGGAACCTAATGGATCGTACACCGTGTAAGGTAGAGATTGAAGATTCAACGGAGATGAGTAAGAATAATTAAATGGTTTAATTATAAATGGTTTAATTATTTATGGCAAGGAGTAATTAATATGATTATTAATCAAATGAATAAGTTCGTTAAAAGACCACGGGATAGTTTTGGACCTTAAGGCCCAATGGGCTTCGAACGTCAAGTCCATTGACTTAAGTTGTATGACAACTTAATGAATAATGATTCACAAAGGCCCAAATAGCCCAATAAATCCCATATGGCCGGCCATTTAGAGGAGGGTAGTGAACTTGGCTTAATTGCAAGTTTGCCACTCCATTGTGAGGTGGTATAAAGACATCTTTATAGCCATTTCATCCTTAGGGTTTTCTTAAGAGTAAAGATGAGAACAAAAACCTCCCTTTGCTCTCAAAGAGGCCGGCCACCCTAGAGGAAAACATCTAGCAATCTTACTTCCTCTAGGTCACTCATTTCTTCTACAATATGCCTTGGTGTGGAGACTTAGAGGTTCTCAATTTTGGGAACTTGGAGAAACCTTTTCATCCATCCAAATCCATGGATCTAAGATGCAAGGAATGAAGGCCCTCTCTTTGGGTGATTAGCCTTTGCTTATGCAAAGAGGAATCTACAAAGGTATTGATTTCTCAACTCACTTTGTTTTGAGTTGAGTCTTGGTTCACCTATCTACTAGGCTTTGAAGTTCATGGGTTAAGTTTTGTTTTTGAGTGCATATAAACATGATTCCGCCTTTTAATTGTTAATTGCATGTTGTTGATGTTGCTCAAATGAACTTGTTTTCACAAATCTTCCTTCAGTAGTGGTATGAAATCAAATGCAAATCAACAGTAAATCCAAAAGTATGCCACATCACAATATCTCAACAATAATATAAGTAAAATCAGGTGTTCAATCAATCTATTCTAGCGCACAAGTCGGAGTTGCCTAATGCGACCTGTACGACTCACCTAATGCTCATCAATTTATGCTAGCACACAAGTCGGAGTCGCCTAATGTGACCTGTATGACAGAACTGGGTGTAATCATAATATATGCTCTAGTGCTACAATCACGTGAAGACTAGAGCTAATTGTAGTCACCTACGAGTCGGAGTTGCCTAATGCAACATGTATGATAGGACTGGCATCTACTTAGATCCAAAGCAAGCATGCGGTGTGGAGGTGTTCGTACACGTGAAAGATTGGCCCTAGCCCAGGGCGAGCACTAACATCAGGGTGCAGCAATGATGAGCAGACTACATAAATATAAGCATGCCATAATAATTCAATAATTCTAGTCAACATAATAAACTTACCTGACAATAAACGTACATGCGCATCTCGTAGGAAATATAGCATTTTACCACAATACAACATTTCTTATAACATTATTTAATCATGGCATGATATGCATAAATCGATTCAAAAGCGCGCACACACACACACACACACGAAAACAAATGCCTACTCACTGATACGTCGATGGATCGTAGCCCCCTAGCCTCGCTTGTCCTTGTATGTCCTCAAGGTAAGTCTCCCATATGTGCGAAATAACTAATAATAATTAGTTAATTAACACATACAAAAGCTAGGAAAAACTCCCCATAATTTGCTCAAACAGAAGGTTTGAATATACGAAAACACTTTACTCGACGTCACGGACCTGTACATGTCAAGCACTCGCCGGCTGGTGGCCAAACGCGCACTCACACACTAGCTAGCACACAGCCACACGCACCCTCACGCGCAGGCCAATGACTGACGGACGCCAGGAATATTCTATCAGACTCGACGAAAAATTCTATTAAACAGGTAACATAACTCAACGGCTTTACTTGATGCCGTTAGAATATTCCGTCAACTTGGACGGAATATTCTTCGTCTTCTCCAGTGGAACGTTGTAGTCCGCCATCATCCGCTGCCGCATGGTTTTGCTGGAAATTGGAAAACGTCGCGGTTTCTGGGGGAAAATTCAAATCTTCATAACCTGCTCATTTCTCAACCATTTTTTATGAAATTTGTAGGGAAATGAAGCTCTTAAGGAGTAGAATAATTCTATACCTTTTGGAAGTCCAAAAATGGATGGGAAATGGCCTAAAAATGCTTCGAAAGTCTCGGCCTAAAACTCAACTCCTTGAAACTGTGCTTTAACACGTTGGTTCTTCTTCAAACTTGTGTTATGAGCCTTGGGAAGTTGTGTAGAGGCTTCCCAATGTCCTAAAAACTTGTAACTCGGCCAGGATCATGTTGGAGCAAACTCATCCGAGTCAGAGCTTCTGAGTTGACTAGTCAAAACTCGTCTATTTCGTGATCGGTGGGTACAACTGGGTTCATGAAGACAAATGAAGTATGATGGTAGTGTTTTTAGGTTTGATCTGTGAGTTTTTGTAGATGATCCTTGTTGTTGTAGAGAAAAAAAGAGCTTCGGTGAGAGAGAGAAAGAAGAAGAAGATGAGAGAGAGGTTTCTGATTGGCTGAGAAGAAGAGAGATGGATGTTGTCTGATTGGGTGAGAGATTTGAGGAGAGTAATTGATTGGTAAGGGGAATGGGTACACGAGACCAGTTTTAAAAAGGAAAAGAGATAGGGTTTTTCATATTTGCACAGTAAAAAAGTACTCAAAAAATCTATCTCCTCATCAAAAACAGTGTTTCCAACACTGAATAAATTAGCACACATGCGTGCACAAATACACCCACTGTTAATGTACTTTAATGGAGCGTGACTTTTTCATTATAATTCTGATTCGGGTCTAATTTGCGGTCATGCGATTGTAACAACGAGTACTATTGAATTATGATAATGAGAAAAATAATTTAAAGTCAAATAACCACGTCCACGTCACTTTGCCAACAAGGGCATAACTGTCAATTTACACACTTGTGGAGAATTTACATGGAAAATTAGGGACTGGTCATCACATGAGAAGTTTACCAAAATAATTATAAAAAGAAATAAAACAATAGTACTATACCATATAAAAATATATTACCTCATTTCCAAAGAGACAATCTCGTGTACACAACAAAGCTTGAAGTAAGAGTGATGCCGAGTGTTGAAGTCTAGAGAGATCGAGAGTGAATGACAGAGGAGGATAGACTAGGCTCTAACCTAATGTCCAATGGACGGTTGAGATTAAATCTCAGCAAATCCAATGGTCATCAATTTTTTTTAAATTAAATTTAATATATATAATTACCAAATTAATTTAATTTTTTAAATTTATATATAATCATTATAGTTTTCTATAGGGGTATAAATTTAATAAATTAATATTTTGCTTATCGTGTATCAAGTTACCTATGTGACATATCCAGACCAACCCGTTATCTTAATAGATGTTTATCAGGTTATTCAATAACGACCCGATTTGTTTTCATGTCAACCTGATAACTTGTTAATTTCATGTCGTTTCGTGTCAGAAATTGTCAGGTCTAGTATATATGCACAGAAACATACCATACACACGCATGTATATGTGTTTCGGAAATGAAGAGATGAAAAAAGAAATTCATATGTTGTATTTTAGTCTGTACAAAACTTGGTTCTTATTATACTAGCCTAGATGTAAGTCACACATAGAGCCTTAGAGCGTATAATTAAAATTTTCTTCCCTAAAAAGGTTTAGGTTAACTCTATATATTAATAGGGTTAATCTCAGTTTACTACCCTTATGTTTCATGGTTTTCAACATTTGGTACAAAAAGTTTTTTTTCGTTCTAGAGTCATACCTAAAGTTAGATCTGGCATTCGTGTCATGTTTCTCGTGTTCATGTCGTTTTCATGTCATACCCGATATCTTAATGGGTTGTGTTGTGTAACACCTGTTAAAATAAACAGGTAAAATGACCCGACCTGAAACCGACCCGATAATATTAACATGTAATATGACTCAACCGTTATCCGTTAAGGAACATATATTTTGAACCAATAAATAATCAAATGAAAACATAATACTAAATAAGTATATACATACCATATTATCACATTCAAAACACAAAAAAGCATTTGTCTTTCAAGTATTACATATTTACATACCCAAAATAAGATCATAATAAAAAATAAAAAAACATTAGAACATTACAAAATATCAAATGTTCAAAAGATTTGCAAAATTAAGGGAGTTATGTTTCAAAGTTTGGAACCTTGCATATTTTCTTACAATCAAACTCTTCAATTCTCATCAATCACCATGGGAAACAGTATTGGAACTTTGGCTTGATATATTGTTTTCAAGAGTTATATTAATGATATTTTCAATTAGGCTTTCTACATTAGCACTCTCTTCTCATTGATCATATGGCTATTGTTTAAGTAAAGTCTTTAATAGTTTTTTAATTAATGTAGAAGTGTGAAAAATATATAAATGCTCGTAATGACAAGCTTTACAACTTTCGTGAAGGGCATAACTTTGAAATGTACCACTATAATCATATAAATCATAGATTAAAATTTAACCATCAATTGTTGTTTACATTTATGCTTCATTTTTCTCACCAAATTTTGTTTTTTCAGATTTTGTTTTTTGAAAACATGATCTATTAGAGGATACAGGAAGATAAACAGTTCGGATTGTTGATATTATGTTCAGAGTTTTACCGTTAGTGAAACTATTGCTTGGTGTTTATAAAGTCTCTACAAACTATATAATATCGACTTATATTTCAATTAACCGTAAATATCGGGATTTGATATCAAAGATCCGAACTGTTCATCTTCCTACATCCCCTAGTAGATCATGTTTTCAAAAAAGAAAATTAAAAAAATGAAATTCAATATAAATAATAAAGGCTAAACGACAATGGGCGGTTAAATACAAATTTAAGGTTTATGGATTATAATGTCGGATTTCAAAGTTGATCCCTTTACGAAAGTTGTAAAGCTTATCACTACAAGTGATTGTGTGTGTGTGTGTGTGTATATATATATATATTTTTTTTTTTTTTTACATTTCTTACACTTCTACAGTAATTATTATTAATTTTATTACTTTTACACTCAAATAAAAAAAACACTATTCATGATGGTTTGGAGGGTTTTAAAAATCTAAATGATAATGCAAGTGTAACTATTGTTTACTCGTGGAGGAATGATGAATCACGAGTTTTTATATATTTTTTCACATTTTTCATACTTGTAGGAGTGTCTTATTGCCTATACTAATACTATACTAGTTGATTTTAATTTTGGACAACAACATATTAAGTAAAATTTATCCGGTTAATGATAATAAGAAACTCACATAATAAAAATAAATAAATGAATAAAACTTAATTTTTTTAACTTATATAGAATAATAATACAAAAATATATATGTAATATAGAATATACCAATGTATACAATATGGCTATTGTATTTTATAATAAATTTTTTTGTAATTAAACTTTAAAATTATAATTTATTTTCCTTAACAGGTCGAAATGGGTTTCCTACGTATTACCCGCGTGTATACCAGATTAACAGGTTCTTAACGGGTCATCCGATAATGACCGATTAATTATCGTGTTAACCCGAAACTCATTATTTTCATGTCGTTTTCGTGTCGTGTAAGAAATTACCGGGTCTACCTAAAATGTTAATTTTAAGACAGTCTCATACATACGTTAGTCTAACTGTTAAATCAACCGTTAACTGATGACGTGGCTTTTACGTAGAAAATGACTGAGGACCACATGTCAATCTGGGTCCACGTAGACATTAAAAATAAAAAACTTAAATAAAATTAAAAAAAATTAAAAAATGGTATAAAAATTTTACAAAAACTTTAAAAATTAAAAATCTGGAATTGCAGTTCGCTGGACTTGCTGGGTCCTCGAGGGGCCTTCGATCTCGCCTTCGTCCCAGTCCTCAAAGCTGGTGGAGGAAGGTTCAGAAGATTTGTGGATGGAGAATTCGAATCGAGAATCTAGTTGTGATCCGGTTCATATATGGAGGATTAAGGGAGGGAGATGGGTCGGGTTGGGAGATGGTGGTGAGGGGCTGGTATCGCCGGCGTCGGGACGGGAGAGCAACGGGTTTTGCTCAGCGCCAAACTCTCCCTTCATCTCTTTGTTTTCCTTCATTACTTCGGTCCTGCCCTCCGCTGCTTCACCAGCCTCTCCCTTTCGCATCAATTGATAACAAATGGCGCGTCAGGTCCCTTTTCAGTGCCCATTCACCGATCCAACCTTCACTGGCCGTCACTGCTCTTCGCTCATCACCATTCCCTTTCTCGGTAAGTTGGGTTTTTAATGAGTCGTCTTCCCTGTTTGGTTACTGAGAAAATGCCTGACAAACAGAGAGAACAAAGAGATGAGTCGTCTTCCCTGGTGGGCTGAGTGGTGGGCTGAGTGGGCATCGGGACGGGAGAACAAAGAGATGGTGGCGCTCAGCAGCTCCTCGAAAATCTGAGGGGGCTCGAAGGACGACAGACGGCAGAGCAATGGGTCGGGAGAACAAAGAGTCGTAGAGCCTCTTTCAATACCTAAAAGTTCATGGGGAAATTGATAGCACGGTTTCCGTCGACGATAAACACCATCTTCTGAGAAGTCCAACTCAAGAACTTGAGCTTTCTTTTTCAGTGCAAATTGAATCCATTTATTAATGGAATTTGAAAACCTATCATCTAAATCAAAAGCAACTCTGAATTGTTCAACATTTGGCCAAGTATGCTGCTCCACCACACTATTCACCCAATCAACATACTTACAGATTTTCTGTTCTCGTTCTTCTCGATTGAGGTCAATCAAACTGCATAATGTTTTCCCAGCATCAAAGTTAAGAGTCCTTGTAGATGCCAACACATACTGCCATCGCTTAGAAAGGATACTGGTAGCTGCTGCTTCCTTTAGCGGCAAGAGGGTCAGTAAACTAACAAGAAGTTCATCTGTCAACTCACTGATTCGGTCTGCCAAGTTGTAGTCGTACTTATTTTCTTTTCTCTTTCTCGAGTTGTAATCACACTTTGAATCGAGCTAAACAAGAAAAAATGCTGCTATAATAATAGTAAGATCCGGAAAATAAATGTGCACTTTTTATAATTTTATACCTTGTCTTGGGAAAATTAAGAAGTTGGTTGACACCCTGTTTCCTTCATTAAACTGACGTTATTTTTACAGCTACTAACTGAACAAGTGCTTGGATAATATGCAGTTGTGGTGGTATTAAATGCTCAGGAACGGCAGCGTGAAGAGCAAAAGAGATGAAGATTTTGGAAAGCTTTTTCATTTTCTATGGATTCTGTAAGGAGTTCTTTTGTTAAGCAGGCATCCCCTACCCCTATCAATTTGGTAAATTGGTTCAAAAGTCCTTTCAAGCTTAACAGGTTTTTAAGGGGTGAATCTTTATAAGAATGGCTCACTATAACAGTAAATCGAGGAATACATACGGTATCACAGATGCAGGGAAGCTCTATGAAATAGGCTCTTCCTGTGCTAGAGAAAGCATTATGAAGTAGGCCCTAACTCTAAACACAGGGTTATAGAGCTTCTTGGGCATGGACAAGCATTCTTTGCAGGGCGAAAACTGTATACAGGTGGGACAATGTGGCAAGTTAAATCTGGTAATGTCATTTACGTATTGAATTCTCCTTCGATCATGGCTATCCCCAATAAAGTTTACATATATCCTATCCTTACTGGCCCAAACTGCTCTTTTCCTACAAAAGTTAGTGACTTGATTTAACAAGGATTGAATTTCTTGGTATCACATTACTATTCAGTGTGTAGCTTCTCCAATTGAGGAGGCTAATGCAAGTCAGAAAGTGCTTCCCTGATGAAACAACAATTTTCCCAACAGACTGACAAAATCTTATGGAATATTGGATTATATGGAATTGGAGAGTTCTAATTCACTGCCAAAAAATACCTTATTTTTGTTTTAAATTTTAAAATGTGCATTTTTTAAAACAAGAATTGTTAAAATTCCTCTCTTTTTTTTTTTTTTTTTTTTTTTTTTAATAAGAAGAATGTTTGTTGTCATTGTATATTACAAAAAATTCAAAAAAATACAAACAGAAACTATACAAGTAATTCATTTAATTTAATTTCAGGGCAAAGAATTTCTTACCAGCATTGCTTTTTGCTCTTCTGGGTTATGACCAAAACTCGTTAGCGAGTTTATCGGCAGTGAAAGATCAAGGCTTTATGGCTCAATGGGTTTAGATTTGGCTAAAGATCGGGGCTTTGGATCGAACTCGAGCAGCCAACAAAAGCTTCAGCCCTTCCCTTTCTCGTTGGTGTTTTGCTGAGTGATGACAGCCTCTGTCCAGTCCAAGGTTCGCAACTGTTTGCCTGTTCTGTTCTTTTGTTCTTTTATTGGGAAAATTGCATTTCAGCCCCGCAATGCGAGGGAGGCAGAATGTCCGCCTCCTGTTGCCTTGCCCTTCTTATCTTATTTTATACGTGCGGTCAACATTTTATATTTCTATTACTTTTTATCTTATTATTTTTATTAAAACTTTAATATAAAATATTGGCTTGTCTTAACCGTGATCGCACAAATAGAAGGAGATGAAAAGAGCACGGTAACAGCAAGGCAGACAATCTACCTTCCAATGCTAGTTCACCAACTTTTTAAGCTAAGGTAAATTTTATAAATTATATGGTAGATCGTATGATTTACAAATTGGATTTAAGAAGTTGATATACCTAGAATTACTCAATTTCCTAACTTTGAACTCATTGACATTATTTTGGCTAAAGTATATTTGACTTATAATTGTTAAAAAAAATTAGAAAATCGATTATATAAAAGTATGATTGTGTATAAAGGGAAATTTTATTTAAACTCATGTAATCTCTTTCTACCCCCAACTTAAAATTTTAAATGTTAATTGTCTTTTTTACCCCATTGCATAATTACCATCAAGTACAAGATGAAATTAATAATAAAACTAAAATTTATCAATAAACCCACACACTATAATTAAACTCCACCATGACTTTTTGTTTATCTTATGTTCATTTCGGCTAAAACCCTATAATTTTTATAGAGAAAAACAAGTTTTTTTTTTCAGTCCGAAGAAAGTGCTTCTATCGTCTATGCAACATTAGCTGTTGATAAGGAGTTGTAACTAGACAAGGTGAAAGAAAAATGTTAGTTTCCAACTGCAAGCTTCTAGTGCACCTTGAGGCTGCTGAGGTGAGATTTCTTCAAGCATTGTATAACACATAATTGAAAAGTTGGTGTTTGTGGAACTTTTCAAAGCAAAAACAAAACAAAGGGTACTCTCTCTTTCTTTCAACGTGAATAGTCCCTTGCATGTCGATCAGTGCAAACCTTGCTCCAGAGGTACCCAAGTCCATTCCAAGATAAAGACGCTCCACCCCCCAACTGAAACACCCACTTGAGCTTTATCATTATTGCTCCCAACAACTATTGGTACTATTGGACCTCTTGGCCGCCATCTTGGTCTTGCATGCTCATTCTTCATGACATTACACAACCCATTTCTTGAAAACTCCGTCTGCAGACTGAACATCCCTGAAGCATCAAACACTTAACAACTTGAATTTGATGCACAACTACTGTAACTACTTGGTGTTGGTGATGAGAGAGAGAGAGAGAGAGAGAGAGAGAGAGAGACCATGTGTATGCGTATGTGTATGTGTCGGGGATGGCGACCATGGAAACATGAAGGAGGTTGCATTTGCAGCCATGGGAAATGCTATAAATGGGTGTAAAGATCATTTTACATTTTGAACTGGGTTTGGGAGGATAGATTGGGTAATAACTCTGGGTTTAAAGAGATATTAATTCTTTAATAAAAATTAATATGGGTGTAGATAGTAAGTTGGGTGTAGAGAAAGGTTACATGGGTTCAAATAAAATTTCTCATATTTCATTTAAATCAACAACTCCAAATAGTAATGAATGAGTAATGGTAACAATAAATTATGGCTTGCCTCAGTAATTTGCGGTGTGTAGCAAGGTACAGAATGCCTCGTCAAATATAAACCCCACAAATTTGGTGTGAGAAAGATGAGCATCCATGGTTGCTGGTATTTTGGGATAGTTGTGGAATAAAGGAGGTTAAGGCTTCTAGTGAAGATGGCAACTGAAGGTGAAAATGGACTTGAGGCAATGATCAAGGGGAGGGAGGTTAAGCTTGAGGGTTACGGTTTTCCAGCACTTAGATATAGCTCGCTCTACTTGTTGTGCCTTACCTCTCAAGTGTATCGATGGTCTCAATTCATAGACGTAGGAACTCTTCAAAACCCTAGTTAGGGAATCCCTTGGTCTTCTCGTCTCTTCTTGTTTTGTCAAGTCTTCCCTTCTATTTTTCATTGTTGTAGCTACATCATACCTCTTTGGAGTAATACTTTGGAGAGTCAATAGCTTCGTGAAAGCTAGATAAACCACTATGCCCAAAGCCTTCTCTTTCCTGCATCAAATCTCACAACAAAGCTCTATATTTTATTATGTTTCTCTTTGTTTTCTCCCTTAATTTCATGCACGAGCTTTAAAGGGCAAGGTTATTCCAGCATAGATCTAAGCAATGCTGAGTTTTGAATCTGGTTAGGTTTTAAGGGTTTTCATCGGTTTGTAAAGAGGGTAGGAACTTCTAATCTCATAGCCTTCCCACGTGAGATTAAAGATTGTAGGTTTAGATTTTGGTACTCCCAAGCAGTTCAAAATCTCTACAGGCTTCAATTCCACATAGGTCGGATGACTTTTGTATTCGTTGATACCACAACCACTCAACAAGGCCCGTTATATGGCATTTGCCTACTTAATCATATCTAGTGAAGAATATTTTAGCATAATGTTTATGTATTAGTATAAACTTGCTTCGATATAACCCGGCATGATGGATATGTTGTTGGAGTTATGCCCTAAATGCCAATTTCGTAATGGGTGGTGCTATGCACACACCCATTTTTACCTCTCATACATCCCTCTTAATTTTTGGCTGTTGGATTGAATGAATTAAAGAAGATCAAGGGACTAAATTTAACAAGGGTGCGTAAGAGGTAAAAAATGGTGTGTGAATAGCATTATCCTTTTGTAATATTGGATATTATGTAACAACTCCATTTTAATTAATTAATAAGAGGGCAAGGTTAATTAAGTCATCAGTTTTGGCTTTATATCATAGAGATAATATATTGAATGACTCCATAGGATTTAAGGTATAGAAGAAATGTCCTAAATGAGATTAAGGTAAGGAGACTTGTCTTCCATTGTCACTTAGTCCTTAAACAAAGTTCCAAGTCGTTTAAATAGTCAACTAGACATTGACTATCTGAAAAGGAACCTTTAGGAACTGTGATTGTCTTTAATACTTTGTATACTTAAACTGGCAAAATAAAGGAAAATGTCAATTAAAAGTAGGATCAATTGGCGCCATAGTTGTTGTGACATATGTTCTAATACATATTGTGATTGTATAAATCCTAAGTAGAGATAGATTAGGAATAATTTGGGATCTAAAAGATCTTTCCTAATAGACTTTGTATTACTTGGAGGGCAAGTTTCTTTTCTTCTTATTACTATAAATAAAGGCACAAAGGCTGGAGAATAACACACAATTCCTCAAGCCTATTCTCCACTCTCTTTCTCTCCATGCCGCACCCCTCAATTAAATATGGGCCACAACATGTTATCAACAAGCTCTTAACGCTACGCTAAAGAGAATTTATTCGTCTTTAATTAGGGGAGTATTACGTTTCAATTATTCTTAGTTGATTAATTTTTTATTTTATTGGATTTATATACTTTTGTTGATTCATTTTTTTTTTTCTTGTGTGAACATGATACAAGCTTTGAAGATTGAAAGCCGAAATTTGAAGAAAGAACTCCTACATACCCGTTCATAATATTCACCACGCAATGCAAGTTCTTCCAAAATAACAATTTTTATTTGGATATTTTTTCAACCGTTATTGCATGAACTTTCACTATATTACATGACCCAACTTATGTTTTACGGATATTAGATTCTACCTAAATTTTTTATATATTATATTCATAATATTACAATTATGTGAATTGAATATGTGTGAATAAACGAAAAAAAAAAAAAATTGAAGCATGGACTAGGATTTTGTAAACCCTAAGAAAAAAAAAAGGAAAAAAAAGGGGGAAAATACGGCTGAGCCGCACTAGCCGAGCTCCCAAGGAGCCAAGCTGTTCCTGCCTCGATATCCAGAGCGCTCGCAGGTTCGAGCGACGCCGTTTATAGCATCCATTTCACCTATGTGCTCTCACCCCCCATCCCCGGCTGTCAAACCATGCGTTTGCAACGCTTGAATCCACCATGTTTTCCGGTGGGCAGTCACAAGAAAATCGTTTCGAAGATTTCCCGAACAATTCCCGACGATTCGTTAAGATTCCCCTGTGAATCTCATCGGGTTTTGGGCCCCCTCACCACCTCTTTTCTATTTTGCATCTCGGAGCCGGCATCACCGGTATACTGCAATTTGGCATACGGTGGCCGGATTTTCTTACAGTTTTTCGGCCATTTGCTACCGAAGCTCCTGAAGCCCAGCCCAGATTGGGCTTTTTCCTTCCTCGGCCCACCTCTCCTTCCCAAGCCTGAAGCTTGTTCATGGGCCCGTTTCCCTCGGCCCTTCCTTCACTGCCACATGATGCTTGCAGATGCTCTAATGGGCTGCCTGCAGCAGCCCAGTGGCTGCAAAGCCTTGACTTTTAACAGGAGCCAACAATTCCTTGTTGGGCTGCCACTGTCATTTTTCTCAGCCCAGCCAAATTATTTTCTAGGCCCGTTCTGTTTCTAGCCCATACCAAATTAGTAGGACGTCTACGGCGTAGCCTCATTTTAGGCTATATTTTCTAATCGTTGGCCCACAGCGCAGCCAGTTAAATTAATAATTTATTGGACCTGAAGCTCCAACACTTAAGGTCGTTTCCATATACTTTCATATAAAGGGTCCCGAAGCTACCCACTACTATTATATTTGCTTTCAGTTGAGTTATATATTTTGTCTTGTATAAATTGCGTTGGTTTGCAAGTATTGTGAACTAGAAGTTCATAATTCCAAACCTAAAGTTTCAGAAAAGTTACATAGAAACTTGAAGTTTCTTAACACGCAACAGCCATGTTGAGACTCGAAGTTCTCCATACCCAAATCCGTTTAAAACAAACCATTTCTTAGAACTAGAAAGTTCTAACTTTGAAGCTCATGGAGATTTTATTTCCTAAAGGACCAATCACATTCTTGTTTTCACCTTTCGTGAATTGTCGAACTGTAACAAGTTTGACTTCGCTGATTTGGAAGTTTCGAACATAAACTACTTTATGTGGATACAAGACGTGACACTTCAGTTGACTATGACTAGTTGCAAAATAACTATAGCCAATTACGGTGTTTAAGAGCTGAATAAGCCTTCGCCATGATCTTCATTTGAAGATTTATTCCTAAAGCAGATCAAATGGAAGTGCCTTACTAAATGAGGATTTCATGGCACTTTGACTCACTCCTACAGACCATTTCAATCATGCAAAGATGATCCCTTGGCTGAAGCAAGACATGATTGAAACTTTTACGTCCAAGATTAGGTACAATTATGAAGTTTATATTTGATCAAATTTCGACTGAAAGAAAATCTTTCTCGCCCTTCCATGTCTCTGAATTGCTCCTAAAGCAGCAATATAGAGACCAGAAGTTTACCAAATATTTGGATCTAATTACTTTACACCTGTGAGAGAAATGTACCAAAGTGATCGATTGGGAGGTACCAAACGTTATAAACTTAACTTCAGCTACAGTCTACTGAATTGTGATACCTAATCTCGGCTGGGGCCCACCAAAATATTTGCCCTGCTTCAGCAGAGACGTACCAAAAAGACCCCTCCAACTTCGACTGGAACCTTTCAAAACCAAGTCAGGGTCTGTCTCTCTCATATCCCAATTTCGAGTTTGTTTTACAACATATGGTAAAATCAGGGCTTGCCATCATAGTCAGATGCGTGTTCCCTAGTACTTAAGATCTAAAAACTTTATGAATAAAGGATAGTATTCCTAAACCTCAACCCTGAAGAATCTACTTTCAATTTGATAGAATAGATCATTGGTATGCATATGTCTATGCCTCTACCAATGTTATTGAGGAGTATCATTCCCGTTAATTCCTGAGACTAATTTTGCTCCACCTAACACATTGTGAGAACCCAAATTTCACATGAAAGGCCACATTAGCCGAATCCCCTGGTACATTTTGGTTTACTTTATGAACAATTTCTTTTGTTCTCGGATTTAAGATTGGTGTTTGGGTGACATTATTAATCTTCCTAACCTCTCAGTAGGGATTGTTGTTACAATAACGGAATATAAAACATAGATAAGGGTTTAAAAAGTATAAATTGATCTAATTGGGGTAAAATTGCTCAATTTTTCAAAATTGGCGACGAAGTTGTTTTAATATTTACTAATGTTCATTCTACCAACAAAAATATCAATGCCTTAGAAGTTAAAGTAATAAGGTGAAGTCAATTTAATCCATAAAAGAAAATGACTTGAAATTTTATTTAAGAGCATGAAATATTCAACATATATTTAGTTAGGGAGCAATATAGTTCATCTTCTAATAGGAAGAAGAAGCAGGTGCGACAGTTGTTAGAACACAATGATTCCAAAGTTGTTTACCCCTTGCCAAAGCCTTAGATCTTCTTATTCCAATGCTCCCCCCAAGAGTCCAGTTCAAAAAAATATCATGACATTTTTTTCCCACCACCACAATAGCTCGACAACTTTTGTCACTAATCGGTTGTCCGTGAAAAATGTAGTTGTATGCATCGTGTGCATACTTTATGGAGAAATGTTTTTTGCACTCAGCTAAAGCCTTCTCATCTATTGCCTCTAACATCGGAAATGTGTTACACACCAAAAACAAAACTACCACAATTGGAAAGATGTTTATTCCGGCCATGCTTCGAAGAATGAGTAACTTTTAATTTTCTCAGAGAATGATGTATTTGATGGAGTTGAAGTTTAAGGCATGTGGTTCAATACTTATAAGGAATAAGGTGAAAGTGCAAGTCATTCTAAAAATAAAAAAACGTATTTGCCTTTAAAACTAAATAAGCAACATACTGAATTGCTATGGGATAGTAAATATGAGAGTTTCAAATTTTGGCATTTACGTAGTATGTTAAAAATAACGGAATGGGAGATAAATTATTTAAATTGGAACTATTACAAACTACTTGTTATGTGCCATAATATTACTTTACTATCGAGTAATTTTTGCAACGAAAAAGCAAAAGCATTTTTAGTTTTATATGATAATGAGAAAGTAATATGATTATGAAATTTATGGATAAATTACACTGTACCCCCTCAGGTTTGGGGTCTATTACAATCGCATACAACATCTTAAAAACATTTCACTTTCATACCTCACCTACTATTTTATTTCCCTCCATTACAATTTCCATCCATTGATCTGTTAAGAGCTGACGTGGTAGCATTTGTGTTGACGTGGCCGCTAAATGTGTGCCACATGGCAAAAAATAAGTTTTTATTCATTAAAAATATTATAATAATTTACCTTATTTATTAAAAAAAAAAAAAAAAAAAAAAAACCCAACCCAGAACCCAACTTCCCCTCCTCCACCATCTTCACCTCCCCCGCAACCCCCCACCCCACCTCCACCTCCCCCGTAACCCCCCACCTTCTCCCTTTCCTCCCTCTTCACCTCCTCGACCTTCGTCCCCTCCTTTCACCACCAAAACCTCAACTTCTACCTCTCTGTCACTTTCCTCGACCGCAGACAAGAATTAAGGGCTTGGAGTCTTCGTCCATGGTGGTTTGTGCCCATCGCTGACCTTTGACGACGACATCGGCTTGTTCCACTCCAACGTATAGGCATGGGGGATTGACGAAAAGCAGTGCACGATGGCGAGGCCAAAATTGGAGGCGAGCCGTGAATTTTGAGAATTGAAGAGCACGAGGAAGTGGTGTCGGCTTCATCGTCTAATTAGAGAGGGCAGGGATTAATCGAGATAGATAAAAAAGCCTCGTCTGGTCGCTATCTGGCTTTTCTACCGTCGCTGAGCTCAAATTGTTTGTTTGGAGAAGCCGCTCGAAGACCCAAGATCATGTGCAAAGCTCGAATTAGTTGATGGTTTTCCCCTTCCTCATTTGCAATTATTCGGTCATTTTATTGGTTTTGAGATATGGGTTTTATTCTGGTGCGGGGTTTTTAAAATCCGCATTGGGAAGCTTGCAGACGTTGTGGAGTTACCGGAGAAGAAGCTGGGGAGAAGAAGATGTGGGCTGGTATTGCACGAATTCATGGCGTCGCACATCCAGATGAGTTCATGGATCATGGCGTCATAGAGCATGCAGAGAATGAATTGGGATTGGGAGATCTAGTAGAAGTAGTAGAGCTTGGAGGGAGGAGAGGAAGGGGACGAAGGTTGGGGAAGATGGGTTGCCAACAAGTTCACGATGGCGTGAGGGGGTTGTGGGGGCGTCGGCAGTGAAGAGAGAAGGGAATGAGGGTTGTTTAGGGGTTGCGGGGGGGGTGAGGGATGGGGAGTTAGGGTTGCAGGGAAAGGGAAGGGCTCGGGAAGAAAATAGGTTTTTATTTTTTATTTTTTATATTTTAATAAATAGGGTAAATTATTATAATATTTTAAATGAATAAAAAATTATTTCTTTTGCCACGTGGCACAAATTTGGCAGCCACGTCAGCTTTTAACAGATCAGTGGATGAAAAATGTAACAGAGGTACTATATTGAAATAAAATAGTAGGTGAGGTATGAAAGTGAAATGTTTTGAAGATGTTTATGCGATTGTAATAGACCCCAAACCTAAGGGGGTACAGTGTAATTTACCCGAAATTTATTAATAAGTGAAGAATTGTTGAAATACAATAAAATAAGTAAATGAGCACCCTTTTTATAAATTCGTTTTAGAACAGATATTATATCAACCTAACTTTCTAAACACAAAAGTGTGAAATGAGTAAGTGTCAAATGAGCACCCTTTTTAGAAACTCGTTTTTGTTTATTCAGACAACATGCACAATATAAGAAAAAAAAAATCAAGATATGAATAAGTGTGAAATGAATAGATTTCACGAACCAGGAGTATGCTGAGGCTCATCGATTACAAGAGCTTAGGTGTGAAATGAATAGATTTCACGAATTTTGTATATACAACTGTAAACACGAAAATTTTGTATCTAATGAAATAAGAACACGTGTACAAAGTAGATTTGTATTGATCAATTTGTAAGGTTACAATCTCTGTTTACAACTTTCCTTTGATTCAGTCTTCAAATTTGATGTAGATGCATAGGTTGTCGATACAAAGGTCACGATGACTTGATCTCGGTCGAACGATTGAACAATTGCTTCAAGTTTTGAGCTTCAAACAATGTGTGAATGGTCTTCACCTCAGCTTTAGGGCTGCGACAAAGGTGATGTTGATGCAGGATTTTGTTGATTCAAGGGTCTTGGCGACTTGATCTTGAATCGAATGTCGTTACAAGTTTTGAGCTTGCAACAAAGTCTTGAAGGACTCGGCACAAGTGTTTGTTGATTCTTCAAAGGAATGCTTCGGCTTCGGTCGAAAGAAATCTTTGGCTTTGGTTGAATGTTCTTCGAAGAGAGCTTTGGCAGCGTATTAGTCTTCAAAGATTTGGTAGAGGTTCTCATTTTGTGAGAATTTTGGCCTTGAATGAAGAAATTGTCCACCTTGAATGTAGAAACTGTCAACCTTGTGCTTGTCTTGGGACCTTGTATTTATAGATTTCCAAAGCCATGCCTTTGGGTGGATTTGGCTTTGACTTGTGTTTTGATTCGTCCACGGGAGAATTTAGGCATGTTTTGTGTCTTAATTTCAGCCATTGTCCCTTTCTTGGCCGAATTATAGGGCTTTCTTGTTTATTTTGTGAGCAATCTTTAATTCTTGCTTGTTTTGTGAAGATGCTTTAGCTTTCTTTCCGGTTTTGGGAGCAATTTGGGCCCCTTTATGATTTTAAGGAGATTTCTTCCCCTTTGCGGCATTTTAGGAATGCTTTTGAGCTTCCTTTGCTTGATTTGTGCCACATGTCATTGATGACTTGTTCATTTGTGATGAGTCATATGCCACGTGGAGCTTTGAGATGCATCATTTGTATGCAACAAAATTTACATGTCTACAAATGCCCCTAGTTCAAGGCATGTTGTAGGCATGTGCTTGTCACATGTAGGAAACATGTTTTGAAGTCTTGTAATGTGAATATTCTAACTCAAGGGTTGTAGAGACTTGATCTTGAATTGGTTTGCTTTTTCAAGGGCTGTAGAGGCGTATTTCTTGAACGTAATATTTCTTCAAGGGCCGTTGAGGATTGGTCTTGAATTAAACAAAAATTTTCTTCAAGGGCCGTAGAGGCTTGATCTTGAATGAAATGAAAATTTCTTTTTCAAGGGCCATAAAGGCTTGACCTTGAAAGAAATGAAAAAAAAATAAAAAAAAATTCTTCAAGGGCCATAGAGGCTTGATCTTGAAGGAAACTTTTTTTTCAAGGGCTATAGAGGCTTGATCTTGAAAGAAATTATTTTGTTTTCCTTCAAGGGCCATAGAGGCTTGATCTTGAATGAAACATTTCTTCAAGGGCCGTAGAGGCTTGATCTTGAATGCAATGCAAATTTTCTTCAAGGGCCATAGAGGCTTGATCTTGAAAGAAATTTTGGAAATGGATAAATTGGCACATACTTATTGTGCGCATTGATTTTCCATAATTTGACAAAATACATTTGGTGTATTTTGAATTTTTTTTCCTTGTGGTTGTAGGAAAAAAAAATTGTTTTTCCTTCCTTAAGTAGGAACCTCTTTCAATTTTGGTAATGAGGGTGATTTCCTTCAAAGTGTTGGAAATCTTTGAAGATTTCCTTCAAGGTTTTGGAAAGATTTAATGCTTGTCTTTGGGTAAGTAGGATTTGCATTTTTTTTCCTTTCCCTTTTTCTGTTCGACAACAAAGAGGGTATTTTCCCTTTTGGTTTGGGAAACTTGAAGCCTTGTCCTTGGTTTGGGAAACACGTCATTTGACTTGCATGCAAAGTTTGAGGTCGATTTCTCTTTTGGAAAATTCTGTAAAAATATGGGAAATGTAGCTTTATCTCTTATCTTTTTAGGCATATACGCACACTAGGAAAAATCGGGAAAGCCTTCAACTCGTCATTTTCCCACAGCTGTGCAGTTCTGACAGGGAAACAACTTCTACGGGATTAACTTTGAAAACTGGAATGTTTAGCTTTAGGGAAAATTATGAAATTTGGACAAATGATAGCTTCATTCTCCAATTGGCCTTGCATCAAAACTCCTCTGGAAAGTTGAATTATCACAAAAAATGTCCTGCTTACGTAGATTGGTTGAAACTTGCCATTTTTCGCTTGGAATTTGCTTCCTTCTTTTGGTTGGAATGTACTTTCTTCTTTTGATTTTCCTTTTTCTATTTGGTATGTACTCTCCCATATAACATTAGGAAGCAATTAACCTCTATTTATAGGACAATTGGGTGTGTGTTTTTATCACAAAACACCCTTGCGGTGGCTGCTTGTTATTGCTGATGTGGGTTACTTGCTTAAAGCTTGTTGCATTGCATCACTTTTTACCGCGTGGTGCTGTGCAAAAGACTGCAGTAGGGTTTTGCTGTGTAGTGCCTTTTGGTCATAGTTTTCCCTCGGTGGTGACCCGTGCAGTGCAAGAAACTGCTTGCGTAATCGCTGCGGGGTTACGTAGTGCGATTGCGTAGCATTTTGGTTTTCTTTGCTACTGTAGCGTTCTTTGAATGATAGTCTTGTAGCTGCCCTCTTTGCCGTGCTGCTCAAGCTTTGTGGCTAATTTCTCTTCGTCGTTGTGACTTTGTCATCGTCATCTTTCAACGCTCATGAGGTTTGTCTCGCACGTCTTTTGCTTTAGTGAGCAATTTTTTTTTTCGTACTCTTATGCTTATGTTGCCTTGTTTGTTTTATTGCAACCATGGTATTTTTCAAGTTCTTTAAGAGCAATATCATCACCATTCTTGCGAAGGACGGTGATTCGCAAGATAAGGGAACGACGTTGAAGCTTTATGTGTCGTTGACTGGCCCTAAAGCGCTTGCTCTTCCTGCGAAATATAACTCGATGCATATCAAGTTTAGGGTGTTGCCTTTTAAGCTCATGCAAACAAGGAACATTGGGTGTTGCCTTTTAAGCTCGTGTGAACAAGGAGCATTGTTGCTACCTTTTAAACTCGTGCAAATAAGGAGCATTGTGCTGTGTGCAGTTTAGGCTAGTGTAGGGGATGAGCTTTATGCCGTGTGTAATTTAGGCTCTTGTGGGCAAGGAGCATTTTGCAGTGTGCAATTTAGGCTTATGCAGGTAATGAGCTTGGTGCCATATGCAGTTTAGGCTCATGCAGGCGAGGAGCTTTGTGTCGTGTGCAGTTTAGGCTCATGCAGGTGAGGAGCTTTGTGTCATGAGCAGTTTAGGCTCATACAGGCGAGGAGCATTGAGTGTTGCCTTTTAAGCTCGCGCGAACAAGGAGCGTTGAGTGCTGCCTTTTAAGCTCGTGCGAACAAGGAGTGTTGTGCCGTGTGTAGTTTAGGCTCATGTAGGCAAGGAGCATTGAGTGTCACCTTTTAAGCTCGCGCGAACAAGGACAGTTGAGTATCGCCTTTTAAGTTCGTGTGAATAAGGAGCGTTGTGCCGTGTGCAGTTTAGGCTTATGCAGACAAGGAGCATTGTGCTGTGTGCAGTTTAGGCTTATGCAGACAAGGAGCATTGTGCTGTGTGCAGTTTAGGCTCGTGTAGGTGAGGAGCATTGGGTGTTTGGTTTAGGGGTAGTAACGCTTTAAGAATCTACCATTGATGGGGCCAATCTTTAAGTTGTCTTCCGTCATGATTAAGTAGGTGCTGTTAGTGTAGACCTTTTGTATTACGTAAGGTCCATCCCACTTTGATGTGAACTTGCCTTTTGTCTTGTGAGTTGTGATGATAGACCTTCATAATGCCAAGACAAGATCTCCAATTTGGAAAAACCTTGGGTGGACCTTCTTGATGAATGCCTTGGATAGCCGTGCTTGGTAGCATTCTAAGTGTTGTTAAGCTTCAAGCCTTCTTTCGTCGAGTGCTTCTAACTCTTGAAGTCGTAGCTTTTCATTTTCCTCTTCAGTCAAGCCTTCTTGTATAGCCATCCTTAGTGAGGGGATTTGACTTTCGAGTGGCAGAATAGCTTCCATGCCATATACGAGAGAATAAAGCGTAGCTTGGGTAGGAGTTCTATGTGTCATCCTATATGCCCAAAGCACTTCGCTTATTCTTTCGTGCCAGTCTCTCTTTGTTTGGCCGATTACTTTCTTCAGGAAGTTGCATAACATTTTGTTGAATGCTTTCGCGAAATTGTTGGCAGATCATGATACATGGAAGACTTGTGCTACTTGAATTTGTATTTCTCGCAGAGCTTATCCACGAGTGTTAGTGCCTCGTGGCCCATGGTTGCGTCTACCATGATTTCGATGATTGGTAAGGGAAATTCATCATTGGGCAAACATTGTTGAGGTTGCGGAAATCTACGTAAGCACGTATTTGTCCATATTTCTTAAAGGACAATGACAATGTTGGAAATCCATTTAGGGTATTGCACCTATCGAATGAAGCTTGCTTTGATTAGCTTGTAAATCTCAATTTGTGGGATGGGCTTGGATCGATAGCGTCATTGAGTTTGCTTTATCGGTCATGTTCTAGGCTTGACTACAAGACGATGCATGGTGATGGTAGGGTCAAGGCCGGGCATTTCCTTGTAGGTCCAAGCAAAGATGTCTTTGTACTCCAATAGTAGTTGGTAGTACTCATCTATCTTGTCTGTACTTAGTAGTGCACTTACAATGATAGGCTTCAGTTTTTCTTTTGTGTCTAAGTTGAGCTCATTGAGATCATTAACCGTGGCTTGCTCCTCATCTTCAAGTTATGGTGACGCAGTAGTGACGTCCTCCTTGGGGATTTTGTTTTCTTTGTTTTCTTGGATTGTGATGTGGAAGACGTCTTGGACCTCTTCTTAGTGTCGTCTTCTTAGCCAATGTGGATGATGGTGCACTTTTTTACCTTTAGTTGTCCTTTTGTGTCAACTTCTAAGGTTGCTTGGCGCTTCATCCTTGAAGGAATCGAGCTTTGAACGTTGTCTTTTTTTGCCAGACCGTCGAGCTTTTCTTCCTTAGGCATTGTCCTCCATTTTCTAGAAGGCTTCTTGGTTTCTTCAAGTTTTTCCAAGGCAAACCGTCGTGGAGGAAAGCTAGCCGTGTCGTTTTGCGTATTAGGTTTTGACAACCTTTCGAACATAGTGCTTTGAGGTGTTGGCGTGTTAAGCCGTTTAAAGATAGAAGTTCGGTCTTAACCACTAATGTACTCAAGTGCCGAGATTCTGGGTTTTGAACAATTCAGTATCGAAGACTGACGTTTGAGGGGCAGGCTTAGGCTCCTCGTAATTTTGTTCAACACTTACGCTAATGTGTTGAGCGCTAGCGTTTTTCCCTTTTCTTGAAATCTTCACGGGTGTATTTAGTGTGAAGCCAAATCCAACTTTGTTGTTGTCAACTCCATAACCATGTTCCTTCAACTTCTTTTGAGTCTTGATGAGGTCACTTTCTTTGTCGTTGACAATGTTTGATACATTCTTTCCAAGATTTGAAGAGGAGGCAAAATCGTACCCAGCCTTTGACATGAGTTTGTAGGCGTTTGGGTCGAAACCTTTTGTCCTCTTGCTTGGAAGAGAGTTTGGTTCTGCCCTCTCTGGCAGGGGTTTTACGAAACCTTGTGGTGGTGAAACTTTAGCGTTGCCTAGCTGTGTCAGAGGTAAAACTACATTTGTCTTGAGTAGCTTTACATTGTCCTTGTGCAGCTGTGTGTCGGCTTTGCTTGTTCCAGTTTCAAATGAGGATTGCCCATTCTTTCTTCTCAACATTGAGATGTATCGGAAGATGGGTATGCTTGGTCTTTTTGAGGGCGTCACACTCCCATTAATTGTTGTGGTCTTAGCAGGCTCATTGTTGCTTTTGCTTGAAGATGGCACGACTTTCTTGTTTCTTGGGCATGGATTGTCATTCTTGTTTCTTAGGTGCAACTTTGCCTGTGGATTTGATTTCTTTTGAAAAGCTTTGGGACCATGTCTTCATCCATGTAGAACTTGGCATATGCGAAGTGTGATTTGGCTTCGATGAATGGCTTGGTGTTGCCTTGTATCACCTTTACTCATTCTCGATAAAACTTTAAGCATTGGTGAAGGGTGGACGGCACCACTCCATTCTCGTGGATCCAAGGCCTTCCTGCGAGTAAGCTGTAAGAAGTTCTTGCATCAATCACGTGGAATAATGTGCTTGATTTGAGTTCGTAAATGGTCATCTCCACTCGAATCATGCCCATCGCTCTTTGTCCTCCTTGGTTAAAACCTTGGATTACGAGGCAACTTTGGGATAGTTTATCCACCTTGATTCTAATCTTGGTCATTGTTGACTATGGCATAATGTTTACGGCCGACCCACCATCCACAAACATGTGGTTGATTTTGTTCTCTTTCACGTATCCAGAGACGAAGAAATGACGGTTATGAGGCTTTGACCCTAGTAGCAAGTCTTCGTCAGTGAAGTATATTATGTCATAGGCAGCACAACATGTGGCATATTCATGTGGTTGAAGCTTCAAGCCTTCGTCCTTGCTTGCTTGCACCTCGTGGTCGTCGGGACTCGCCAAGATCACTATTAGTGCTTTTCGCATCTTTTTGGGCAATCATAGTGCTTCCTCAATGCTAAAGTGTGTCGACAGACTTTCTTTGGGCGTGAGGGTTTTCTCTTCCTTGATGGCGATAGCTTTGCCTTTCGAGGGCTCTTTTATCTCTACTTCAACCATGTGACAGGTAGCTGTAGTGCACGATTGAAAGAAGTCCTTTGGGACGTACTCGTGCAAGGAGAAAGAAATGCACGGTTCTTGCTCCATAGGTTCTCCTACGTATGTTGGCTTAGCGATGCTTTTTGGGTTTTCTATTGTTGCGGCAGCGATGCTTTTTCCTTTGTTCCATATTTGGCCTTCTGCCATGTGGTCTTGGCTTCCTTCTTTTTTTGTAGGTCACCAGTGTCCACCCTTCTTCATCGTTGGTAGGTACATTGTGCTCACTTGCCACCAGCGATGGTTGTGCAGAAGGTGTCGTGTAGCTTGAGCAAGTCGTCTAGCATTGCAACCACGTCAGAGTCAAGAAAAAGGATACATCTTCTGCTCCAGTTCCTTCAAGGTGTTTTTGTACCTATCTTGGGTGTGAGAAGGCTTACCTCTCTTCATCTCCTTCGCTTTGTTTTTAGAAGAGATATTGACGGTTGTAGAGGAAGTCTTGGTAGGGGTAGTATTGACTGTAAAAACTTCATTGGCAAGCTTTTTCCCAGTCTTTTCTACCTTTGGGGCGAACACCTTGTCTTTCTTGAAGTCGGTGATTGGCTCATTCTTCCCATGATTGGCGATACTCAGCTCTATGTCGTGGAAACAAGTTGCTGGCTCCTCAAATGTTCTCAGTTTTATGCCTTAGAGGATATAATGTAACCCCAGTGCATGCCTTGAACACAAATCTCAATGGCGGAGGTTTCAGAAAGCTGATCTTTGCAATCCAAACTTAATGAACGCCACCTATTGATGTACTCGACGACAGGTTCAACCTTCCATTATTTCGTACTTGTCAGCTTCAGCATGCTTACAATGTGGCAAATGCTGTAGAAACGGTTGAGGAATTCCCTTTCTAGCTAGTCCCAGCTGTTGATAGACTTGGGCTTAAGGTCGGTGTACTAGTCAAAGGCATTACCTTTTAGCGAGTGCACGAACTGCTTGACAAGGTAGTCTCCCTCCGTCCTAGCATTGTTGTAGGTTTCAATGAAATGGGTAATATGTTGCTTAGGATTGCCTTTTCCATCGAATTGCATGAATTTGGTCGGCTGATAACCCCTTGGCATCCTTAAGGCATCAATCTTCTTGGAGGAAGGCTTTAAGTACAGCACGGAGTCATGTAAGCTTCCTTCATACTGTGCTTTAATGATGCTTATGATCATATCTTACAGCTGTTGGATAGAGAAAGATCCTATGAACGTCGCAGCTTGGTCCACCTCCACCTTCTCCTTAGCTTTATCTATCGAAAGCTCCTTATTTTCGTCAATTTTTTCTTTTGGTGGATCAAGCTTTGGGTCAGCTTTCTCGTCGTGCTACGCCTCCAGATAGTTGATGAGTGTAGCAATTTGTAAGTCTTTTTCATACATAGTCCTTGTTAGCCTTGTGATTACTTTGCTCATTTATGCCAGCTGCTCTTCGATTAAAGTTGCACCAGTAGTCATGACTTGTATGGCTACGGGATACGAGCTGCTGCTTAAGTCGGCATCGAAAGTCAACGACTTGGAGTACCTTATCGGGATTTCTTCCCTTGGAGCCCTTAGTGGGGCCAGGGTGATCATGGGCTCGTGCCTTAAGTGTTCTTGCTCATTTGACAGAGTTGATGTAGGGGTAAAAGGTATGACAGATAGAGCTCTTACCTTGCTTCGGGTTATGACACTAAAGTGCCACCACTTGCAACAGGGATGTTCTTGTTCTTCGCGTTGGTTACAGGAATAGCTTGATCCTTTCTTGATGCCATGTGTGTTTCTTATGGATTTGAAGACAAAGATGAGAGGCAGAGATGGTCTCATTGAGCGTGCCAAATTTGTAAACACGAAAATTCTGTATCAAATGAAACAATAACACGTGTATAAAGTAGATTTGTATTGATGAATTTGTAGGGTTACAATCTCTATTTAGAACTTTCCTCTGATTCAATCTTCAAATTTGATGTAGGTGCGTAGGTTGTCAATCCAAGGGTCGTGATGACTTGATCTCAGATGAACGGTTGAACGATTGCTTCAAGTTTTGTGCTTGAAACAATGTGTGGATAGTTTTCAGCTTAGGTTTAGGGTTGCGGCAAAGGTGATGTTTATGTAGGATTTCGTTGATTCAAGGGTCTTGGCAACTTGATCTTGAATCAAATGTCATTACAAGTTTTGAGCTTGCAACAAAGTCTTGAAGGAATCAACATAAGTGCTTGATTCTTCAAGGGAATGCTTCGACTTCGCTAGAAAGAAAGCTTCGACTTCGATAGAAAGAATGCTTCTGCTTTGGTTGAATGTTCTTCGAAGAGAGCTTTGGTAGTGTATTAGTCTTCAAAGATTTGGCAGAGGTTCTCCTTTTGTGAGAATTTTGGCCTTGAATGTAGAAATTGTCGACCTTATCCTTATCTTGGGACCTTGTATTTATAGACTTCCAAAGCCATGCCTTTGGGTGGATTTGGCTTTGATTTGTGTCTTGATTTGTCCACGGGAGAATTTAGGCATGTTTTGTATCTTAATTTCAGCCACTTTCCCTTGCTTGGCCGAATTATAGGGTCTTCTTGCTTATTTTGCGGGTAATCTTCAATTCTTGCTTGTTTTGTGAAGATGCTTTAACTTTCTTTTCGATTTTGGGAGCAATTTGGGCCCCTTGTCGATTTTAAGGAGATTTCTTCCCCTTCGCTTGATTTGTGCCACATGTCATTGATGACTTGTTCAATTGTGATACATCATATGTATGCAACGAAATTTACATGTCTACAACAGCTAGATATAACATCTTTATTTTAATACATCCCAATCTACATAAGAGATCTAGGAATAGGCTAAGCCTCACAATGGGTTAACAGTTGTAATTTGGTTGGAATTTGCCTTTGGAGATAGTCAAACTTTAGACGTTTTACTTAGGAATATCACTAGACCAAAACACTTAGTGTTTTACTTAAGAATATCACTAGACGGTAGCACTAAGTGACAACTATATATAACATCTTGAATCAAAAGTCCAATTGGAAATGACCTAGAATATTTTGCTGTAAAACTGCTCTATCTCTTAAGATTCATGCTTGGGATTTCAAAAATTAACATCCAACAACATGTATGGCAAGATTTACTAATAAATTAACGTGCCTCTAATAGTAAGCATTGGCAAATATTATGTTAAATAAATTTCATCCTCTAAAAGTAAACCCGCTAGGTTCTTGCCCTATTAGCTTGACTAATTCGAAGCTATTTTAGGAGTCATTTAAGACGTCCAAACATCAATATATTTAATTTAATCTATTTCACTAAATTTCAATTGTAATCCAACTAATCAAATTAATTAGTATCATTTTGTCTTATTATTTTCATATTTTTTGAAATTGCTCCAATAATATGAAGACAGAAATTTGACTTGGAAGGCCACATTGGTTGAACCCCCTAATACATTTTGGTTTACTTTTTGAATAATTTCTTTTGTTCTCGGATTTAAAATTGGTGTTTGGATGACATTATCAATCTTCCTAACCACTCAGTAGGGATTGTTGTTACAATAATGGAATATAAAACCTGGATAAAGGTTAAAAAGTATAAATTGATCTATTGGGGTAAAATTACTTGAATTTTTCAAAATCGGCGAGGAAGTTGTTTTAATATTTACTAATGTTCATTTTACCAACAAAAATATTAATGCCATAGAACTTAAAGTAATAAGGTGAAGACAATTTAATGCATGAAAGAAAATGGCTTGAAATTTTATTTAAGATCATGAAATATTCACCACATATTTAGCTAGGGAGCAATATAGTTCATCTTCTAATAGGAAGAAGAAGCAGGTGCGATAGTAGTTAGAACACAATGATTCCAAAGTTGTTGACCCCTTGCCAAAGCCTTAGATCTTCTTATTCCAGTGCTTCCCCCAAGAGTCCAATCCAAAAATGTATCATGACATTTTTTTCCCACCGCCACAATAGCCCGACAACTTGTGTCACTAATCGGTTGTCCGTGAAAAATGTAGTTGTATGCATCGTGTGCATACTTTATGGAGAAATGTTTTTTGCACTCAGCTAATGCCTTCTCATCTATTGCCTCCAACATCAGAAATGTGTTACTCACCAAAAACAAAACTACCACAATTGGAAAGATGTTTATTCCGGCCATGCTTCGAAGAAAGAATAACTTTTGATTTTCTGAGAGAATAATGTATTTAATGGAGTTGAAGTTTAAGGCATGTGGCTCAATACTTATAAGGCATAAGGTAAAAGTACAAGTCATTCTAAAAATAAAAAAACGTATTTGCCTTTAAAACTAAACAAGCAACATATTGAACTGCTATGGGGTATTAAATAAGAGAGTTTCAAAATTTTGGTATTTATGTAGTATGTTAAAAATAACGGAATGGGAGATAAATTATTTAAATTAGAACTATTACAAACTACTTGTCATGTGCCAAAATATTACTTCACTATCGAGCAACTTTCGCAACAAAAAAGCGAAAACTTTTTTAGTTTTATATGATAATGACAAAGTAATATGATTATGAAATTTATTAATAAGTGTAAAATTATTGAAATATAATAAAAATACGTAAACGAGCACCCTTTTTAGAAACTCGTTTTAGCATAAATATTATATCAAACCTAACTTTCTAAACTTGGAATGTAACCTTTTCCGTTAATTTAAGTATTGGATCATTAAAAAATATTTTATTTTTGTTTATTCGGACTACATGCACAAGATAAAAAAAATCAAGATATGAATAAGTGTGAAATGAATAGATTTCACAAACCAGGGGTATGCTGAGGTTCATCGATTACAAGAGCTTAAGTGTGAAATAAATAGATTTCATGTATTTGTAACATCTTTTTTTAATACATCCGAATCTACTTAAGAGTTCTGGGAATAGGCTAAGTCTCACAATGGGTTAGTCATAGTAATTTGGTTGGAATTTGCCTTTGGATGGAATCAAACCTAAGACGTTTTACTTACAAGTGAATAGGAATATCACTAGACCATGGCACTAAATAACAACTATATATAACATCTTGAATGAAAAGTCCAAATGGAAACGACCTAGAATATTTTGCAGTGAAACTGCTCTATCTCTTAATAATCATGCTTGGGATTTCAAAACTTAACATCTAGTAACATGTATGGTGAGATTTACCAATCAATTAATGTGCCTCTAGATATAGTAAGCAGTGGCAAATATTATGTTGAGGTATTCATCAATTTACCGCCAGAACTTGTGATTATTGGCCAATTTTCTCCCTTAACTTTAATTTTGGCCAATTCCCCCTCAACTCTCATAATTAGTCAATTTGCACCCGACTGTTAATGTTTTTTTTTAATTTTTCATCTATTCTTCCGTTAAGTAGGTATCCGCATGACTGCCTTTGAAAGGCAAAAAAAGTCAATTTGCACTCTATTGTCATTTTTTCAATTTGCACCCTATTATCATTTTTTCAATTTTAAGTCTTATGTGTCACCAGAGTGCAAATTTGCACTATAAGTCGTATCCCATACTGGGGTGTCATAATTCCTCCAACAGCCACTGATGAACAAATTGCTTCAAAGCTTTATGAGCTAATGACAATGTAAACCAACGTGTTCATAGTACATATGTTGCCGTCTATTGGGTCTCGACTTTTCGCCAAGGCAAAAGAGATGGGCATGATGGCTGAGGGTTATGTTTGGATAATTACACATGGGATGACTAACTATTTTGGTTCCTTAAATATTTCAATCCTAGATAACATTCAAGGGGTGTTGGGTGTAAAAACTTATGTTGAAAAAACGCAAGATCTTGAAAACTTCAGAGTCAGATGGCAAAGGAAATTCCAAAAAGACAATCTTCCTATCCTAAATGTTAGATTGGATGTTTTTGGATTGTGGGCTTATGATGTTGTTTGGGCACTGGTCATGGCAATTGAGAAGGTTGGGACTACTACAAACTTCAATTTCCAAAAGTTAAACAATATTGCTCGCAGCACTTCCAATAATACTATTCTAGAAAGATTAGGGTTCTCTCAAAATGGTCCTGAACTTGTTTAAGCGCTATCGAGTACAATATTCAAAGGCCTTTCGAGTAATTTTAGCCTTGTTAATGGACAACTTCAGTCATCAAATTTTCAGATAGTAAGCGTGAATGGCAGCGGTGAAAGAGGAATTGGGTATTGCATGCCTTAAGGTGGACTTATGAGGAACTTAAATACCACAAACACTGGTAGTGCCAATAGTCTTAGACCTGTTATATAGGCATCATGACTAGCTTGCAGCCTAAGCTATTTAACTAACTAATTCGATAACAGTTATAACAATGCACCTACATTCTTAGCTGTCTAACTAACTATTGCTGAGCTGGAATGATGAGGTGGACTGATGAGCTGGCATAGATGAGTCATAGATGTATAGTCAACATTCCCCCTCAATCTAAGCTTGGATTTCCAAGCTTTAGATTGTAACAATGCTTGAGAAACGAAGGACTATGCATGCCCTTGGTTTAGATTAGCAGTCATATGATGAGTAGCCCCTGTGTCAATGATCCAATTATCTTCAGGAGAAAAAACCGTGTCCATTTTCATTTGAAAAAACTAAACCAGTAGCTGCGTTTGACTTAATGTTTGTCTGAGCAGTCATAGCAAGAGAAGATGGTGGTGGATTACCTTGGTAGGCATAGTTGTTCCTATGATAGCATTTAAGAACAGTATGCCCTTTTTTCTCACAAATTTGACACATTATAAGACCAGAACTCTGTACACTCCCATTATCAGATCTGTAATAAAAGTTTAGTGTAATATGTACTCATCTTGAGCATATATATCACTCTGGTGACACATAAGACTTCAAATTGATATTTCCAACCCAATTCGACTTAGAGTAACCATTTAAACTGAACCTCCATTTCCATAGCTATTGCCAGAATATCCATTTCCTCCACTGTATCCTCTTTGCACCCTTGTGTATTTGAGCTTTCACCATGTTCATAGCCCTGATATCGATGAGAGTTAGATCCTTCACCTTGGACACACATTGCAACCATAGAACTTGACAAAGATTGCATCTTGGACTCAATGCTCCTTTCTGCAACAAGAAGTTGTGCCCTAAAATCTTTTAAAAATAGAGTTGTATCCCTTGCCAAGATCATTGTCCTAATCATTTTGAATTCTGCAGGTAGACCAGATAACACAACAATCATCAAATCATTATCTAAAATTCTTTCTTCTGCAGAAGCAAGTTGATCCCTTATATTCTTCAGCCTTACTAAGAACTTATCCACAGATTCCCCTCATTTTTGTGTTGTATGTAATTCAATCTTTAACTAATTAATCTAAACAACTGAGATCGATGCAAACCTTTCTTGTAAACATGTCCAGGCTTCATAAGATGTCCTGCACCCAATGACATGCTCCATAGCCTCATCAGATAGAGTGGCAATAAGGAGACTCAGTAATGCCATATCTTTCCTTACCCATTCATTATAAGCTATAGTAATTTCCTTTGTTACACTAGTTTCTGTATGAACCACAAACTTGGGTGGACAAGGAGCTTCTCCAAGAAAAAAAATCAAACAAATCATATCCCCTTAAAATTGACTGGAATCGATAGCTCCACTTAACAAAATTATCATGCTGAAGTTTTACAGTCAACATTCTCAACAACCCTTCAATCTTGACACTTGAATCGGCCATTGTATCAACTCTAGCAAGAAATGAAAAACTAATCACTACAAACAAATTGAATCTTTGCAAGAACCCTTCAAACACTTCTGGCTATCGGCCTTTTTGAAGCGATAAAATCTCAACTTTCGTAAGCAAATCACAACAAGAAATCTACAAACACTTCTAGCTATTAGCCTTTCTGAAATGGGACATAAAAGGGAAATGGCTATCGGCCTCTTTATCCCAAAAAACACCTCGCAGCAAGAATTCTACACACACTTCTGGCTATCGGCCTTTCTGAAGTGGGACATAAAAGGGAAATGGCTATCGGCCTCTCTATCCCAACAAACACCTTACAGCAAGAATTCTACACACACTTCTGGCTATCGGCCTTTTTGAAGTGGAACATAAAAGGAAAATGGCTATCGGCCTTTCTATCCCAACAAACACCTCATTTATCTACAAATTCCATGATTTCAACACTTATGGCCATCGACCTCTAACAATTATGCAATTTGAAGCAAAGAACTTTGACTGCAACATTCCATCAAAAACATAGAGTGCAAGATATGAACGAACCTGACAATTCTGCAAACCTTGCATCTGTACCCGAACTAGAAAAGATTTGAACGAAGATCTTCACCTCTATTTCAATCACAAATTAGCGGAAATAGGTCACCAAGAATCGACTCGGCGATGATACCATGTTCACATAGTATCAAGAATGCAGAAATTCAACTAAGAACACTATGACTGCTTAGAGAGAGAGAAAGAAAGAACTAAAGAGAGAAGCAATTGATTGTATTGATGCTGAATGAATCTTTACAACTATGAGAAGCTATTTAACTAACTAATTCGACAACAGCTATAACAATGCAGCCACATTCTCAACTATCTAACTATTGCTGAGCTGGAATGATGAGGTGGACTGATGAGCTAGCATAGGTGAGTCATAGATGTATAATGGTTGTTTTTTCATATTCATTGGTTTCGTGGTTTGGGTTCTTGAACATCGGGTAAATGAAGAATTCCGCGGGCCTTCGCATCACCAAATCGGCACAAGTTTTTGGTTTTCCTTCTCAACCATGGTTTTTGCACACCGTAAGTTTAATGTGTTGGAATGTATATGCTCTAGCTCTATCACATATTTCATGACTATAATATCCGTTCCTTTTTTCTTTTGGATTTTTGCAACAGGAGAGCGAGTACTGAGCAACTGAGCTAGGTTTGTAGTGATCGTATGGTGCTTTGTTGTTCTCGTACTGATTCAAAGTTACACTGCCAGTTTAGCTTCACTTTTAACAGTTCAACAGCTCCAGCCAGACCTAACGACTGGCGTTGGCTACGAGAAGGTTCACTTGTACGTCAGTTTTTGATACAAAATGAAATTCCATCTAACAAGCTTATAAGCTATGATTCTGAACAAGGACTGGCTCAACGTTCTGAGCAAGGGATTGTTTCTGCTGCTTTCGATGAAAAAAAATTTCGTTGAGATTTTTCTTTCAACTTATTGCTCAAAATATACTACGGTTGGCCAAAAGCTACTTACACCAAGCGGTTTTGCGTTTGTAAGTTTACTTGCTTCTCTCTCCCTTACCTTTGTTATTTTACATAAAACAGTCTGGCAATATTTTGTTGGAGAATAGTCTTAAAATTGGAGATATAACAAAATAGTATTTTAGTTTATATGTGGGAGAGGTTCACTGATAATATCACCAAAAGCTTTTGTAATAAAACTCAACACCTAATAGTAGTAACAGGTGGGTTAGTTGCGGATATCTTTTCTAATTCATATCGGACTCATTTGCTAGTAACTCGAACCTGGAACCTTTTACTTGCTAGTGACATACATGTGACATTTACCCACATATAAATTTTACTTTCTCTGTTCCTCTTGATTTCGTGACTTACAGTCCTTCCAAAAGGGTTCACCTCTCGCGAGTGAGGTTTCAAAGGCGATCACTGCATCGCAAGACCAAATTAAACGTATAAAAGACAAGTGGTTAACTAGATCTTGTATTGATCTCAACAGCAACGCAACCTCTTCCAACAATCTTACTCTTAGCATTGACAGCTTTGGGGGCTTCTTCCTGATTGCTTGGGTTTCTTCATCCTTAGCTCTCCTCATGTATGCAGCTATGTTCCTCTATGAGCATAGACACATCTTAATGTGCTCCGATCCAAACGCCTCATTTTGGACAAAATTTTGCGAGCTATTGAAAGCGTACAACCAAAAAGAACTCAGTCTGCATACTACCAGTAATACTGGGCTGCAGGATAGTAGTGATCACGGTATTGGTGCAGTTGAATCCTCACCAAACATCATGACGGATTGCTCCCCAACGCCATCCAGTGATTTGATACATGCTGAAATATAGAGCTTAGATACATGATTGATGCACTATAATTAATTTGACAAGAGTTTCATTTGAAAATTTATATATATCAGATTTTGTAAGCTAATATAAATGCACTTCATTTGTACATACAATGGACGACAAATTCTGAAAAGAAAGACGCTATGGATCAGTAGCAGAACATTTTTCATCTATTGTATCCTCGTTCAGTGTCCACGAAGGTACGTTGAAGGAAGAAATGAAAGCCCTGTTTGATAACTATTTCGTTTTTGTTTTCATTTTTCGTGTCAGAGTAGCTCTTACAAAACATAATCTTTAATCCATTGAACAAAACTGAAAATTCATGATCTCACGTTTCAAAGATGTGGAAAAAAGCATATCTCTGCTGCACTTGGACTGTATCCAGATCGAGTTCAGTAAGTATGAATTAATTTCGATTAATGCTATATGATAACAAAAAATTAACTCAATATAATACACGAAAAAGGTAATGGATTTAGCCAATTTTTCCTAAAGACTTGAAATCGTCTTGATATTTGCCTCTCGTTATTCACAGCTCTGTTTAAGCTTTCTTCGTACTTTCATGATGCAGAAAACCAACAGGTATACACATCTAGAGTCCACTCTTTTTACATTTATGCAGACCACACCTCACGAAGGAGTTCATGCCTCGCTTTCGTGCAGGCATGACCTGTATGCTCATGTTTTCCGTTTCTATTTCTATTTGCTATGACAGTCGGACTTGACGATAGTTTGTAAATGATGGATGAAAGAGGTGAATCCAACTCCTCTGGCTCCTCATCACTGGTATATCCCTTTCTCTGTATAGATGAGAGGTTCCTTTCCAGTTGAGAACTTCCTCCTGCTTCTGAAACTTTCTCTGTCACATCGGCCAACGAAAGTGGGGTGTACACGACTGGTGCTGCTGTGTAAGGGAAGCTTCTCACTGATTCACCTGACAATCTGCACTTTGATACTACGATAAACTTTTTTTAGGTCAACATAGTCTACCATCAATATCATTGATATTGTTCCAATTTAATCACATATTACTAAATGTTGGATTTTATCACAAAAAGATCTTAGTCATATTAGACGTGAAAACTGTCATATATTAATTATATATTATTTCATCATATGACTCATGCATGATTCTATTCTGCAACAGATTTTCACTCGGATTACAATTGAAATTTAACCAAAATATTCAACACTCTTGGAGTTAACACTGCCGTCCTTCCCCCTTTACTCTTTATATTACTTGCATTTCTCCCATGTAATTCTCTTTGTCTTCAACACAATGTAAAATCAAAACTAAAAATAAAATGGTTAGACGAGCTCTTAAATACTTCCTACAATTGTTTCGGCTTCTCTCGAACCTTGCTAACTCCTGTTTCCGCTGGAAAAGCATTTGAGAGGCTAAGTGACTCGCCAGTGGGTGCTTCACCTATCTTACATGTTTCTATTGAGAATGAACTCACATTGATGTAAGGTCAGATATTACATTATAAGAGGTTGGACTAAACGAGGGGTTGACGAGTTGACCCAATAATTAAAACACCATGCTCATTAAGTCCGGACCAAAACCTATTTTTTCCATGTTATTTCATGTCGTAATGTGTGTATGTTTGTGTGTGTGTGTGTGTGTGTGTATAGGGATAGGTGTATATATATAATATAGGAATAAGATCAAAGGACAACTATTTTGACAAACATCTTTGCACTCCGTATTAGCTCTTGAATCTTTTTACATCTAATGGTCCAGAATAAAACTAATATGACTCAAGATCAACTACTGAATGATGTGGCGATGCCATGAAAATAAATAGACTTTATTCAATTAAAACATTTTAAGAAAATATATTAGGTTAGGGAAACGTAAACACTTCTGAGCCTTCATCTTCCTTTTAAGCCCCTAGGCCGTTGTTAATTAAGATGATAAGAACTCTATCATCCATGATGGATATATCAATCTCTTTTCTTACTTCTCTCTCCTCCTTGAATCATCCTCAATATCAATAGTGTATTTTCATGGGTCTTCTGCAAGTCATGGGAAGCAATAAAAGTGGCTAAAGAAAAAGAGAGGATTAGAGATAGGCTCAGAGAACTCTTGCCCCATTAAAAATTCAATTTTTTTTTTTTTTTTGTTCAATTAGTGAAGATGCCCTGATTATGATTCTTAGCCCTGAAACTAAATCTTGATACCCGAGAAATAATATCGAATCTTCATAGAAAAGAATGAGGTTTCAGAACCCTAAATTTCATTTCCGTTAAATACTTAAGCATGTCCTTGATTGACAAGAAAGCTTTTCAATGGCTTGTTCATGTTTCACAATATAAAACAAAAAACTAATGAAAATCTCTATCCTCACCCTTGTTTATTTTAGACTCGGCGAATATTTATTTGATGCAAAATGGCATGAAGGAGCAAGGTGCTCGTGAAGCAAAAACCCACTGGGAAAAATGCTCCTAATCGTAGGAAAAAAAAGTACATTAAGATCAAGCAAGTATATTTCAGGATACTCCCCCTGAGTTTGATTCCAAAAAGAATTAGCAATGTTACAACTCAAAAAGTTTACGCATCCAATTCCTTGAACAAGCTTCTGAAACATCACTTTCAGCAGTGATTTGGTGAAGAGGTCGGCCAAATTGTCTTGTGAACGGATTTTCGTGACTTTAATCTTCTGATGTAAGAAGAAGAACTTCGGCACAATGTGCTTGGTGTTGTTTCCTTTGATGCCCTTCTTGAGTTATTCAATGCATGCTGCATTGTCTTCATAGTTCGTCGTAGGGACATTAACAACGGGGTAAAGATCACAGGAGCTTCAAATATGGCCCACAACTGCTCTCAACCAAAAGCATTCATGAGTTGCTTCATGTAAAGCGAGAATTTCAGGTTAGACAAAGTGGTAACTAAGGTCTATTTAGTTAACCTCCAAGAGATTGCAGTGCCTCCAATGGTAAAGACTTAATCCATTTAAGAACGCGCCTTGTGGGGATCAAATAAGTATCATGCATCAGCATACCCAACAAGGCGAGAATCGACTTGAGAAACGAGGGGTGCGGTATCACTCAAGGATCCGTAAGGATAGAACAAGTTCATATCCGTAGTACCCTTAAGGTAACGGAAGATGTCTTTAACACTAGTCCAGTGTCCGCGTATTGGTGCATTACTGTATCTTGCCAAAAGATTAACAGTGAAGGAGATGTCCGGTCTAGTTTATTGAGCTAAGTACAATAAAGTTCCTATCGCACTTAGATAAAGAACTTTAGGCTCCAAAATCTCTTCATCATTTTCCTTTGGATAAAAGGGATCTCGTTTTGCATCTAGCGATCGAACGACCATAGGAGTACTTGAAAGCTTCATTTTATCCTCGTTAAAACGGCGCAACACCTTATGGGTGTAGTTTGATTGATGTACTAAGATTCCATCCGAATAGTGCTCTATCTCGAGACCAAGACAATATCAAGTCTTTCCTAGATCTTTCATCTCAAATTCCGACTTCAGGTGTGCAGCAGTTCTTGCGAGCTCTTTAAGAGTTCTGATGAGATTCATGTTATCGACATATACTGCAACTATCGCAAAACCAGAATGTGACTTCTTAATGAACACACAAGGACATAGTACATTGTTCACATATCCCTGACTAGTCAAATACTCACTCAAACGGTTACACCACATTCTTTCGAATTGCTTCAAACCATAGAGTGAACGCCTCAGTCGAATTGAGAGCGTGTTCTAGGATTTGGAAATATTAGATCTAGTCAATGTAAGTCCTTCGAGAACATTCATATAAATTTCCTTATCAAGATCCCCATAGAGATATGCAGTTACTACGTCCATCAACTGCATACTCAGTTTTTCAGAAACTACCAAACTGATAAGGTAGCGAAAAGTAATCACATCCATAATGGGTGAATAAGTTTCGTCATAGTTAATCCCAGGGCGTTGTGAAAAACCTTATGCAACAAGACGAGGTTTGTAACGCATAATTTCGTTCTTCTCCTTACGCTTCTGAATGAAAACCCACATGTAGCCAACGGGCTTCACATGTGGATAAGTAGGAGCTACAGGTCTAAACACCTTACATTTCGCAAGCGAATCGAGTTCAACTTAGATTGCTTGTTTCCAGTTTGACCAATCGGTTCTACGTTGACACTCATCAACGGAACGGGGTTCAATGTCATCGCTCAACATGATCTCAGTAGCTACTGCATATCTAATGCATCGTCGACGATTATCTCATTTCTACACCACACATCATCTAAGCTAACATAATAGACTAAAATCTCACAATTCTCGGGAGGTGGATTTGTCTCTTCAAGGACACTTCAGTAATCTAGAATTATCTCATGTGTTGGATATAATAAGTAAGCGACGGTCGGATTCACGGTAGACTCTTTAGGTGCCTGTGTCGTGGGTTTCCTTTTCCGAGGATGTGAATCCTTTGAACCAAGAAGGAAGTTTGTTGTACATTTAGTACATCCATCTTTGCAGGCACATTCGTAGCTGGAATATGTGATCTTGTCACTCGCACTAGATCAGTGAAAGCATTTGGCATGCTCTAAGCTATGCTCTGGAGATCTAATATGCGCTGCACTTCATTTTCAAACTGAGCAGTGCGGGGATCTAAATGAGACAAAGTGGGAGTCATCTATTATAATTCGCATCATTCTTCAGAAACATTGACGTTCTTATCTCCCTTTAACAACGGGAAGACTGTCTTATAGAAGTGATAATCTGCAAAACGAGAAGTAAACAGATCACCTATCAAAGGTTCTAAGTAATGAATAATTGAAGGAAAATCATATCCGACATGGATTCTCATCATTCCCTGAGGCCCCATTTTTGTATGTAAGGGTGGCAAAATCGGCACATAGACCGCACAACCATAAACGTGCAGATGAGATATGTCGGGTTCGTATCTAGTAACCAATTGAAATGCGCTATATGATTAGGTCGCAACAGGCCTCAAGCAAACCAATATGGCTACGTGCAATATTGCATGGCCCCAAGTAGCAATCGGGAGCTTGGTACGTATGACCAATAATCAAGCAATCATTTGTAAGCGCTTAATGAATGCATCTGCCAGACCTTTCTGGGTGTGAACATGGGGTACAAGATGTTCAACTTCAACCCCAACTGACATGGAATAGTCATCAAAAGTTTTAAATGTGAATCTCTAGCATCATCCAATCAAATAGATTTGATCAGATAATCAAGGTGGTGAACCCTGAGCTTCATATCCTGAGCTAATAGTTTGGAGAATGCAGTGTTCCTGTGGACAACAAGCACACATATGACCAACGTGTGAAAGAGTCAACCAAAATCATAAAATATCTAAATGGTTCGCGTGGAGGATGAATCGGTCCACAAATGTCTCCCCAAATCCTTTGTAGAAAAATAGAAGGATTCGAACGAATCTTGTCATAAGAAGGCTTAATAATAAGTTTTCCCATGGAGTAGGTTTGACATGTGATTCCTTGAATCGAACTTAAACTTTGGGTTAGTGGATGCCCGTGTGATGATTTAGGATACAGTGCATCGCTGTTTGTCCAGGATGTCCCGAACGATCATGTCAAAGTGTAATTTCATGCGCGGTCCCAAAGGTAAGACCAACCACATAATGGCCCTCTATGGGGCGTATGGTCATAATATACAGACCACTTGGGATACGCTTCATCTTCTCTAGAATATGATTCTAGCTATATTCGTAGGAAGTTATGCATAAAAATTCAACTCCGTTTCTACGTGGGTTTCAGCGTGGTAATTGTTATCTCTAATGTCCTTGAAACTCATCGACATTCTTCCAAACTGTGGAGAATAGAGTGCCTCATCAATTGTCAAAATTGTACCATTGGACAACATTATACGTGCATTACCATATCTTTCAATCAGGTTGGATAAGCCTAAGAGGGTTGTCAGATGTGCATTCTTAGGTACGAAGTTAGTGACATAAATGCGTTTACGTAAAACGGTGTGCGTGGTTGCACTATCTACCTAACAACTAACTTCCCTACTAGTCATACCTAGAATGAAAAATTAATTTGAATCGGTCACATGCATAAAAGTTCGTAAAAACAAATATCAATTCAAAATAATTTTAAGTATTCAAGGTTTGTAATTAATTAAAAACTTAATATCCAAAAAACAAATCACCAACAAATAATCCAAACATAAAGGAAAATTGTTCAAAATTTAAACAAAAAACAATTTGGGGGGGGGGGGGGGGGGGGTTCAGCCATTATTGTGGAATTCGGCCTCAACTAGAAAAATAGTTTACTTGCACAAAGTTTGATTCAAACTTCTTACGACGAGAATGATATTCAGCTACAACCTTATGGGGAGCTCAGCAAACACAGGACCAATGGTCTTTTGAACCATAGCGATAACACATATCTGCATCCATGGTTTCAGGTGTTTTGCCCTTATTCTTGAAGTTTGAGGCCTTGGGAGCGAGGTTAGGGTACTTCTGGGCTCAGTTTTCTTCATTTGGTGGGCTTTAGCTCTGTTGACCTTGACGGGGTAGCTTATGGCCACCCCTAGCACACCTCTTTTGGCGTTTTGGGCATAGGTTCATGCTATAGTATGCTTCAAGCATAGCAATCGCCCCAGTAGGTCGAACTTGATGATTCTTCATCAATAGATGATTCTGCTTTTCAGCGATAAGTAAAACAGAGATCAAATCCGAAAACTTAGTGAACTTCTGATCTCTTTATTGTTGCTACATAACAATATTAGTAGCATAGAATGTCGAATGGGTATCTCCAGGAGATCATTTTCGGTCAAAGTTTTGTTACAAAACTTAAGAAGCGATCGGATTCGACAAACTTCAGAATTATATTCATTCACAGACTTAAAGTCTTGGAAGCACAAATGCTGCAAGTCGTGTCTTGCTTCAATAAAAAAGATTTCCTTTTGGTGATCAAAACGATCAACAAAAGCGACCCATAGTGCTCGTGGATCCTCCTCAACAAGGTACTCGGTTTGCAGTGTGTCATGAATATGTCTTCAAATAAAGATCATAGTAATGGCTTTCTTAGCTTCACCAACCGGGCTGTCCATCTCATCTTTAAGGGCGGGATACAAATTCTTTGCAGCGAGGTGGAGCTTCACATCTTGGACCTACTTAAGGTAGTTCCTTCCAAAGACCTCCAAATCGGTAAAGTCGACATGTTCCTATCACAAAATAGATGGACAAGATATGGTTAGTGTAATGGAGAAAAATCAATATATTCACATAGGAGTAGAACATTCAGGTTCTAATAGACATGTATTGGTTTAAATTTGCATGAAAAAACTTCGAGTTTTCATGGGTGATGTTTTTAAGGAAAACTTCAGGTTTTCAAATAAGGCATGTTTCTAGAAACTTCAGGTTTCGAAGTAATTATGAACTTCAGGTTCAGGCTCATATGTTACTGCAGACAAACGCAAATATATATACAGAAATATGCAACAAGAAAATATGCAAATAGAACTTCAGGTCTATAATTATAATTGAATTAATTATTTGGACTTCAGGCCAAATTTAAAGTGTGGGTGAAAAAAATATAAAACCCATTGGGCCTAAAAATAGTAAACAATTAAGCTCGAGCCCAAAATAAGGCCAAAGCCCACGGGTAGGCAAAGCAAATTTGGAGTTATGTGGCCCAGGCCCGAAATTGGGCTAAAGGAGGCTCGGGTTGATCAAGCCCAAAATACATGGTGGGCTACAGGCCCAGTAGCAGCAAACGGGCTGCAAATTAGTCGAGTCCAAAATAGATGGCCCAAAATGGGGAGTAATTAGGTGTGACACGACATTGGGGAACACCAATAACCGGCTTAGGCTGGTATTATGCGGGTTGGGTCCAACAGAAAACTAATTAGTTTGTTGGATCTAGGCTGAGACAGCAATCAGCAATTAGCAGCCCAAAGGGTGCTGTGCGATACAGGCCGAGGGTCTGAGGCCCAATACGAGCTCGGGTCGAGAATACCCAAGGCACCCCAGCGGCGCTGGGTGTCAGATTCGAACCAGGAAAAACTTCGGCATCGTTTTAGGCAACTTTCCTTAGGGGTCACGGCACGGCGATTGTAGGTCGTGATTTCCCAGGAAAAACGACAGTGAGGCCGTGGTCAACTGCGGGCTGTGTTGGGTTATGGGTTCAATGCCAAAACAACATCGTCTCAGATGGAGCAAGGGTTCTGCTCTGATGCATCGCAGTACAAAGGGGCTTATGTGAGCCTTGTTATGTCACAAGTCACGAGTTCAAAGAACCCTAGAGTTTTTTCGATTTCTTTTTTCTTTTTCTTTTTTCCAATTAATTCAAAGCATATAGAATTTTAATGAACATATATTTGATGCAATTCATGGCAATATCAAATTCACATAATTCAACAATTATGAATATAATGCATACATAATTTATGTACAATCTAAAATTCGAGAAACGTAAAGTTGGGTCATGTAGTATGGTGAATGTTCATGCTATCAAGGTTGCAAAAATATTGAGATAAAAACCGTTGTTTTTAGAACAACCTGATTGCGTGATGATATGGATGAACTGGTTTGATGCAGAAAATCTCATTGTCAAATTCCTAAGCCCAGTGGTAGGAGCGTGCTAATAACGTGTTGTGGCCTATTTTATCTAACAGGGGAAGGGGGCCGGTGGCAGAGAGAGATATGTTTGTAGGAATGTAGGGGAATGTGTGCGATATCCCTCCTACGTAGTGCCTTTATTTATAGTAATAAGGGAGAGAATAAATCCTTCATCCCCAATGACTACAAGTCATAATAGGAAAGAATAACTAGAAACAAATCTAATCTAGGATTTACACAATCACACTTAAATTAGAAGTTTACAACATTAAAAGAGATTTATGTTTATTTATTCCAAGTCATTGCCACATCACCTACTAGTTTAATAACAATGATCCTAACTTTTAGTCATAACCATTAGATGTAACAAGATCCAAGATCCAAGAGTTAACGAGATCCAAGAATTAAATATATATATATATATATAATTTATAGATCATTTTTGCAAAAATTTATAAAATTCGGAAATCATTGGACCACATAATTCGAAGGTAGCCATTTAGTGCTTCTTTGAAGAACCGCGTTCATCTATTTCCTCACTATAATTGGACGCCCTAATGGTTTTGGACTTGTCTAATTTTTTACAAAGATGATCAATGAATACTGCCTTGAAATATATTTAATTTGAATCGTTGAAAAAAAAAAGTTATGAAATAATAAATATCACAAGATGTCTCTCAAATAAAATTATTTTAAAGAGGACTAGTACAACAAGGCCTTAGACGATGTGGAAAGGCGTCGTCTTGTGGAGTTAAAAAATATCATTTTAAGTGATAGTCGTTTGTTAACCGATAGTAATGGAATATTGACCTCCACGCACTGAAAACATCATCACCAAAAACGCAACGACGGTTTCACAGTCTTTCGTCATATGGTTAGTGTTGTCTATGCATAAATTGTATTGGACAATGCTTAAGGCAAACCAAATTTTTAAATCAAATAATATGGTTGTTGATGATTGATTTATTATTCAAGTGTTGATTAACGTTCTTATTTCATATTAAAAACACATCATTTGGTTTGTAAATTTGATTTGAAAATTTAGGCTATCTAATATTATTTAATTGTACTAGTGCACATAAACTTTTTTTTTTTTAATATAATATTATTGAGGGAGAATATTTATTGTCAGAATCAACCGAACTTACACTTAATAAAATTGAAAAGGTTTACCAATTTTACCAAAACGAGTTGAAGTGGAACACACCACAAACTCGATTGCCACTTACATATAATCGAGCAACTCATGTGCAAGCGTTGTTCACATATAATCTTTAGGGTTTGACATATAAACCCATGACAAGCCAAATTACATTGATGTTGCGGATTGAGCCTTGGAAAATGCGTCTACATAGAGGTTTGGGTTGGAGTTGGAATACGGCCTCCTCTTCCAGTTTAGTTTTCCTTCGCTTCTTCTCAAGTATCAGCATTCAGCGTTTTCAGGGTTTGGAGAACTTCCTCCTCCTTTTAATAACATGTGTAGGAGTAAATGCTTTTAACTAGTTCAACTACATGCAATGACAGAGTCAGAAATCCATGCAAGCAAGGGATCTTTAAGCCAAATAAAAGAAATTAGAAAAAAAAAAAAAATATATATATATATATATATATATACACACAGCAATATAATTAATTGAAGAACAATTAAAGATTTTTTTTTTTTTTTTTTTTTTTTTTTGTATTTTCGTGGAAATTTTTAATCAAACAAGAGTAATGAAATTTTAAAACTTGTATGAAAAATTTAGTAGTGAGTGATTATATCATAAGAATAGAGTCTATTTACTACAATCTTTGCTTAAAAAAAAAAAATTAAGACATTAGAGTCGAACAAATTTAAGGTCATAACTAGCATAAAACTATTACTATGAGGTTTTTCTTTTAACATAATTGAATCTTCCTCTATATTGTATAGATCTGAGTTTATATAAACTAAATATAAAAAAGCAGAAATGGTTTAAAAAAAATCAAAAGGTTATCTCCACCTCCACAGGAACCAGCAACATAAACCAAAAACTTGACCCCCAACACAAATGAAACCTGGTTTTTTGGTTGGAAGATAGATTGACTTGGCATCACAAGGTTTATCTGTTAAACAAAAGCCAAAGTTATAACTCATATAAGGGTTACATGGTAAACAAAATCAGAAGATTGTTGGCATAAGCAAGTCTCGAACTTATGAACTGCTGAAATATTTAAACTGTTTCCACCAATGGACCCTTTATGCTCTTTATTGTAAAAATTAGTACACAATACCCTAAATGGATGAAATTCCAGTATGAGCCATGGGCTATTGTGGCCTCCATGTGGCTCTACCCCTGGCTACCTCTTACTTCGACATAGTATAGTTCAAATATTTTCTTTTCTAGAGGGGAAAAATTGTTGCCCAAAAAAAAAAAAGGGAGTTTTAATTAAAAGGGCTTGGGCCAACAAATATTTAACCAAAAACCTTCCCAAAATGTTATTTAACTAAAATGGCTCAAATTTTAATTAAAAAACCATCATCTTCTCACCCTTCTCTGGCTTGAGCGATGCAAGCTCCACACAGCACTTGGGTTTTTTCAACTTCTCCAATAGCAGCGACCCCAACAACATCTTCAGTGTCGAGTTTGATGTCTTCGAAAACCAAGAGTTCTAGGATCCTGATGACAACCATGTTGGTTTGGACATCAACTCCCTTACATCTAATGCTTCGAGCACCACAGGGTATTGGAGTGACGGACTTGATCAAGATTTCAACAAGTTGAAGCTCAACAATGGAATAACTAATCAGATACAGTGTTTGTTTTGTTTGGCACAAATAAACACTGTATCTGGAAAGAAAAAAACCAAAATCCTGAAACAGTGACTTAAATTTCAGAAACAATGACTTAGATTTCAGAAACAATCTATGTTTTAGCCTTTGACTATTTCTTTTCTTTCGTGCATCAATTGCTTATATTTAAGAAACAAGGTGCTTAATTTGCTTTGAATCCAAATACAGTGAATTTCACTATTTCTTTTCTAGCTTACATTTAAGAAACAGTGACTTAGAATCAAGAAGTAACTTAGGTTCCAGAAACAGTGACTTAGATTCCAGAAATAGTGTTACTTAAAATCCAGAGACAGTTTACTTTTAGAGTCCAGAAACAATGACTCGTCGTTATTATTGAATAGCATGCAAATCTTAAATTTATTTTATGGATAAACAAACAATGAACTCCACTGATGAAGAAAAATTGAAAAACTGTATCTCGAATACACTATGAATAATAACAACAATCACATTTCAACAAAATAATACAAAATATAGTATGAGGATCTATATTTTTGTTTCAAAGAAAAAGAAGAAGGTCTGCAAAACAATGATGAACTCCATTAACAACAAAAATCTGGAACTCAACCTAAAAAAGTTAGGGGTAAAATCAGCAAATCATAATTTATTATAGTTGGGCTATTTTAGTTGGACTACTTTAAGCCTTGTACTAATCATTAAACAAAACTTATAACATGATTTTTTATTAAAACCAAAACTTTTCAATCCCCTTTCATTAGTTTTTCTAAAAAAAATAACTACTAACCAACTATTCATTGGTCTAGTGGTAGTTGTTTAACTTGATTATTGAAGAGGGTGACTAAGAATATTACGGTCATCTCGATACCTAGTTGGTTTAGCTGACTATTGGGGTAGTATAACTTTGTTTTGAGACCCCATTTTTCAAATTAATAAGTGCATGAGCATAAGAATTAATTTTTCATTTTTTGTTAGAACAAGGCGCATGAGAATTTTCCATATACGATTTCTAATTTTTCCTCTTTAAAACAGTTCTAGACTTGGTAAAGAATGTTGAAGTGCAAGCAATGATCATAGCCCCAGAATTATCAAAGCAAGCTAACTTTGTAATTGATCTTGGAGATAAAGCTCAGGTGCCCATACTTTCCTTTTCAACAAGTCCTTCCCTAACTTCTAGTTCAAGTCCATACTTTTTCCGAGTTGCACAGAATGATGCTTATCAAGTGAAAGCTATAAGTACCATCATCCAAAAGTTTGGTTGGAGTGCTGCAGTGTCTATCTATGTCAGAAAATGAGTTTGGGGAAGGAGTAAAACCTTATTTGACTAATTCTTTACAAGAGGTAAACGTTCATACCCCCTACTGGAGTGTCATCCCTCCAGCAGCCACTGATGACCAAATTGCTTCAGAGCTTTCCAAGCTAATGACAATGCATACCAGCGTGTTCATAGTACGTATGTTGCCTTCTCTTGGTTCTCGACTTTTAGCCAAGGCAAAAGAGATGGGGATGATGTCTGAAGGTTATGTTTGGATAATTACAGATGGGTTGAGTAAGTCTTTTGGTTTCTTAAATGTTCCAATACTCGATATCATGCAAGGGGTGTTAGGTGTAAAGATTTATGTTGAAAATACCCAAGAGCTTGAAAACGTCAGAGTCAGCTGGCGAAGGAAATTCCAAAAAGACAATCCTACTATCCTAAATATTAAATTGGATGTTTTTGGATTGTGGGCTTATGATGTTGTTTGGGCATTGGCCATGGCAATTGAGAAGGTTGGGACTACTACAAACTTCAATTTCCAAAAGTTAAATAATATTGCAGGCATCACTTCCAATAATACTATTCTAGAAAGGTTAGAGGTCTCTCAAAATGGTCCTGAACTTGTTCAAGCACTATCGAGTACAATATTCAGATGCTTCTCGGGTAATTTTAGCCTTGTTAATGGACAACTTCATTCATCAGATTTTCAGATAGTAAACGTGAATGGCAACGGTGAAAGAGGAATTGGGTATTAGACACCTTAAAATGGACTTATGAACTTAATTCCCACAAACACTCATACTGCCAATAGTCTTCGACTTATTATATGGCCCGAAGACACTATCTATACTCCAAAAGGTTGGCAGATAAAAGTTAGAAATGGGTATAAGTTGAGAATCGGAGTTCCAGTGAAGGCCAGGTTCAAAGAATTGGTAAATGTGACGTATAATCCTCTTACTAACACCACCATGGTTACTGGATATTGCATAGATGTCTTTGAATCTATAATAGAAAATCTGCCTTATGCTGTTTCTTTAGAGTTTCATCCCTTTACACAGACTCATATCGAGCCGGCTAACAACTACCATGATTTGACCTCTCAATTGTATATTAGGGTAAGATGCTTATTATTTCGTATCCGTTACATCTTATTTTTGACCTCGATGTTTCACAAGTATTCTATCAAAAGTATCCAATTTGTTCCCAATTCACTCAAGTACATGGTCATTTTTTATTTGACAGGCATGTGATGCTGTAGTTGGAGATATATCCAGTGAAGCAATCAGGTCAGAGTATGTTGACTTTACAGTACCATACATAGAATCTGGGATATCAATGATCATGCCTATCAAATACAATAAATGTAGTAAAAATGCATGGGTGTTCTTAAAGCCATTGACTTGGGAACTTTGGGTAACAAGTGTAAATGTAGCAGCAATGTTGAAGAATTGTATTCTTGCAGAAGAAGAAAGAGTGTTCGAAAAGAGAGAGAGAAGGAAGTTTTTCGTTAATTATTTTTCTTAACAGATTACATTGGCAGTTATCAAGGGTTTATATATACCTAACAAGGTTGCTTATGCCTTAAGCTATTACAAGGATTACAAGATGCTTACGCTTGTCACAATTACACCCATAGGATCACAGGTTGTTAAGCTTGATACACTGTTATCATCCCCCCTCAATCGTAGGATGAGGTTTGCTCAACCTGAGATTGGAACACTGTGTCTGAAACAAAGGATTAGACAAACCCTTGGTAAGGATATCAGCAAATTGTTCATTCGAGGAAACAAAATGAACTTAGAGTAACTTTTTGGCAGCTCTTTCTCGGACAAAGTGAATATCAACTTCAATGTGCTTTGTCCTTTGTTTCACAACTGGATTGTAAACCAATGATTTGGCTGAGAGATTATCACATAATAGAGTAATGGGACATGGCACATCAATCTTGAGAAATTGCGGAAGTTGCTTGATCCAGTCGATCTCTGCAGCTGTGGACGATAAAGCTCGATATTCAGCTTCAGTTAAAGATTTGGAGACTGTGTTTTGTTTCTTGGAGGACCAAGAGATGGGATTAGAACCCAAATAGACCTCCAAACATGTTGTAAACCTTCTGTCATTCGGATCCCCAGCCCAGTCAGTATCACTAAATGCATGTAAATCTAAATCTCCTTTGTTGAATTGAATACCATAGTCCACTGTACCTTTCAAATATCTGAGAATTCTCTTCACAACTATAAAATGGGATTCCATGGGACAATGCATAAACTGACAAACTTGATGTACTGAGAAAGCAATATCGGGTCTTGTGAAAGTAAGATATTGCAAAGCATCAACCACATTTCTATAAAGTGCTCGATTATGAAAGAGTTTGCCATCATCCTTAAGCAGCCTATTCTAAGGTAAACAAGGAGTGTGATATGATTTAGAGAGAGCCATATCAATTATTTAGCAAATCTGTGACATATTTGGACTGTAACAGAAATAAATCAGTGGCACTGTGAGTGATTTAAATCCCTAAGAAATAATGTAAGGACCCCAAATCTTTAATATCAAATTTCTGAGCTAAAAACTGAATGACTTCTGTAATTGTTGTAATGTCTATGTCTGTGATGATTATATCATCTACATACAACAAGAGAATCACCACAGAGTTCCCAACATGCTTCACAAATAAGAATGAATCAGAATAAGTAGTGAGAAATCCCACAATAGGCAAGTAATTAGTGAACCTCTCATTCCAGGCCCTTGGGGCTTATTTATAGAGATTTATGCAACTTGCATACATGAGAAGGCTGTTGAGAATTTATAAACCCTCAGGGTTGAGATATGTAGACATCTTCTTGTAAAATACCATGAAGGAAGACATTCTTCACATCAAGTTGCCTTAAAGACCAACCAAACTATACAGCTAAATCCAAGATTAACCTAACAGTAGTAGGTTTAACAACTGGACTAAAAGTCTCCCTATAGTCAATCCCTTCTTCTTGATTGAAGCCCTTGGCAATAAGTCTGGCTTTATACCTTGATATAGTCTCATCTACATTTCTTTTAATTTTGAAGACTCGCTTGCGCCCTACCAAATTCTTATTTGCATGGAGATGAACCAAAGACCAAGTGCCCTAAGAATGCAAGACTGAGAGTTCTTCTTCCATAGTTGCACACCACACTGAGGATTTAAGTGATGACTTGTATGTTGCTGGTTCTACCTGAGTTAAATCAACTGAGTTCTCATTCGCAACTGTTAAGAGAAATACTTTGGGCTTAAAGATACCACTTTTGGACCTTATTTGCATAGCATGTGTGTTTAAAGGTAGTATAGAGAGAATAACTTGTAAGGTCTTAGGTTGAAACTCAGAAAATATCTCGGTACTGGCATGATTGAACAAAAAATTGTAAAAGACAATGAAAGTTGAATAAACATCACTTTTATTGATTATAGGGAAAATCCAACAATATCTAGTGCATTCATCAATGAATGTCACATAGTATTTAAACCCCTCGACAGAATTACATGGAGAATGACCTCAAACATCACTGTGAGGAATTACCATTTTTAAAGGAACTGTCATAATGTTGATTATCTTCAAAGTGAGAAGACTTAGATGAACCAGAAAGATTGATGACAACCATTGCAGACAGAAAATGAGTGACAGGAACATTAGCTAACATTGCTTCTTTAGCAAGCAACTGTGATTGAAGATCCTTCATAAAGATCACATTTTCTCTACCCCTAATAATTGTTCTTAGTGTATTATATTAAGAAGATAGACCATTAAGAGTCAAGATCATAATGTCGTCATCATCAAATAGGACCCCAGCAGTAGCTAAGTAGCCACTGGCTTCTTTAATGTGTTGAAGATATAAAGAAATGGAATATGTACCCTTCTTGATGTTCTGCAACTTAGATTTCATCTGAAATATTGTACCACGAGTGACAATTGAGAACTGCTCCATAAGACAAACCCATAAATCTTGAGCACTGGTGCTACCTATAGCACAAGAAATTACAAAAGGGGACAATATGGTAGTAATGAGCTGCATGAGAAACCGATCATGCATTTTCCAAATCTTATACTCATCACTGTCAACTCTCGAAGTAGAATCACTAAAAGATACAGTGGAATCACTCTAATGCTAAGTATCAAATCTCGAAGGACAAAGATTTGTACCATCCACAATACCTATAATACCATGTCCTTCTAAAATGAGCTCCATCTAAAAATGCCATGTGAGATAGTTGGATTTGTTAAGTTTCATAGAGACAGAAGATGACACTGATGAAATTAAAGAAGTAACATGGGATTGAAGGATCTTTAATTGCGTAATAATCACCATGATCGAATACCAATCAAGTATTTGAAGAAAGATTCTTTGAGGTATGAGATCAAACACCTTAGGTACAAGATTATGAGCACCGCAAAACAAAGAAAAAGAGGGTAATTAGAACTCGAAATTGAGTAGCAGAGCGGAAGCAAAAGCACCAAGATCAACAAATTGTCAAGCACAAAGCTCTTTCGGCGAATGATACCATGTAAATGTAGCAGCAATGGTGAAGAATTGTATTCTTGCAGAAGAAGAAAGAGTGTTTGAATAAAGAGAGAGAGAGAGAGAGAGAATGAAGTTTTTCATTAGCTGTTTTTCTTAACAGATTACATTGGCAGTTATCAAAGGTATATATATATATATACCTAACAAGGTTGCTTACTCCTTAAGTTATTACAAGGATTACAAGATGCTTACACTTGTCATAATTACACCCATAGGACCACAAGTTGTTAAGTTTGATACACTGTTGTCAACAAGCGCTTGTTTTTTCATATTCATTGGGTTCATGGTTTGGGTTCTAGAACATCAGGTAAACGAAGAATTTTGCAGGCCTCCACATCACCAAACTGGCACAAGCTTTTGGTTTGGCTAAATAGTCAAAATGGTCCCTAAGATTTGCATAACTCATCACTTTGGTTCTTGAGATTGAAAATCAATAGAAATGGTCCATGAGATTGTCCACCATCCATCATTTTGGTCCTTCGGTTAAAAACTCTTTGGGCAATTTTCAAAGCTTCGTAACTCAATCGTTTCTTAACCAAATTCAACCCATAATATACCAAAATGAAGATAGGAAAGTGTAGAATAAGATTATATCTATTTGGAAGCCCAATGGTTGCTGGAGATGGCCGGAAAATAGCCTCAAAACCGACTGGTCCGCGAGAAAATTGGAAAACTAGCCGGAAATTGAGTAAACTTTAAACACTCACAACTTCTTCAATGCTCAACGAAATCAAGTGATTAAACAACTAAAATCATACTTCTAGATGATAAAAAGATAATGGTATCTTTCTCGACAGCTAGCTCGCCGTGATTTGGCTGGAAAACGGCTCGAAATTGGCTAACTTGAAAATGCTTAGCCACTTTCGAGCTGTTTTCCAACCAAACCATGATGAATTAGCAACCAAGAAAGGTCATTATCTTCATCTCGTTGTGAAGTATGAATTTTGTTTTTTAATCACTCGATTTCGTTGAGTATTGAAGAAGTTATGAACGTTTAAAGTTTACCCCGTTTCCAACGAGTTTTCCAGTTTTCTCACGGACCAGTCACCTTTGAGGCTATTTTCCAGCCATATCCGACAACCATTGGGCTTCCAAATGGTATAATCTTGTTTTACACTTTCCTATCTTCATTTTGATATATTATAGGTTGAATTTGGTTAAGAAACGATTGAGTTACGAAGCTTTGAAAATTACCCAAGGAGTTTTTAACCGAATGACCAAAATGATGGATGGTGGACAATCTCAGGAACCATTTCTATTGATTTTCAATCTCAGGGACCAAAGTGATGAGTTATTCAAATCTCAGTGACAATTTTGGCTATTTTGCCTTTTAGTTTTCCTTCTCAACCATGGTTTTTGCACACCGTAAGTTTAATAAGTTGGAAAGTATATGCTCTAGCTCTATCACGTATTTCATGACTATAAATCCATTTCTTTTTTTCTTCTGGATTTTGTAACAGGAGAGAGTAGTGAGCAACTTAGCTAGGTTTGTGGTGACCGTATGGTGCTTTGTTGTCCTCGTACTAATTCAAAGTTACACTGCCAGTTTACAATCACTGCTAACAGTTCAACAGCTCCAACCGCTCCAACTAGACCTGACGAAAGGGGTTGGCTACCAAGAAGGTACAACTTTTTGAGCAAGGGATTGTTCCTGCTACTTTCGATGAAAAGCCTTTCGTCGAGCTTTTTCTTTCAACTTATTGCTCAAAATATACTTCGGTTGGCCAAAAGATATTTTCACCAGGCAGTTTTGCGTTCGGAAGTTTACTTGCTTCTCTCTCCCATACCTTTGTTATTATTTTACATAAAACAAATCTGGCCATATTTTGTTGGAGAATAGAGTCTTAACATTGGAGATATAACAAAATAGTATTTAGTTTATATGTGGGAGGTTCACTGTTAATGTACCGAAACTTTTTGTGATAAGACTCAACACTTACTAGTAGTAATAGTTGGGTTACTTGGGGATATCTTCTCCTATATCATTGCAGACTCATTTGCCAATAACTCGAACTTGGAACCTTTTACTTGCTAATGACATAACTTTTACTTTCTCTATTCCTCTTGATTTCGTGACTTACAGGCCTTCCCAAAGAATTCACCTCTCACGAGTGATGTTTCAAACGCGATCATTGCATCGCAAGACAAAATTAAACGTATACAAGACAAGTGGGTTTTTTAACAAATCAAGTTGTGTTGATCCCGACAGTAACACAAGCTCTTCTAACAATCTTACTCTTAGCATTGACAACTTTGGGGGCCTCCTCCTCATTGCTTGGGTTTCTTCATCCTTAGCTCTCCTCGTACATGCAGCTATGTTCGTTTATGAGCATAGACACATCTTGATGCGCTCCGATCCAAACGCCTCATTTCGAACAAAAATTAGCGAGATATTGAAAGCGTTCGACCAGAAAGGCCTCAATCTGCATACTATCAGGAATACTGGCAGGGCTGGCCCTGATGGTAGCCCAAGTAGGTGCCTGACTAGGGCTCCCACTTTGGAAGGGCCCCCAAAAAAAATTTATATCCTGTAATTAACATATAAATAAAAAATAAAAAAAAATAAAAAAGTAAGAGATATCATATTTCATTTGTTAGTACAGTGGAAATGTTGTTCATTTTTCTTTGGGGTGTTGAGTTCAAAACACGAAGCCGCCTTTCAGTAACTAGATTTTTCTTGATTTTTCTTGTTTTTCAAATTTATTGCTAATCCATCTGTCCAAATGCATATAAAGTTATAAAACTCAAGTCTCTTTGCAATCTTTTTTCTTTCAACTTCTCATTCTCTCAATTTATATCGAATGTTTAAACCAACTTCTCATTCTCTTCATTTCTATTGAATGTTTAAACCAACTATCATATGGTCTTCAAGATTGTACTTAAGGTAATCACAACTTTCAATTTATATTTTTCTTTTCAATAACTTTTTATTCAATGGATTATTTTAATATTCAATTCGTTAATGTGATATTAATTTTAGAAGAAAAAAACAACACAAGAGAAACAATTAGCGTTGAATTTATTATACTCGCCAATCAAGTTTTATTGTTATTTACTCTCTTGATTATCAAGTTTATTGTTCTTCACTCTCAATCTTAGACTCTTGACTGCAAACATTTAGTATATTTATGTCCAAAAACGTGAATCGTGTAATGTTTAAATAATGTTTGTATATTTATCTTCTTTTGATATTAATTTTTAATGATATTTGATGTGAAAATAAAACCTTTTATGTATTTAGCAAAATCTTTTTATACAAATCAATATACAAAGAACCAGAAATCAGAGAATTTTAGAACCCCACTTCAAAGGCTCGCCTAGGACCTCAAATTCTCAGGACCGACCCTGAGTACTGGCGTGCAAAATGGAAGTGATCACGGTATTGGTGCAGTTGAATCCTTAACAAACATCGTGACGGATTGCTCCCCGAGGCCATCCAGTGATTCGATACATGCTGAACCATCACACAGCGTTTTAGAAATGCAAGAAACGCATTCTACAGCGCATGGAAATTTGAATCCCGATGGTCAAGCCACCCAAGAGTGATGACATATAGAGCTTAGATACATGATGTACTAGAATTAATTTAACAAGAGTTTCCCTTGAAAATTTAAATTATCGGATTGTGTAAGATAATATAAATGCACTTTATTTGTATACTCAATGGGTGTTGGGATTTACGATTAGGATAATTCAGAAATTAGGTTTGTGTTACTTATTTCATTTTGTGTATTATTTGGGTTTGGATTTGACTTATTGGTTGGATTTCTTGCTTGGTTGAGAGATTTTGTTAATTACCTATTTGATTAAGATTTGAATTTACTTCCAATTAGGATTAGGATTCTTATTGTAACCTAAGTCTTATACACTATAAATAGGACCTTATGGATAGTGCTGTCACATGGTTTAGAGACTTCTCTCTAATTCGGTTTCAGGGTGGAGGTCGCCGTTTGGAGTCATGAGTGCGTGGCAAACTCATGGCTCATTCTTTTGTCAATTTGTGAGAATCAATTTATGAGTTAGAGAACAATTTGGGAGAATCTTCTCCGTTTGTTTTGGGTTCTCTACTCATTTGGTTTAGGGATTGTAATATGTGAGATTTAGGTTGTTAGAGTTACATGCTCTTTTGTTATCTCCATTTGTTTAGTGAAATTCTTTGATATGCTTCGCTCGTGGACATAGACTTTACGTTGAACCAGTTAATCTCGTATGTTCTTATTTTGAGATTATTTGTTTTTTCGCTTTTGCTAATGACTGATATTTGGCATTTTTGTTAGAATTCGTTTCTGCTTTCGCATAAAAGTACAACAACGGGCCACGGGCAACAAATTCTGAGAAGAAAGAAAAACACTATTCAAGCTACAGTGAAGGAAGAAATGAAGGCCCTGCTTGATAACTTTTTCGTTTTAGTTTTCACTTTTCGAGTCACAATAGCTCTTACAAAACATAATCTTTAATCCATTGAACGAAACTGAAGATTCATGATCTCTCCACTTGGCATGTATTCCAGATCGAGTTCAGTAAGTATGAAGTAATTTCGGTTATATGCTATGTGATAACAAAATTAACTCAGTATAATATACGAAAAAGCTAATGGCTTTAGCCAATTTTGCTTAAAGACTTGAAATTGTCTTGGTATTTGCCTCTCGTTATTCACAGCTCTGTTTTAAGTTTTCTCAATACTTTCATGACGCAGAAAACCAACAGGTATATACACATCTCGAGTCCACTCGTTTGACGCTTAAGCAGACCACACCTCACGAAGGAGTTCATACCTCGCATTCGTGCAGGCATGACCTGCATGCTCATGTTTTCCGCTTCCATTTCCATTTGCTATGATAGTCGGAGTTAACGGTAATTTGTCGATGATGGATGAAAGAGGTGAATCCAACTTCTCTAGCTCTTCATCGCTGGTATATCCCTTTCTCTGTACAGCTGAGACGTCCCTTTCCAGTTGAGAACTTCCTCCTGCTTCTGAAACTTTTTCTGCCATATCAGCCGACGAAGGTGGGGTGTACACAACTGGTGCTGCTGTGTAAGGGAAGCTTCTTGCCGATTCACCTGACAATCTGCGCTCCACAATGCTCTGAGGAAATGATGAAAGGATACGTCAAAACTTTAACATTACTAATTTTGTTTTTTGCAGATTAGAACCTACAGATTTTGGTTCATTTGGTTTCACATTTCATGTTAAACAGAAGATCCTTCAAAAAAAGGTTCACGATAAAACGGTTGTTAAATGTTTAAAACCCTTACAGTTGTAGTTGCACGAACACATCTAGGCCATGGAACATCAAAAATGAATAAAAGCAAGTATACCTCGGCATTCAGTGCCTCCAATACATCTCCTGGCACAGCATCCGGACAGAACTCATCTGGAGTGAAGTTACAAAGTATCCGCTTAACTAATGGAAGACTAATTGATGGGCAGACCTAGTAAACATGAAAGGAAACAAATTTAATCAGCCCAAAAGGAGAGGCGAAAACAATGACGACAGAAAATTCAGACAAGTTAGGACAGTCGGACTAAAACCAAAGCCATTTCCTTTCCATATATGAAGGCACTGAAATTATAAAAACTAACCTCCTTTCTGATTCTCGTATCAATAAGCAAGTCTTTCGGAAGCATCAAAAGATCACTCAAGGCATTCAGAAGAAGGAAGGATTTAGATTCACCATCGCCAATCTGCCTGTCATCATCCTCACCACCAAGGTGGTCTTCTTGCAGGGAATTATCAGCATCCATGTCAAACAAATCACGTAGCCATCTAGACCAATTTCCAACCTGCACGACATGCAGCCTCCTCGTTATTTAAATCTTGCAATCACATTTTGTTTTTCAAATAACACCCAAGGATGTAAAAGTATTATGAGGAAGGTAATTCAAGCAAATGGTCAAGACGACGTTCACATGTACGGTTTTACGAGTAACTAGTTAGCTATCTAAACCCCAACTAGTGGTTACGGGCACTAGGGGTTAAGAATCCTTTGGAAGATACTTTCACAAACTATGTGAACCTTTGAAAAGTAAATACTTCTTTCCGGTATAAACAAAAGTAGAAGAACAGGAAAAAATGAGATACATACGGAATTTTTGAGTTGTGCACCAGACCCAAAACTCAAGTCGCCAGCAGGAATAGGTAAAACCCTGGAATCAAGAATAGGATCTGATACTGGATCAGTAGGGATCTCATGGGCAGACTCACGCAGGATAGCATTGAACATTGCCACATCTAGCCTTGCAACACAGTGTTGCATAACCTAACCGGAAAACCACATCGAATTAAACCTCCATAGCATAAGGAAAGCTCATACAGTTGTTCTGTGAAGAATAAATGAAGATGAGAAACTTTGGTGGCTGAAATTAAATTCCAATGCCTGTGATGAAGAAACTTTAAACTGCAGAGGGATCTTTAGATAGATATTCAAGGATTCCATACCATTCTTGCCAAAACAGGCAAGCAGCCACATTTATGCCCCCCTGCTCGAACAGGACAGAGTCGTTGAGAAGCATCCTGAAAAGCGTTTTTCCATAGGTTGACAGAAAAGCTACCTTGCTTCTGATCACCCACTGCAGGTCCCGACAACCTTACAGACATCTTATTTGTGGATGAATTCTCAGCTGGAGATTGCATATTTGGAGTCAAAGCCTAAAAAGATAAGACTCTGGCCAGCAAACCATAAAATCACATCAAAGCTACTCCAAATTCACATGTTTGGTAATAATTTAGTTTTCAATCAAAACTAACAATTATCATTCAGTCTAAATAAGTTCATGTGTAGACCTCAGGCAAAAAATGGCCTTAGACATGCAACTTGTCCATCAACCAAAATGATTGTCATGATGTAGGGACCCAGGCCACCTTTAACATGTTAAAAGAAAGAATGAGAGGTTCTTTTTTTGTGTAGGTGTACCTGCCACCATACTGACTCAACGACCCGAGAGAAAATCCAGAATTCAACTTTTTCCAATGCAGCAGTGAAGGTTCCTGTCTCTTGCCAGTCATCAGCAAACTGCATAAAACCGTTCGTTTGTTTATTACTGGAACTACCCCTCCATTTCAGTGTCGCAGACTTCACTTCATTTCTCTTGCTAGTCCCATTTGACTCCACAAACTTAACCGAAGGACTTGACTTGCTTGAAATGTCAAATGCTTGAGATATGATCTCCCTTAGCACGACAGTGTTTGATAACCAGAATGTCAACCTTAACATACAAATGGAAAAAAAGAACATCAGTTCCCAGTAATTAAGAGCATTTGTAACACTATGAACTATAACGTGATGAGTTTTACCTGGGGACATCATTGCCACAGGACTTTGCTATCAAAACAAGCCCTGATACAGTGTTCTTAGCAATTGTGGCTCGCTTGCCCTGAGTCCAATGATTGCAAGCATGGATATAAAGTCTAGAAATGCGCCGAGCCGGTGTGTGAACTTTATGCGCAGAGCTCCCATGCTCTGGTACAACAGAGTAGAGGGAAATTTCAAGAACAGCAACTTCTCGCAGCTCTTCCTCAAGTTTCTCAATTCTCATTTCCATTTCTTCAATCTTTCGTTCCAAGGCTGTTTCAATCTCTTGTTCGCCATTTTCTTCAGCGTCTACTATTTCATGGTCACTTTCCACACTCTGAGCACCATTTGAGGCCCCATCAAGGATATCAGTTCCTCTTACCTCTTTGATAGGCTTATCGTCAACCTCCTCAAATGGTTCTGAGGAAGGTTTAATGGGAACTTCGCTATCACTAGAACCTTTTCTGGTTTTAACTCCTGAAGGTCCATTATTTGAATTAGTGACTTTGTTGGCAGTATGATGCAATCCTTTTGATCTTGACTTAATAGATTCACTACGAGACCCCTCCCTGTCCCTGGATCCAGGAGAGCTCTCTGAGGAATTCTTTTTGACAACAATTTTGGGTACCCTTGATACTCTTTCGACTTTCTCATCCTCAAGGGTAGGTGAATCCCCTTGAGATGACACGGAATCCTTTATTGTCTCACAATCTGACACCTCGTCGTCAATATTCTCTTTGGAAGTCATTGGATTGGCTTTCAGATCTTGAGGTACCTCCTTAAACCTGCTGACATCATCCACATAATGATAACCAAGTTTTCGTTAACTTCAGAGAGCTCTGTGCCCGTGTTTGAATCACTTACTAACGTACTGGGGCTGGTCTAGCATAAGAGACTTTAGATTCTCTATCTTTTGCATTCAATGTCTTAGCGGTATTCCCTTGATTCAGCTTGTTGTCTCTCATTTCTGTTCTTCCAGTCCGCTTGGTGTTTTTAGTATTTGGGGTTTTCCTTTTGTCAATCTCTTTCATGGTTAACAAGGTTTAGTTCCTCCAGCCACAGCAATCAAATGAAAAGACTATTACATGGAAGAAAACACAATAATCAACAAAGCTCTTCTTCTAATTACTCTCTGTGTGACGACTGGAAAACGGAAAACCAGCAATACATGCATAAAGCAAGCAAGGGGATTACAATTACCTCTTATGCAGTGAATTCTTTAAGATTTCATTAACCAGAAACATTGCACTGGACTTTCCAAATTATTTTCAGTCAGCCTGCAAAAAAGACATCGATATTGGTCATCAAACGGAGACTTTTACGCATTTTCCACGCAACAAAATCAAAACGGCGCTACACTGAGCGCACTGGGTGCATCACACAAAATGCAAACAAGAGCAAGCTTATGACTACTCTTTTCAAAGCTCGCTGCAGTCGCACAGCCTTACGTTCATTTCTCAACTCCAAAGGGATACACAAAAAATCAAGCACAAGGGCCAAACAAAGTTTGTTTACTCATTGCAAGCGACTCGTAGCTCAAGTAATTAAGAAACACACAACGAAGGATTCCTCTATACTAGATTCGGTTCCCCTTTCCCAAATATCTCTCTTATCAAAATCAAATTTTGTTTACTCACCCAAAAAGAAAAAAAAATATATCTATTCATTCCCAAAGCATAACTCACAATAATTGCCCATGCATGCCCACCTGATGACGTGGCCAGATCCTGATCGTAGAATGTAAAATAGCGTGAAGTTTCGGTGGAGTAAAAAGAAACGGACAGCCACTTACCAGAAACATGAAAGGAGAAGATCCAACGCAATGTCGCAATCCGAGCGCGAAACGACGCCGAACTGAACCAACCAAACACCCGCGGAAGTCTCTCCGCCAGCCGGGACTGCACCAAACGCAAAAAAAGAAAAACGACACGAAAGAGTGAGAAAATGCCAGAATTGAAGAACTCGAATTCCGGAACCAAAACGACGTTAGAATCTATAACCTTAAAAGAAAACGACAAGAGCTCGGTAAAAGCTTTAGAATTCAGATCAGAAGATTCGGAACAATCTAAACGACGCGTTTTGGGGGTCGTGCCGTCTCCAGCCGCCGGAAAAGGCCAGCTATGAGCACTAAAAGGAGTAACTGACAGTAAAATGTTGTACGTACCGAAGCTTTTTTCCGCTCTGGGCGCTCCGGGATTTCAATAATTCCACGCCAATTAAGAGCGCTGAGTTAATGGGGTGTTTAATTTTGTGTGGAATGTTTTAGGGGAGGGAAGGTGGTGTTTAAAATGGAAGGGTGTGACTGTGTCAAGGGTACGGACATGGGGTAGTGGGTGACCGGGAGAGAGGTTGTCGGTGGGCGTTGGGTGACCAGGTAGTACCGGTTAAGGGGTTGCGCATTGTGAAGTATAAGGACTCGTTTGGAAAATGTTTTTAAATGATTGAAAGTGTATTTTAAAAAAATGTTTATGAAAATAATCCTTAATAAAAATGTAAGTTAATCATAAAAAAACACTTAAAGTACTTCTTGCAAAAAGCACAAATTACGTGCTTATTGCGGAAAAGCACTTTAAGTGCTTTTAAAACTCGAAAATATTTTTTATAAAAGAGTTTTCAATCATTTAAAAGCATTTAACCAACAAACCCTAAGTATGATAATGCCTAACTGCCATCGTTGTTTTTGTTGAATTACATTTACCCGATCGTGAAGTGGTAGTGGGATTTGGAACGAAAAAAATATTGTTAATCACCGGTAGAGGGGAGAGGGAGCTGGGGTTTGAATGGAAAAAAAATTCAAAGTGTTCAAGACACGATTTGGTATACTAATTTATAATATAAGTTGTTGAACACTTTAAAAATAATGTTTCAACTATTTGTATTATGACATTTGTGACACATTTACGTAAGGGTAATTGGAATAAAAAAGCAAACGAAATTGAATTCCGATTACGGAATCCCGGTGTTTACCAAATATTTGGAAATAAAAAATTTATTGGGACCCACACAATTTTGGAATCCAACTCCAAATTTTGATGGAATTGAATTCCCTACAATTAGATGTTAATTGCATTTCAATTTATTGAGGGATCATAATGAATTTTTCCTTCTCATTCTCATTACACGCTCACAAAAGTTTTACAAAAATAAAACTAAAATTTATATGATTCAGTACTATTGCTACTTTGATTCTTAAAATTTTAGTGAATAGTTTTAATAGGAATCTGATTTTGATTATATCATATTTCAGCTTCTCCTCAATTCAATTTCTTTTATTTTAAATACGGATTAGTAAACAAGTCTTTGGTCCACTAGACCGTGTTCTTAATACACTAAAAAAATTCTTATTTGAATGAGCCATGACTGATGATTGTATGTGATTGGATGTGGTATGTCCTCTTTTATTTGTTAGAACATGAGGAGTGAGTGCGGATCGATTTCGATTCAATAGTAAATCTGATGTGATATTAGGAGACTATAAATTACTTGAAACCTCAAACTTCTAGTCTAATGTGATGTTGAAAGTCTTGCTTCTTAATTTGGAAAAGAAGTATTTAGGGTTCATTTGAAACGTATTTTAAAACAATTAAAAGTGTTTTTAGATAGAATGTTTTCAGGTTTGAATGTGTTTTTTGTAAGAATCACTTCAAGTGTTTTTTTAAGATTACTTTGCATTTTTACTCAGAATTGGTTTCAAAAATATTTTCTTTAAGAAAAGCGTTTTTAATCATTTAAAAGTGCTTCCCTAATTAATCCCCATAAGTAGGGAATAGGTTGACAAAATAAGATAGAATGGTATTTTTTATAAACAATGATATATTTACATTACAAGTGGAAAATAAATTGACATCAAACTCGTTGTACATGAAATTCAAACTTAAGATTTTTCACTTATAAATGAAAAGAATGACACTAAATTATTATACTAAGTATTTTACCATTCATATCTCCACCACACTGACTGTCTTCAACATTTGCAAGTATGTTTTCAAACATATTAAATGAGTAAAATTACATTATAAAATAATACCAAGAATTTATAAATTAAACTAGACGAGACGAATGCAAAATCGAAGAGGTTTTGAGTTGACAAGTTTCTTGCTATAGAGATATTTTGGGTCACTCAAACCACTAATATAAATGGCTCGTTCAAAATTGTTTTTAAAATGATTGAAAACGCTTTTAATGAAAATATTTTTGAAATCAATTCTTAGTAAAAATTCAAGTGAATCTTAAAAAAAAAAAAAAAAAAAAATTAAATGCTTCCTACCCAAAAAAAAAAAAAAAACACTTATTTAGTGTTTCTTTCAAAAAAAAACACCATTTTTTTTTATCACCTTCTCACATAAATTCTGCACACACACAAAAAAAAAGGAACCATTCCTTTCCCAGCTTAGAAGAATGGTAAGACTACTTTCTGTCCACAGACTGGACCACATCGACGAGAGATTTTTTTTAATGTGGCCAGACTACGGGATAGAACACTATATATATCATTATGTAATGAGTTTTTATCACAAATGATCTTTAAGATTGATCAAATTCATCATTTTGGTCCCTCATTTTCAAAATCAATCAATGTCGTCCCTGGCATTAGTATCGCACATCAATTTGGTCATTCCGTTAAGATTCCGTCAACTATTCCATTAGTTTGTATGTGGGACCCACAATCCAATGAAATGGTGACACGTGGATTACACAAAATAAGGGTTTTTATCACAAATGGTCCTTAACATTAACCCCACTCCTCATTTTGGTCCCTGAGTTTCAAAAATCGATAAATTTGGTCCTTGACTTTCAATACCGCACATTAATTTAATCATTCCGTTAAAGTTTTGTCAATATTTTTTGCCTCACTAATCCAATCATATGGTGTCATGCGGATTAACTATAAATAAACTATTTTTTTAAGATTTAAAACTAAAAGTAAAATAAGAAACTAAAAACCAAAACTAAAAGAAAAAAAAAAGTCATCGTCATCTTCATCAGGGTATGCTAAAAAAGAAAAGGAAGGCACCATGACACCATTAAACTGTTTGGCCTCCTAAACTACTCCTCATTCTCTCTAGTTGGTTATAATCCTATCAAGTTTGAATTGAATTTGGATTCGAATTTATCCAATTTAGATTGATTTTTTTTTCCAATTGGGGTTGTGAGATGTGAGAAAAATGTCAGCACAAAATACTCGTCCGTTAGTTCACTCTTAAAAAAAGAAACTTTCGATTTTATCCAATTTAGATTGATTTTTTTTTTCCAATTGGGGTTGTGAGATGTGAGAAAAATGTCAGCACAGAATACTCGTCCGTTAGTTCACTCTTAAAAAAAAAAAAAAAAAAAAGTTTCTTATAGTTTATCCATATGGAGCCATATGATTGGATTAATGGGACCACATCAACACACAAACGAAAAAATATCGATGAAATTTTAACCGAATGACTAAATTGATGTGCGGTAGTGAAAGTTAAGGACCAAATTTATCGATTTTTGAAACTCAAGGATCAAAATGAGGAGTTGGATCAATGTTAGGGACCATTTGCGATAAAAATCCTTATTTTGCGTAATCCAAGTGTCACGATTTCATTGGATTTGTGAGTCTCATATACAAACCAACAAAATCTTAGCGGAATGACCAAATTGATGTGGGGTAGTGAATGTCAGGGACGACATCGATTGATTTTGAAAGTGAGGGACTAAAATAATGAGTTTGATCAATCTCACGGACCATGTGTGATAAAAATCCTTATGCAATTGGAGAAAAGTGTTTTTTTTTTTTTTTCAAATGTTCCTTCATTTGCATAATGACACGTGGTGTTCTTGCAAAAAACACATATTTGGTGCTAAAAAGCACCATTTTCTTATCACCTTCTCGCATAAATTCTACACAAAAGAAATAAATAAAAAAAAAAAAAAAAAAAGGAACCGTTCCTTTCCCAGCTTAGAAGAATGGTAGCACTACTTTTCGGTCCATGGACCGGACAACATTGACGAAAGATTTTTTAGTATGACCAAAATACGAGATAGAACACTATATATCATTATGCAATTAGAGAAAAATGTGTTTTTTTTTTTTTTTCAAGTGTTCCTTCAATTGCATAATGACACGTGTTCGTCTTGTATTCTGAACACACTTGAAAAATCTCTCCACATCCACATCTACACAAAACAAAAGGAAGGGTTTCTTAGAAATATAATATATATTGTCACCTTATTAAGCAGTGGTTGAGTTGGGGTCTAGTCCAATTTGGGTGCATACATATATAATTTTTTAGGTCCTACAAAATCTGTTTCTTTCCCTAAATAATCAGTGTGGTGAGATTAGTATTTATATCAACATGCTTACTTCTCTCAATTATTGGGTGGAATTGCTAAGAAGCCCCAACTAATCCTTAAATCCCATCAGCATTATTGCTTTATACTATGTCATTTGAAGTTTGTCTTTGTTGTTTTTTTTTTTTTTGTTTTTTGTTATAATTACTTGGTTCAAGTCATCGCAACCTAAGTTTATATTATTTGAAAATGTCATTAAAGTTTTTAGGTTAGAAATGGGTGTTTCGAATCAGGGTCTCCAATATAGTAATTTTTTCGAAAAAAAGCACCACTAGACAAACATCGTGACATCATCATTAAATTTGCATGCGCTGATTCCGAACGAAGAAGGAGGATTCTCTACCCTCCTATTCATATCCCCTTCTCTCACATATTAATTTTTGTCTTATTATGACTATAAAAAGAAAAAATCAATATAAGATGTTGACGTGATTTAACCGTGACCGTTCAAATAGGAAGGCATGAAAGGGTAGAGTGTGACATCCCACATCGCCCAGGGGAGTGATCCTTATATGTATATTCCCATCCCTACCTAGCACGAGGCCTTTTGGGAGCTCACTAGCTGCATCGCATAAGCCGAGATATGTGCTTCATCGAGAATTGCTTTCTTTAAATCCAAATTATTAGGCACAAACATCCTACCCTCCTGCATCAGCATGTCATCCGAATCACGAACTCTGAGGTCTCTCCTTCTCCCTCGATCTCGAGCTTGAATCAATTCTTGAGTTTCCCTATCAGCCACCTGAGCTTCAAGCACCCGATCAACTAAAATTGGTCTAACTTGAAAATTAGCAAGTAAAGCCACCTCTCGATCTTCTGCCTCCAACCTCACTCCCGTAGATTGTAAGTCTGCCAGAAGAGGAATGCGACTAGCGTACAACGCATTAATATGGCCCTGAGACTTCATGCTAAGTGCATCAACCACTACATTTGCACGACCAGGGTGATAATCAATCGTGCAATCATAATCACTGAGCAGCTCCATCCACCTCCGTTGACAAAGATTAAGATCCTTCTGCGTAAAAAGATACTGAAGACTCTTGTGATTTGTAAAGATCTTACATTTCTCTCCATAAAGGTAGTGTCTCCACAACTTCAACGCAAAAATAATGGCGACTAACTCGAAATCATGTGTAGGGTAATTCAACTCATGAGGTTTCAGTTGTCGTGAAGCATAAGCAATCACCCTACCATGCTGCATCAACACACATCCCAGACCATTCAAAGAAGCATCACTATAGACCTCGAAGTCACCACTATCGTCCGGGAGTGCCAAAATAGGTGCATGAGTGAGACAATACTTCAACTGCTGAAAACTCTGCTCACACTTATCATCCCACTCAAATTTAACATCTTTCCTCGTTAACCTCGTCAATGGTAAAGCAATCACAGAAAAATCCTTATCAAACCGTCGATAGTACCCTGCTAAACCAAGGAAACTCCTTACCTCAGTGACGGTTCGCGGTTGCTCCCATTTCTCCACAACTGCCACTTTTTGAGGATCTACCAAAATACCCTGAGCTGAAATGACGTGCCCCAAAAACGCAACTTGGTCTAACCAAAACTGACACTTGCTAAACTTAGCATACAATTGGTGTTCCCTCAACCTTTTCAACACCAAAGTAAGATGTCGAACATGCTTCGCTTTAGATTTAGAATACACCAGAATGTCGTCGATGAAAACAATAACAAACCTATCCAAATATGGCTGGAACACCCGGTTCATCAAATCCATAAAAACAGCTGGTGCATTCGTCAAACCAAATGGCATAACCAGAAACTCGTAATGACCATAACGAGTCCTGAACGCTGTCTTAGGAACATCATCCTACTAATCTTCAGCTGATAATATCCAGACCTCAAGTCAATCTTGGAGAATACACAAGCACCTCGAAGCTGATCAAATAAATCATCAATACGTGGTAACGGATAACGGTTTTTAATCGTCACTCGATTCAATTGCCGGTAATCAATACATAGCCTCAATGTTCCGTCTTTCTTTCTCACAAACAACACTGGAGCTCCCCAAGGTGAAGTACTAGGCTGAATAAAACCCTTATCCACTAATTCCTGCAACTGAACTTTCAATTCCTTTAACTCAGCGGGAGCCATACGATAAAGAGTCAAGGAAATAGGATTAGTACCTGGAAGCAACTCAATGGTGAACTCCATGTCTCGGTCTGGCGGTAAACCAGGTAAATCCTCAGGAAAATGTCTGACTACCCTCACATCCTCAACTCTACTAGGAGCAGCCTCATCCAACACCACATGAGCTATGTACCCCTGGCAACCTTTAGATAACAACCTTTTTGCTCGCACAACCGAAATAACGCCATGTCTCACCCCACTCTGCTCGCCCACAAAAGTAACCACAGGTAATCCAGGATAATGGAATGTAACTATTTTCCCGTAACAATCAATATTGGCACGATTGAAATGCACCAATCAGTGCCCAGAATCACATCAAAGTCAACAATATCTAACGAGATAAGATCAGCTGGCATAACCACATCCTCCACTATCACTGGACATCCTGGGTACACACAATCTACAATATATCTCTCCCCTCTAGGCATAGCAAACTCTAAATCATACCCTAGAGGTGTGGGGCGAGGTTGCGTCACTTGAGCAAATGTATAAGAAATCACAGAATGTGTAGCACCACAATCAATTAATACTCTAGCAAAATAACCAAGGATATTTAACGTACCCATGATCAAATCTGGATTGTTTTGAGCGTCCTGCAGAGAAATATTATGAATACGCCTCTGGGTCTGCTGTCGTCCACCTCGACCTCTGCTCGTCTGGCCACCACGACTCTAAGTGCCACGCCCCTGACTAGGCTGACCAAACTGCCTCGAAGACCCCGCACTACTCGTAGCAATCTCCCCCTGCTGAATCTGTCCTCCCTGAACCCACTGAGAACCACCTACTGGAACTGGAGGATACGGCATATAACCGCTAGAATACTGAGGATAACCACCCTGAGAATATGGGTCCTAGGGATATTGATACTATCCCGGGGCATAAGGAACAGCATCGCCCTAATAGTAATAGGCATCACCTCGACCTGTCTGCCCATAACTACCCGGACCCGGAATCTGCTGAATCGGTACAAGTGGTGGCAAGAAAGTCTGCTGCAGCTTCTGCTGCTGACTCTGGGGACAATTTGTAGCACGATGTCCCATCTTCCCACAAGTAAAGCAACCACTGCTGCCTCGCCTACACTCACCAAAATGCCGATTATTACACTTGCGGCAAACTAGGGCCCTACCTCTACCAGCATCACCCTGTCTTTGGCCTCTAGCACCACCAGCAAACCTACCTCCACGACCCTAACCAGTGATGCTAAAACCACCGCTAGAAGAGCTAGAACTAGTGTCACCCCTCTTGAAGTTCTGTGTCCTACGAGGTCCGAGTGACGCCTGACATTTGCCCTTGTCATCCTTCCTCTGATTACCGTCTTTCTTTTCTTCCTCACTCTCGCTCGGCATATTTTCTAAATCCTCAATTCTCAGCAGAATCTCATAAAACTCCTGATAGGTATCACAATGGATAGTGGTTGCCATCGAACGTCACTTCTTCTTAGTGCCTAAACGGAAACGATGAAGCATCTCCGCTGGATTACCAGCAACATCTGGATGATAGCAAGACAAATCTGTAAACCTCCGGTAGTACTCATTTGCTGTCAACTTCCCTTGTCTCAACTCAGTGAATTCCTGCTTCTTTCGGTTAATATACTCAGGAGGCACAAACCTTTTCCTGAACAACTCTCGGAATACATCCCAGTCAGTCTTCTCAGCTAGAGTCAAACGATGAAGTTCCTACTCCCACCAGGACGCAGAATCCTTACCCAAAAACCACGATGTCGTCTCTACCTACTTCTCGACAGGGAGATTCCCCTGATTATGCAAAACACGAAAAGTCTTCTCAATATGCTCTAGCCACCGCTCCGCGCCCTCATAACCCTCGTTACCCTCGAACTTATCCAACTTCAAATTATACAGTCTTCAGAAGAGTACTCTAGGGAAGGCGGATCGCCGAATGAATAACTTTGGCAATAACTTCCCCCAACTGAGCTATATCAGGGAAACTAGGCTCAGCAGAGCAACGTGGTTCCCGACGAGGCGACATAATTCTGACAGAAGACACCAAAACCATTAGAATACTCACAAAAGTACAGGACTGCCAAACCTAGGCTCTGATACCAAACTGTCACATCCCCGCCCGGGGTGAATCACTTCCCGGGCCCGCTCCACCACCGTAGCACGATATTGTCCGCTTTGGGCCCCGACCACGCCCTCACGGTTTTGTTTTTGGGAACTCACGAGCAACTTCCCAGTGGGTCACCCAGCCTAGGAGTGCTCTAGCCCCCTTCTCGCTTAACTTCGGAGTTCCTACGGAATCCGAAGCCAGTGAGCTCCCAAAACGCCTCGTGCTAGATAGGGATGGGAATATACATATAAGGATCACTCCCCTGGGCGATGTGGGATGTCACACCCGACCACGCCCTCACGGTTTTGTTTTTGGGAACTCACGAGCAACTTCCCAGTGGGTCACCCATCCTGGGAGTGCTTTAGCCCCCTTTTCGCTTAACTTCGAAGTTCCTATGAAAACCGAAGCCAGTGAGCTCCTAAAAGGCCTCGTGCTAGGTAGGGATGGGAATATACATATAAGGATCACTCCCTTGGGCGATGTGGGAGTTTCGTAGGAACTCCGAAGTTAAGCAAGAAGGGGGCTAGAGCACTCCCAGGATGGTTGACATCCCACATCGCCCAGGGGAGTGATCCTTATATGTATATTCCCATCCCTACCTAGCACGAGGCCTTTTGGGAGCTCACTGGCTTCGGGTTTCGTAGGAACTCCGAAGTTAAGCGAGAAGGGGGCTAGAGCACTCCCAGGATGGGTGACCTACTGGGAAATTGCTCGTGAGTTCCCAAAAACAAAACCGTGAGGGCGTGGTCAGGGCCCAAAGCGGACAATATCGTGCTACGGTGGTGGAGCGGGCCCGAGAAGTGATCCACCCCGGGCCGGGATGTGACAATTTGGTATCAGAGCCTAACCCTGGTTGCGTATGTGCCGACGAGGACGCCGGGCCCCTAAGGGGGGTGGATTGTGACATCCCACATCGCCCAAGGGAGTGATCTTTATATGTATATTCTCATCCCTACCTAGCACGAGACGTTTTGGGAGCTCACTGGCTTCGGGTTCCGTAGGAACTCCGAAGTTAAGCAAGAAGGGGGCTAGAGCACTCCCAGGATGGGTGACCCACTGGGAAGTTGCTCATGAGTTCCCAAAAACAAAACCATGAGGGCGTGGTCGGGCCCTAAAGCGGACAATATCGTGCTACGGTGGTGGAGCGGGCCCGGGAAGTGATCCACCTCGGGCCGGGATATGACATAGAGAGATTAGGAAAGTAAAGAATCCTTCTTCCCGGATGAAATCTTGCACAGGATGATTTTCCAAATTTATTAAATAATGGATTAAATCAAATATGTATTTTTTTTTCCTTCAAATCAAATCCGTTCCTACACATCCACACTAATTAATCTGATCACGGAGTTAAATCTGAAGTTCATTAGAATATACAGGCCTTTTATCTAAAGGAAATCCCTTTCTTTTTTCGCTTTTTTTTTTTAATAAAAATAGGGATTAGTTGTAGGACCTACACCACATCAAACTTTAATGATCGAAATCGTTTCTTTTTCAAGTTGCATCTCATAGATCATCAAAATATTAACTAAATCAAAAATATTTGCGGTATCTAATTGAGTTAACAGAAATTGACGAATGCTTAGTTTTCTAAGAAACATTGTAATTTCATTATGATAATTAAATAGGCAAATAGTTTCAGATTGAATTAAATTTTTTTCAAGAATGCTGTATGAATCGAGACTTACAAAATAGACAATTCAAATCGTTGAAGTTCGATGTGAGTGAGTCCCACAATCAATCTCCATTTTTAAATAAAAAAATGAAATCCCTTTAGATAAAGGGTATGTACACACACATATATAAGACCAATTTGGTGTGTCAGTATTCCTTTATGTGATGACATTTTAGGCTTTCCACATATACATCACTTGCTCTGTCAAAAAATAAGAAGAAATTGTATAAACCAAAAGCTTTAAAGTGAGTCACCCAAGAAATCTCGCACTTGTAGAAAATGTGATTAACGGAAGCTTACTTAGTTTCAATTTCCTAATTAATTTAAGAAAGAATTCAAGATAGACCCTACTCTTTTTTTTTGGTGACACAAGCGATGGAGAGAGGGAAATTTGAACCTAGGACCTCTAGTGTAGGTAGATGATCTTAATCATTTAAGCTATAAATCACTTGTAGACCAAACAAATTCCTCTTCACTTGTAAGTAAGAGACTTTAGGTTCGGTTTTGCCAAATGTGAATTTAAACCACATTATTGCTAACCTATTATGAGATTAAGCTCATCCCCTCCCCCTTGGTGTAGATACTATCGTTTGTCTAAAAATTATATATACAACAATGGATATGGAAGGTTTTGCATTCCAAAATGATGTGTATTAGTGTCAACTTTATTAATAACTTATAGTAGTGATGAAAATATCCGATACATACGGAGAATAGACTTTTGTACCTTATTAGTGTACTATTTTATGTGACAAGTGATGTATACGTGTTATTTTTTATACATATTTTGACACACACTCTGGAGGGCCCATTTCATAACTTTTTTCAAAGATTTGAACCATATGTATTTTAGTTTATCATTCATAGATCATCATTGCAAAAAAAATTAGCCAAATCTAATACCACAAAGACATTTGTTTCTAGATATATACGATTTGGCAAAAAAAAACACTAAAACGAAAATAATCCAAAGTAATGCTACCCATACCACATATTTGTACACCATTTGTATCATCTCTCTAATAGAGATATGATCCACCAACAAATGTGGGCCTCATCTCTATTAGAGAAATAATAAAAATAATTATACAAATATGTGGCAAGAGTATCATTTTTGTTTAACCCAACATTCATATAGTTTCAAATTGGGGTAATTTTTGGTATACATAATTTTTAAGGGTGTGTTTGTTGCACCGGATTATCTCAGACTGGACTAACTTCAGGGTCTAAGCTAGACTGGCTTTGAATATACTAAGCTGGACTGATTTAGTGAAGTGTTTGGTGCAGTGTCGAACAAAAAAGCAAGATTCTAATATTATATTATTTAAGGGAGACTTTGGATACGATCCTTAGTTATGAATATTCTTTGATTAAAACCTTGTTGGTTTTCAATTTTTGATCGAGGTCTCTGAAATTAATGTGATAATTTATTTCTATGTACGTTACTACATTTTTTTAATTAAAAATTAGAAATTTTAGTTGTTTATATAAATGAGATTTTAAATAAAAAAAAACCATAATTTGTGGGATTAAAAATATTAAAATATAAATATACTATTGTGTGTGTGTGTGTATATAAACATGGGTACATTCATCAAAATTAACAAAAAAAATTTATTGTATCAAAACATGGGTACATTCTTCAAAATCACAAAAATAAAAATAAAAATAAAAAATAAAAAAATAAAAAAGATATTAGGCTTAATAACATTAGTAAATTTCTTCGATTAAACTTGACATGGATACAATTTAAAATCAAAGAAAAAAGAATGTACTCATATAAGTTTAAACATGAATTAGAAAAAAAATTGAATAGATTTTATATATTAAAAAAAAAAGGGTACATTTTACATATAACAAATTGGTATATTTAAGAACGAGTACATTTTAAGATTAAAAAGTTTTACATGAATGGGTACATATAATTAGCATGGGTACATTTAGCAAAATAAAAAGTACAAATAAAAAAAAACATATATGGGTACAAATACAAATAAACTTTAAAAAAACATGGGCACAAAAAGAAATTAATATATGGGTACAAATTAAAACTTAAAAGAAAATTGGTACAAGTTAAAAAAGAATTACAAATTAAAAATTAAAAATAGGTACAAACTAAAACTAAAAATATATGATAAAAAATTTAGTCATAAATATAAATATACTAATTGTAACATTTTTAACATTAAATGAATATATTTAGAAATAAAAAAAATTATTGAAATAATTAATGATGCTATTAATACCCAAGGACCTTGATAAAAATTTGAAAAGGAATATGATTTTAATCAATGAAGTAGTAAAAGGAATGATGAGAACCTAATTTCTCCATTATTTAATCTACAACTATAATATTTTATTATTATTTAATATAATCTACTAATATTTATTATTGATATATCATTTTTTGTTTTCTAGAATCATCTTCCACTTCCTCTATCTAAAGCTATTATCCTTAACTCCACCATTTCCTCTACCAAAACCTCCCAAATATCTCACAAAACTATATACGAATTTTTCCATAAATCAGACCCTTCAATCAGAACCCAAAATCTCAGAAACCTCACATCAGAACCCAAAATCCCAAAATAAAAATCCCTCAATCTCAGAAAACTTCATTCGCCATAGCCGTTGCCTGTCAAGCTGTCCACCTTTGTATACCGGCGAGGGCCCAGGCAGATCGAAGGTGATTCAGACGATGGCGAGACAGTGGTGATGATTCTGGGTCTCGTTCGAATAAGACGACGACGAGAGATTGGGTTCTCCGATTGAGGTTCGGGGCGAGGAGAGAGCAGTGGTAGTCTAGTGGTGATCTCGTCGAAGTTGGTGAGTATAACCGATGGTGACTCTCGGTGTTCGTGAGAGTAAAGAGCAGATAAAGGGCGATACGAAGGAGAGGAAGGGAAGGTCCTAGCAATACCGTGGTTTTTGGGGGGCCTGCTAAGAACTTTTTGTGAAAGAGTTAGTGTTAGTGTAGGCGAGTCCCATTTAATCCCATTAAAAATAGTCCCAGCTTGAAACAAACACAAGACTACACTAATAATTAGTCTATCTAGTTCAATGAAAGACAATGAGGTCAAATAAACACACCTTAGGGTACATTTGTTGCACCGGATTATCTCAGATTGGACTAGATTATCTCATACTGGACTAGTTTTAGGGACTAAATTGGACTGGTTTAGACTAGACTAACTGGACTAACTTAGTGAAGCGTTTGGTGCAGTGTCGGACTAACAAGCAGGATAATTAACAAACTCTTATATTATATTATTTAATCCATAATTATTAATATTTTATTTTTATCCTTTTTTTCCTCCCTTATCGTCCCATTCTGTCCCTCTTTTTCTCCCTTTTCCATTCCAGTCTTTTCCTCCCCAGATTAAACCTCTCAATTCCAGCCTCTCTCTCCTCCCTCCTTCTCGATTTCAGTCTGTATCTCTCTCTTCCCTTTCTTTCTCTCTCTCTAGCTCTGCGCTAGTTGAATGGAACCCTCACGGCTCCATTTTTTTTCAATGAGTTGCAAGTTTCTCAACAAGTTTTCCAACTAAACCTTGTCAGATTAAATGAGGTTTGCACCACTAACAAACTCTTCCCCATCTTTGGTCCCAAATCAGAGCTTTGCATGCTCGAATCTGTCATGGATTCGAAAAAACCCAAATTGGTCGAGACTTCCATGCCATTTTTCGGCCACCTCCGACCACCTTTTGGCCTCGATTCAGGTAGAATTGTAATCCCCTCACTCTCATCTTCAATTTGGTATTTTATATGAAAATTGGTTGTGATAGTCTAATGGTTTTCGAGGGTGAGTGGTCGAGAAGCAGGGCAAGGAAGAGAGAAGGGGAGAGAGGGGACAATCTTAGCTAGTCTCATGGTTTTCGAGGGGTCTCACTAAGATCAGCTAGTCCCTGATTTAGTCTAGGCGAGTGAGACTTAGTCTCATTAAACCTAGTCCCTGTTGGGAACAAACATAGGACTGGACTAACCCTTAGTCCTGTCCAGTCCAGTACACTTTAGTGAGGGCAAACAAATGCCCCAAGAATAACTAGAAGATAAATGGTTTGATCGTTGAAAAACTTCACGAAGAGGGTTGTATGAAGTGCCTGTCAAAAAGTGTGTACTCCCAATTCTAACCCTATAGTTTTCGACCATATGCATACTCTGAAACAATACAAGCATTGATGCAACATGGTTTCCTGTCATGCATTACTTTGACATGATCAATATGCATATGCTTATGTTTTTCCGGAGTCACAAAAGAAGGTGCAACCCCACAACACATGCGAGTAGGTAAAGTGTTACAATTGGAAATAATATATATATATATATATATATATATATATATATAATTAACAAGAACTAAATTCTCAATTAGTCAAAATTAAAGAACACACAATAATTTCTTAATTATTTCACAATTCCAATCGATGATCTCTTGATGAAACATGTCTTTGCATACTAAAAAGATAGTACAAATGATAGTAAATAGATAATAAATATAGTACTACTCTTGTAGATCTAGTCGGGACGCATAAACTTTATCATATAGCCTAATTACCCCTCTAAAAAAAAAAAAAAAAAACTTAAAATGGTAAAAGCTATTTAGGTCAATCTAGTTCCTCGATCACCTGATTCACCAATGTTACTAACTACAATGCATCAAATAAGAATGAATACTCCAATTGTCATACCTCTTTGTTTTTTTCATTAAAATAGATTTTCTATTCCTAATTCGAATTTCCACATTCAAAGGTATTATATGTAGACTATTAATGCCACTTAATACCATGGTCCAGTTATATTCCTATTCACTTGTAAGTGAGAGGTCTTAGGTTCGATTCTCGCCAAAAGCGAATTTTGAACCATATTATTGCTAGCCCATTGTGAGGCTAAGCTCACTCCCTCCCCTTTAGTGTAGATTATATCGCTTATTCAAAATAAAATTGTGTTTTATTTGAAGAGTTATAATCTTTTTTGATGGGGTATAAGGAGTTCTTTAAATAAGAAACCTACTGAAAACAGAATACGTTAAAACTATTATGTCTCATCCACTTCTCACAATTATATCGTCATCAATTTACATTCCTACAATCCCTGTTTTATAATTCTTGGGTAATTGATCACTACTTGGCAATTCCATCTGCTGTTGACGTGCATAATGGATCAGACATCTTGTGAGGCATTGGGTTGTATTTTGGAGTTGTAGGCACCGTCATAACCTGCACATGGGGAGACATCTACGGCATTAGAGCAGCAATATCGCAACTCTCTTCACTTCACAGGCCAGATACGTTTATTCCTTTTTCCTCATTTAATTTTCATAAGTCTGATAGTGATTATACATTTAATGTGTTATATTTGATTATATAAATAGTTGGTATATTTCTGCAATATATTTCACATTATAATCATGCATCATTCACAAATAACCCCTTCAAAACTCTTTTACGTACTTAAAACCCCTTAAAGTACCATTTTGAAGGGAAAAAACCTCTTTCATGACCCAACTATTTTTAACCATCGATTCTAGCAATCTTCTCCTGTTGAAGGGGGATCAAGAATGATGTACTCAGCGTCCTCTTCGGGTTTCCATCCCGTCTCGTCTGTCGACGTGCTGATTTGGACATCATCTTCTTAATTCGTCTGCTATGATTGCTATTTGGTAGCTTCGTCATCCCTTTGGACCTCAGTAACCTCTACGGGGTAAAAGTCTTTTTCTTCGACTCCTTCAGTACTTGCACAGTGCATCGTCGAGATGCGACCTGGTTAGACTTGATTTCTCAAATTCTACCTCTCGGGATGCGTAATCAGATTTTTTGATACTTAACGGAGGTTACGACATCCAGATTTATCAACCAAGGTCGACTTAGAATCCCATTGTAGGGAGACAGGTTACTTACTTTCGTGAACATCTGCTTTGAGACAACTAGTGGTGTTCTCACGTGAAGTGTAATGTTGCTCATGGCAGTCAAGGTGTGTCTGTTGAATCCGGTAAGTACCTCCACTCAGCGTATGATTGTGTTTTCCAGGCCCATCTTCTGAATTACTGAGAATTAAAGCAGGTTGACCGCACTTTCGTTGTCAACCATCATTATGTCGCTTATAGCATGTGCTAGTTGGACAGATACCGCTAATGTGTCGTCGTGTGGGAAGTCAATTTCTTTGACATCCTGCTCGATGAAGCCAACGATGAGTCTATGTTGGGTGTTAACTGCCTGAACTTGTGAGATTAATAGCCTGCTGGATCTTCCTTTTCATGGAGTTGTTGGTGGCCCCCAAGTGCTCGGACTCGGCAAAAATGCCATTGATCCAAATTGTCTTGGTTGGCAACTCATTGTCGGTGTCTGCATTCCTTCTAGGTTTCGCAGCTAGTTTGTCCAAGTATTTGTTGACCTTGCCTTTTTTCACTAGCTTCTATAGGTAATTCCTCAAAGTGTAGCAGTCGTCGGTGAGGACCTCGATGGAATGTGTAGTACTTTGTGTGGTCCAACTTGAAGGTATCTCCCTTTGATTGCTTTGGTAACTTGAGCCATGGTTCGCTCTTGATGTCGAGGAGGATTTGGTGGATTGGGATCGAGAACTTATAGTAGTTCTTTGGCATCAGGCCTCCTTTAGTCGGGGATCAATCCATGTGTTTAGCCTCTTACCTGCTTTTATTATTGTACTGATTCCCGTCCTCCTTCTTTTGAGCTACTGCCGATTCTTTTCAAGATTGCTCGGGTGCCTTATCTGCTCGCAGAGTGTTGTCCCAAAATGCATGTTTCTCTTCCATGGCGAAAGAATCTACAAAAGTTAGATCTTCTTTCATGATCAATTCTGCGAACAGCGGATGGTTTGCTGGCAGTCCTTTTTGGAAGGCTACACTAGCTATTGAGTCGTTACATCCGATTAACTTTGTCTTCTCTGCTTTGAGCCTCTTTACATAATCTCGAAGCGACTCTTTTGGGTTCTTCTTCAAGTTGAACAAGTGGTCGGACTTCTTCTTGATCGAGCGATAGTTTTAAACCTTACCCCCCAAAACTAAGTGTAATTTCACATTTATATTTAACATTTATGAAATTACATAAGTACCCTTGAATTGTTACCCTATCCGGATCCTTTTTCTAGATTTGCTCTCAATTTCCCTCATCTCTCTTACTGCCATATGGCACCACCTCTAACTCTTATTCCTTTCTCTCATTTTTCTTTCTTCTTCCCCAGGAGTCAACTCTCATACTCTCTCTCGCATATCTCTCTTTCTCTCGTCTTAACTCTCTCATATTCTCTCGGTGAACTCACACACATATGTATATACCTATACACTAATCACACCACCAGAATCACCTTGACCTACCTTCCCTACCTCACATCCCCAATCTCTCTCAACATTGTGCATCGCCATTGTGCACATAGCTCTTCGGTGAAGTAAGTCGAGTTTTGCTCTAAAAGCTACAAGATCGGGTCTTGGTTAAGTATTTGGGTAGTGATTGAAACTTATTGGTAGGGTTTGAATGCAGGAACACCTCAGAAACGCTCTCCTCATATTTTCCGGTGAAAGACCGTAAGTTGCAAGCCATTTTATAGCCAATCACGACCTCGACATGACCTCATTTTGGTACAACTCAGATCTCTACTATTTTATCTTCAATTTAGATTTAGAATGATGAATTTTGGATGAGTTTCGACCCCTAATCGGAATCGGGGGAATTTTTCGGTCGGATTCTGGCTTTCTCTGTCATTGGGTCTGGCGACCCATGAGTAAAGTTAGGTTGGCCCAACCCTTTTAGTCTAAACCCCAAACCCTTTGTCACCCAGGCCTTTGGACCATTTAGAACCAGGGCCTTAGCGCAGTTAACTCCAAAACCCAATTCCTTTGAAACCCTAGCCCAAAAAACCCAAAAAAAATGGCCTTGGGGCCAAGTGGAACTTAGGCATTCAACCCATTTAACCCTAAGACCCAAACCCATTAAAACCCCAAGCCCAGGAACCCTAAACCCAGCATCTTTTGGGCCGGGCTACAAAGCCCAAACCCAAAACCCCTCAACCCAAACCTCAGGCTGGTTGACCTAGCAACCTGTGACCCGGTTAACCCCGACCCGAACCCGTTGACCCAATCTGACCGTTGACTCGATAAAAGCTAATCATTGACTTTTTTTTTACCTTTTCAGGTTTTGTCCGGGACCCCTCATAGGCTAATTTTGATGTCATGGATCCGTTTTTTAAGTCCACTTTCCCAAATTCAATCGTTTGAGTATAGTTTTATTAATTGGACCATTTATGTGCTTAGGTGCAATTATTAGCAGCGTTTCTGTCCCATCTATTTTGTACGGCTCTTCAACGACGAAGTATTCGTGAGTGGCCCCCTTCTACAATGCATGTTTTAATAGTAGAAATGCATACATGAAAAGCATGATTCAATGGTTACGTTTTATGCAACGTTTTATAAGTAAATTAGATTTACATTATATGATTATCATGTTTTACTGAGAATATTTTGGAATACCATACTTTATCGAACTTATGTTCTTTGTAGTATATATGATGGATGACTATATGCTATGAAGATGATTTTGAGATATATGTACCTATGTTTGGAAAGATTATATTCAATGGTTTTGTGTGTATCTAGTGGTCACATATATGCCTTCAGGTGGGTGTTGTAGGAGACTACGGGCAATTGATACTTATACACCTTTGGGTGAGTGTTGTAGGTGCCTACAGGCGATTGATATTTGAAGTATTTCTAAAAGAAGGCCTTCGGGCGAATGAAGAGTTCTATATGCATTCGATGACACTGATACCACTAGTTAACACATTATATGCGAGATATGTTTTATGAAAAGTTTTATGGCATGTTAGGGTTTTCAGCAAATCTATCAACTATTCTGCTATTAGTTTTCATAAAACTTTAGGGGTTAGTATGCTGATAACTGTTTTAGTATTATATTTATTTATATATATATATATAACTTAGTATACTCATGTTTGTTTTGTGCCCCCTAAGGACATAGGAACGAGGCTTATGATCCGAACTATGAGGCATTCCTTTACCATTGATATCATATCATCATCTCTACTTTGACATGTATTGTAATAGCACCTCTCTACTTTACCTTCCGCTTGTACTCTGGATTAGTTGTATGCTCTGAACATGTCATGCATTATCACTATATTCATTGTTGGCAGTTGAATATTATTATGGTATTTTGTAAGACTTATATTTGAATATTACTTTGAGTAGTTACGCGCGAAATTTATATGCATGATTTACATGTTCTCAGCATATGCATTCATGAAATGGCTTACGTCACCATCGAGTGTCGGCCAGCACGCGGCCATCCCGATGTCCCCCAGGCATCAGGATCGAGGCGTGTAAGATAAAATGAATACTCCTTGGTGAAAACCAAAGACAGCTTATCGAAACTCCGAATGGATTGTGGCGGCAAGGTATGGAACCAATCTTACACCTCACCTTATAGAGTGGTGGCAAATATCTTGCACATGAGAGCGTCGTTGTTCCGATAGAGGATCATTGCACTTTGGTAGTGCTTTAGGTGTTTTTTCGGGTCCTTGTCTCCTTTGAAGGATGTGAAATATGGCATACTGAATTTACATGAAGGTTATGCCTATTCGATCTCATCCATGAAGGGCGACCTGCTTATGTTGATCATGCTTTATCATAGTGCCTCATCAGTGACCTCGTTGCGTTGGAAATCGGTCAATTGCTCTATCAGGAGCCTCTCTAGTTCTTCCTGAATTTGCCTTTGTTAGGGTAGCAAAGCTCTCAGCTACCTTCGGTCGTGACCTGCTGGTCTAGGCTACTCTTTCATGTGCTTGGCTCGTCTATGTCACGGCTGCAGTACATGTGGTACATTCCTAACAAGCAAGCGAATTACTCGTAGGCTGCCAGTTAAACATGAGTCATATCGAGTGACTGCTTCTCTTTGTCCATCATGCTGCCTACTCCAATATGAGGTGAAGTATGCTCATTACAAGCCGAGCCACGAATAAACACTTCGCCTAAAAGGTTGCTCATGTCACTTATCAGAGTATGGCCCCAACCATAAGTGTATGCTTGTTCATGAGCCTAACCAATAGTGTACACTCATCCACGTGCTAAGACAAGAGTATAGGCTATCTCGGGGGCCCAGTCGATAGTGTACATTGCCCGAATGCTCGGTTTGTGGCTGGTCGAGGTGCTGTTTTCCAAGATGTTGCTAGAGAGGTTCGTCGTTTACCCTTGTCTTATTTCGGGATACCATGTTTGGGGCACGCTGCATCTCAGTGCCCTACAAAAGATGATTCACCAAGGTCGTCTGCTGTGCAAGGGAGCTTGTTAACTCTATGACTTGTTAGGACAAGTGTTGTTCGCCATTTGGAGTGGAAGAGTTTGGACGGTATATGTCTCATTGAGTAGTGGAAGTGTAATGGACTCTAGGCGTAAGATTTGAGTTGGGATATGTCAAATCTGCAAAGAAATGGGGTTAAAATACCCCCGATTCAATCGTTGGTCTAGAAATCTGAAATCGGGATGGTTGAACTGGTCTTAGACTGGTTGGGATGGTTTGGTGGGCCACGGAAGTGAGTTGGGCAGCTGAAGTGGGCTGGGCCACATGTGGGGCGCGTGGACATGGTGCGACACTAGGAGCGCGTTGGATTTGAGCCAAGAGGATTGTCGGCGTAGCTCAAGCCTGCAATGCGCCTTGGGCCTGTGCTGTTGAGGCGGCAGCTTAGGCCAGCTCGTGATGAGCCTGGCTTAACTGCCTTACGACTTGGGTTGCTTGGGTCGCCTCCTGGGCTTCTAGTGCAGTTACTCCCTACTCACCGTGGGCTTGCGGCCATGAAACTGGCCCACTCCCCATTGCCACGGTGGTCCTTGTGACTGCCATGGTGGTGGTGCTCCTTGGTGGCAAAGTTCATCCTCTTGCCGCCGCATTAAGCATCGTGGATCATCATGGTGGGGCTACATTTCTTCCTCCATCATTTGATCCAGATCTTTGAATGTAGAAAGTTCCGTTTGCCGTGGTTTCCGAATTTTTCGTCATTGTATTTTTCCCTTACCTCTATTCAAAGAATTAAAAATTCTAGGAATAAAAAAGAGAAAAATTTACGAACAAACGAGAAAGTCTTCTTCGAGCGTGTGAATCAAGATTCTCAATGAAAGCACCAATTTGTGGATGCAAATTTCTATTGTCTTCTCCTTTGACGAAAATACACCTGCAAAATAATAACACCAAGATTAAAGTCAAAAGCCTCACGCACCCACGATGAATAGGGGGGCTTTGGCCGAAGAATCTTCAATGCCAAAGTTAGAATTCTGAAAAGAATGTGTTTAGGAGTTTTTGGGTAGCAAATGACTTAGTTTTTTGGTGGGACAATAAGGCTATTTATAGGGGAGTGGCCGGCCATATATGGTGAAATTGTGTGAATAATTGCAAGATATTATGTGAAATAATATCTTGCAATTAACACGGCAATTAATCCTAAATTAAATAGGAAAATTGGGAGTTACCTTTTGAATAAGGGTTTGATGAGGAGTGATGATAGGGATTCGAATGAATACCATTTTGATCATCTTTGACTCTTCCCTGATTGAGCCGTTACTGTCTGTTGCATGCGCGTGTGAATCCCGGTTGGCCTCGAGGGTAGTTTTGTCCTTTTCACCCAAAAGTTCACGTGTCGCTTCCATAATTTTCTTGATTATTTTTTACTCCACGGTCATATCTTTTGTTTTCATTAAAATAGATTTTCTATTTCTAATTCGAATTTCCAAATTCGAAGGTATTATATGTTGGTTATTTTAAATATTTTTATTTTATTTTATTTTAAAGATTCAAAATTTATTATTTTATTTATTTTTAATATCTAAGAGTTGTATTTTATTTGAAGAGTTATAATCCTTTTTGAAGGGTTTTGAGGAGTTCTTTAAATAAGAAATCTCATACCAAAAAAAAGAACACGTTGAAACTATTCAATCTCCTTCACTTCTTATATTTCTATCGTCTTCAATTTATATTCTTACAATCCCTATTTTGTAATTCTTGGGCAATTGATCACTACTTGGCAATCTCGTCTGCTGTCGATGTGCATAATGGATCAGACATCTTGTAAGGTTTTGGGTTGTATTTTGGAGCTGTAGGCACCTTCATAACCTGCACGTGGGAAGACGTCTACATCTTTAGAGTAGGGATATCGCGCCTCTCTTCTGTTCACGAACCATAAGGGTTTAGGGTTTAGGGTTTAAGGTTTAGGATTATCAGTGTACTATTCCAATGATTTGTTAAATCTAAGAGTAGTCAATCCGTCGAGCATACTGAAGTATTTTAGAGATACGACAAGCTCCAACATCAAGAGTGTTGATATTTGTGACTCAAATCTTGTATCCTTCTTTTACGTCGGAGGTCGGATAAACCTTCTTCTTAGGAACGTACCGCAACTTATTGACGTAACCATTTGTGTTGACAATGATGGATTCGTAGAGGCTGCCTTCAATCAACTCCCATGTTGGTTTTCTCAGCTAGAGACTCTCAAACTGGATGGAATACTGGTTAGTACATTTATGTTTGGTTCTCCTTGGTTTTAGTGGGATTATGTTTAGTTAGGCCTTATTATTTGGTTTTCAGATGAACATGGAGAATTGTAGATTTCCTATGCTTGAAAATCTCAAGCATTTGGAATTAACACTTGGTTTAGATGATTATTGCAATCTTCTTCAGTTAAATTCTTTCATTACAGCGTCTCTTTACTTGCTTAAACTTGTGTTGAATCTAAGTAATGCCTTTTTTCATTTCTTTTAATAAAAAAAATACAATATTCTTTATGTTGAAACTTACTCTTAGATCAAACCAAACCAATAAAAGAAAACCATGAACAACGGAAGTAGGCCTGGCAATTTTTGACACGACCCGATAACCCGACACGACACGACACGAAATTAACAGGTGTTTGGGTCGACACGATAACGAATCGGGTCTTATCGGGTAACCCGATAAGCACCTGTTAAGATAACGGGTTGGGTCGGGTATACACGTGGGTAAACACGATACACGATAAGCAGAATATTATTTTTATAATTTTATAACCCTAAAAAAATACTGTAATAATTATATACATTAATTTTACAATTTTATACCCCTAAAAATTATAATAAATATATATATATATATATATATATTAAATTAACTATAAAATTTATAATAATTATAATTATTATATATACTATAATAATTATACCCCCAAAATATTAAGTCTATCTATACTAATTATATATATATATATATATATATATTCAATTTTATAAAAACTATAATGCATATTAATTAATAATTTAATATGCATGAATCATGATCATGCATTTGCCAACTTGCCGCCCTTTTTGAAAAAAAAAATGGAGGGAAAATAAAAATGTTAAGAAAAGTTGAAAATAAAACAAAAAAGTGAGGGAATTAGGGAAAGATGTTGGAGGGAAAAGTGAAAATGATAAGAAAAAGTTGAAAAGGAAACAAAAAAAAGAGGGGAAAATGAAAATTAATAGAAGTGGTGAGAAATTTTTTTTTTTTTTTAAGTTATTAACTTTTTATCACACACATAATTGTCATGACATATTTCACTATTTTTATAATGACACACGTGACACGTGATGTATGTACTATTCCGTGTACCAGTCAATTATAATTTATACATACAAAATAAATAGATTTAAATCTACTTAATAAATATATATATATATAATTATATATATATATATACACACACACACACGGAACTTGATTGATGGCATACGAATTCTCCAAAACTAATTTCAACGATCCCAACCGTCAAACTTGTTTGTATATGCTTTGAGATCACATCAACAAAAAATCATAAAAAATAAACATTCAGAGATCAAGTAACGGGACAAAGCTTTTCAACGGTTATAAACGAAAAATCACGATTTAACGATTATTTTAACTCCGATTTTGATGATTTTTTATAACTACACTCCTTGACCCTATATGAATACAATGAATGAATTCGATCTTCAATTTAAAATATTTAGACAAGTGGATACCACAAAATCTTTTGTTATACTTAATGAAAGTATAAATAAACTCTAAGTGTTAGTCAATCTATCATTTTACGAATTCTCCAAAACTAATTTCAACGATCCAAACCGTCAAAATTGTTTGTATATGCTTGGAGATCACATCAGCAAAAAATCACAAAAAAAAAAACATTCAGAGATCAAGTAACGGGACAAAGCTTTTCAACGGTTATAAACGAAAAATCACAATTTAACGGTTATTTTAACTCCGATTTTGATGATTTTTTATAACTACACTCCTTGACCCTATATGAATACAATGAATGAATTCGATCTTCAATTTAAAATATTTACACTAGTGGATACCACAAAATCTTATGTTATACTTAATAAAAGTATAAATAAACTCTAAGTGTTAGTCAATCTATCGTTTTACGAATTCTCCAAAACTATTTCAACGATCCAAACCGTCAAAATTGTTTGTATATGCTTGGAGATCACATCAGCAAAAAATCACAAAAAAAAAAACATTCAAAGATCAAGTAAAGGGACAAAGCTTTTCAACGGTTATAAACGAAAAATCACGATTTAACGGTTATTTTAACTCCGATTTTGATGATTTTTTATAACTACACTCCTTGACCCTATATGAATACAATGAATGAATTCGATCTTCAATTTAAAATATTTACACAAATGGATACCACAAAATCTTATGTTATACTTAATAAAAGTATAAATAAACTCTAAGTGTTAGTCAATCTATCGTTTTACGAATTCTCCAAAACTAATTTCAACGATCCAAACCATCAAAATTGTTTGTATATGCTTGGAGATCACATCAGCAAAAAATCACAAAAAAAAAACTTTCAAAGATCAAGTAACGGGACAAAGCTTTTCAACGGTTATAAACGAAAAATCACGATTTAACGGTTATTTTAACTCCGATTTTGATGATTTTTTATAACTACACTCCTTGACCCTATATGAATACAATGAATGAATTCGATCTTCAATTTAAAATATTTACACAAGTGGATACCACAAAATCTTATGTTATACTTAATAAAAGTATAAATAAACTCTAAGTGTTAGTCAATCTATCGTTTTACGAATTCTCCAAAACTAATTTCAACGATCCAAACCGTCAAAATTGTTTGTATATGCTTGGAGATCACATTAGCAAAAAATCACAAAAAAAAAACATTCAAAGATCAAGTAACAGGACAAAGCTTTTCAACGGTTATAAACGAAAAATCACGATTTAACGGTTATTTTAACTCCGATTTTGATGATTTTTTATAATTACACTCCTTGACCCTATATGAATACAATGAATGAATTCGATCTTCAATTTAAAATATTTACACAAGTGGATACCACAAAATCTTATGTTATACTTAATAAAAGTATAAATAAACTCTAAGTGTTAGTCAATCTATCGTTTTACGAATTCTCCAAAACTAATTTCAACGATCCAAACCGTCAAAATTGTTTGTATATGCTTGGAGATCACATCAGCAAAAAATAAAAAAATAAAAAAAAAACATTCAGAGATCAAGTAACGGGACAAAGCTTTTCGACGATTATAAACGAAAAATCAAGATTTAACGGTTATTTTAACTTTGATTTTGATGAATTTTAACAGCTACACTCCTTGACCCTATATGAATACAAAGAATGAATTTGATCTTCAATTTAAAATATTTACACTAGTGGAATTTATATACTTAATAAAAGTATGAATCAACTATAATATTAATAATTATATACATTAATTTAATAATTTTATATCCCTAAAAAGTAAAAACTATAATAATTATATATATATATATATATATTAAATTAAATTTAAAAATTGATGACCCGTTGGATAAAAATATATTTTTTTCTTAACGGGTCATAACGGGTCGGGTCACTTTACCCGTTGGGTAAAGTGACATGACCTGTTAAGGACCCGTTAAGATAACAGGTGTGACACGACACGACCCGTTAAGATAACAGGTGTTACACGAAAACGACACGAACACGACAGACACGACCCGTTTGCCAGGCCTAAACGGAAGCACACTTTATTGATTGAATAAAGGAATACAAGAAAACTCACACATACAAATAGTTTTCTTGTCACATAAGTCTCTCACACACTATATCCACATTAACTATACCCTAACGTTAAGGACCCTTTTTATACTAAATCAAAACCTAATCCTAAACTGAGTTGGAATCCTAAACCTATCTGAAACTTGCGTCCAAGTTTCCCATACCTATTACAATTAGAACTCCCACACCAGTTAGGAACCCTTCTCGGATTCTATACCAACTTCTAACACTTTATATATCTACAAGTGCCACCAAGGGAGGAGTAAATTGACCTCGGAACTTTAGGATCAGGAAGTAAATGCTCTTAACCAACTCAACTATATATAAACCCTTTGCAAACTAACTAAAATACCATTTGGGTTTGTAAGACTTGATGGAATTGCTGGTTTGTTTTGGATTTTCAGGTGCACTTAGAGTTTCTATCCAATAATATTGGGCAGAAGAAACGATAAGAAAGATGCTCCCCCCCCCCCCCCCCCCCCCCCCCCACGCTCCCATGATTACCTTGGAGAAGTGGAAATTAGACGGTTTGAGGGCTGCACTGTTAATTTCCAACTTCTCGATTACTTGACGAAGACTGTTGAACGGGAGAAACTCATTATAAGTCCATTGAAAAGTATGGAACAAAGGGCAAGAAAGTACAATAGTCTTGAAGCAAAACTGCCTCTTGTACTCATGTAGGAGCTTTAGGCCATCTTCAACCGAAATGGCTAAACATAACCTCGTCTAGAATTATAGCCAGGAAAAAATTATTTTTAAATGAATAGTATCATGCCATAATTCATATACCATCTCAAAGGGTAAACATAACCCCTCGATAATTTAATTAAATTACCATTAGATGCTCTTAAATCTAGTCGTTGAATTTGAATCAATTATTACCACTGGAGAGCTGAACCCTAAAAAAATGGCTAAGAAGAGGGCTATAGCAAGCCTATGAGCATACGGTTGAAATTTTGGAACCAACTTTTCGTGGTTGTGTACAAACATTTTCTATAAATCTGAGACATAAGTCAGTATGAATTCTCCTAAACTGAGTATTTCTACCACTAGTATTACAGAAGGCTGTTGCTCTAGAATGCTATTTTTTCTATCTCTGAGGTTTTCAAGAATTTTGCAAAACCTCCAAAGTCGAACTTAAATTCATCCTAAATAAGATAAGTTCCTCCATAAAACATGGGGAAAATACACATGAGAACATCAATACTATACACAAATGTACGTCTCGGCTTGCTTTTGAGCCAGAAATCCCACGAGCAACTTACTTCCTGACCAAATGAATACCAATACATTGAGTACCAATGAACTACAAACTCATGGTTTCCGATAATATCACAAACGTTTAAAACCAATTCAGCTCATACGGTTAGGCAAAAAGATTTTCTAAATGACATCTTAGTGAAAGAAAAAGACATGTCTAGTATATAAAGTGTAAAGAAATTGGGTTCTTGGTACACATAGTTCCTTACACATTAGGTCCAAGGCTTTCCCGAGTATTGTCCACAATGTACCTTAACCTCTCAGTTCAAGTTAATCAATCAAGCACCAAAATACCCAACACAAAAGGTTCATGGTATGTGTGAACCATACAGAACAACCCAAAAAACCCTTTTAAAGATGATAGCTTTGACCGAAATAAATCCAACAAAAAAATCAACCCGAAACAAAGACTATGAATTCAATTGAAAAAGAATGAAATACGAATAGCTGCTGATCCTTTTTTGTACCCATTGTACCAATTCATCACAACATGGGCCTTTTTAGGGTTACACTGTTGCCTACGTTTGACAAAACTTAAAAATATGAGTACAGAGGTAACTGAATCTGAATTTCATCATCTCCAAAGTCTCAACCCTTCATTTGTATATACAAACGAAAAGTCACTAAAATTGGTAAATGGTATGGAACTTAGCAGAAAAAATGCCACACATGCAAAAGAATAACACACCCCGCTTAAAAGAGTAACAGCCAGTTCATTTATAGATATAGGTGATTACCACAATGCTCTAGTTTTAGCTAACAACACCTAAACTACGTTTATGGTTTTCCCAACAGCAGAGAAGACCTCTATGATCAAACCTAGAGATCACCCAAGTATCAACCAAGTTTTATAATGTGAGACTACAACATACTCCGTGCCACTAAAGAAAATGAATATTCTTTGTATGAGTCAGCTGACCACCTCGGTAATGAAATATGGAATTGAGACAATTCACGATACAGTCTAATAAAAACCTTTCAGTGTGTGTTTTACCAACCCAAACGCTTCCAAAAATTTCAGAGAAAATTTCCAGTGATCTGCATTTATATTCTAAATGTGATTTGTAAAACTCATGGAAACCACAACCCGCAGCTCCTATATCACAATTCAGCACATACGAAATTTAATTTATGTTTTCAGGAAACAATTATAAGAAAAAGAAAAATGCTAAATGGTATCAAATTTCTATGGTGTTTAATTTATAACCGACGCAAGAGCTCACATGCCATGTAAGTTTCACATCATTTAGTAAACCTTTTTTTTATACATCTAGCATCATTTTAAGCAAAACCCCCTACTAATCCTATTTAGGTTCCTCAGACTTCAATATATCTTAAAAGTCAACAGTGTAAGCGTGTAAGTATCCAGATATGTTTCAAGCCCTGCTGCCCGTTATGCACACAGATTACAACCCTGGCTCCTATGTATCAATTCAGCACTTTGATTCTCTCCGCGCCTCTAAAACTTATATCTCCAAATGAACAATTACAAGAAAAAAGAAAAACGCTAACCGTTCCCAAAGTTCTACAATGTCTAATTTACAAACTGATGCAATACGTACCATGTAAGTTTTCACATCATTTCGTAAACCTTTGTTATACATCTAGCATCATTCGAAGCAAAACCCGTTACAAATTTATCCTACTTCTGTTCTTCAGACTAACTGTCAACACTCAACAGTGTATGCACTTCAGGCTCATAGATGGCATCCTAGCCCTAGAAATTTTAATTAATGCATCCTAATTCTATAAATTTAGCTACTGATATCACTGCACAATTCAAATTACAAGCATAAAAAGCTATATTAGAGGCAAGAAATTGATGAACTATTCGAAATCATCGACGAGTCAAAACATACAAATAATTGAAAAACAACTAAATTATGAAGTAATCATCAAGCTTCACATCAAAAGCCCAATTAGACATCCCCAAACCATTATTTCAACTACATATCATATCAACAACCGAAAACCCATTTCAACTCTTAAAAAAAATAGGATCGATCTCAGAACGAACCGGCATACCCAGATCGCATGTCAGTCAGATTCAGCCGACCCAGCAACAGAGAGGCCGGCCTGCTCGATCTCGAGCCGTTCGAGGGCTTTCTGGTGGGCCCAAGTCTCGATGGTGAGATCGGGCTTGGCGTTGAGGCCGACGCCGAGGATGACGATGGTGAGGAAGCTGGTGACGTAGCAGGGGAGCTCCCAGTCCTCCCATTTGCGAGACTGACCTGGGGGGAGCGGGGTCCGATTGAAGAGGTAGCCTTTGGGTCGTTCCTCGTGGCCCGGGCTGGTCCACCGGCTCGGACCGGTGGCTGAGCCGCCGCGGGTTCGGAGTGCCTGGACGAGGCGCTGGCGGAGCATTGTGGAGGCGGGTATGGTGAAGACCTTTGCTCCCAGCTCGTAAGGGGGAGAGAGGATGAGAGAGAGGAAAGGAGTGGAGTGAGCGAGCCTTTGGTTTGCCGTGGTATTGCTTATTTGATGGGCCTTTGCTAGAATTATATGGGCCAGGAGGAGAAACCCAACCTCACTCACAGTAATCTCCTTGGGCCTTATTTATTTATTTATATTGTTTTACGTAACAATTTTGACACTCCGTTTAGTTCTATGCATTTTCGTTAGATGAGTAAAAAATTATAAACGATTTACTACTTAGCGACGAGTGAAGGGAAACTTTGTCCTTTTGCGCATTAAACCATTCTACTTTTGTACAAGTTACAAAGTCTATTTTCAAAAGAGTAATGCTACACTTATCATAATCTCGTCTAAAACAATATATCTGTTTACACTAACCTCTTTGCCTTTGTTTCTGCCCCAGTATTCTACGTTTCACAATTCATTTTCATGTCACGGTTATAGTATAACTGCATTTTGTATCCATTTCACTCTTAAGTCAGATACTTGTAGCTTTAAAGGAGGATCTTCACACTCACCAGTAATCTTTGCAAGAACACATTCCTCCAACAATGTGATTAAACCGGTTTTTATCTCTCATACACATTTGTCTTCCTTAAATCTTCGAGACAAGTTTGGCGAAGTTATGGCAATCAACACAAATCTGAAGGTTACTGGCACTCTTTCAGGAGTAGCAATCATCCCAAAGGCCAAAACCAGTTTTTCATGTGGCTTGGGAGTGTCTTCTCCTTCTGCTCATCATCCACATCATAGAAAACACAACCCAAATCAGGAACATAACCAGCTTCCTTCAACTTAATTGACAATTCTTTCTTGAGAGCAATTGCTTGCATGAAATGTATGAAGGATTTGGTCAAACTCAATCCAACTTCTTCCTGGCTCCCTTATCACAACCTTCTCTAACATCAATTCCCTTATGATTCTTGCATCTTCCCATCTCCCTGTAGAAGCATATAAATTAGAAAGAATGACATAGTTACCAGCATTTTCAGGCTCAATCTGTAAAAGTTGGAAACCCACAAATTCACCAATGTCGATATTTGAGTGAACTCTACAAGCACCTAATAACAAACCCCATATAGCAGCGGTTGCTTCAAAACGCATCTTTTTTATAAACTCAAATGCCTCTTCAACTCGACCAGCACGCCCAAGAAGATCAACGACACACCCAGAGTGTTCAAGCTCTGGCTCAATTCCATTTTCACCTTTTTCCATCTCATAAAACTATTCCAACCCTCTTTCATTCCTCCATGGCTGCAACCGAATAAAACCACCAAAAAAGTGACACTGTCTGGTCTGACCTTATTTTCCTCTTTCATTAATTTGAAAAGCTTAACCACCTCTTTACCCATTCCGTGTTTACTATACCCTACAAGCATAGCATTCCACGAGATGATGGTTCTCTCTGTCATGCTATCAAAGATCCTTCTTGAGTAACTCAGGTTTCCACATTTAGAGTACATATCAATCAACGAGTTCAGAAGAACCACATATGAGGGCAGTTCCCGACAAAGGATGTGGCTGTGAACTTGCCTGCCAAGGTCCAATTCAGCAAGCCCTGATAATGCTGTTGACACACTCGCATAAGTGACGTAGTTCGAAATCATTCCTTCTCTCTGCAACTGGCGGAGTAGCTCCAAAGCCTCCTCATCAGGACCCAGCTGGGCATATCCAGAGATTATAGCAGTGCAAGAAACAACATCCCTTTCTGGCAAGCAGTCAAAAACTCCTCGGGCTTCATAGATTCTACCAGCTTTGGCATAAATGTCAAGAAGTGAGCTCCCAACAAATATGTGCGACTCAAAATTTCTTCTTATTATTAGAGAGTGGATTTTCCTTCCCAAGTCCAATCCCGAAGCGCCTGTACATGAAGTAATTATGGTCACAAACGTGAACTCATTAGGCTCCATACCTGCAAAATTATCAATACAAGAAGCCCCTGTTAAACAAAGAGAGAGAAAACATAATAACAATAATGCCTAACTAATCAAAAGATCATTTTTTTTTTCTTAAGGAAAGGAAGATAAAGGATTAGACAGTCGAGCTACACATAAGGCTTGGTCATCCGTCTACCATGGTAGCCTGACTCTCTAAACCCACACAAGAAGGTCAGAAAGAACCAAGGCCCTGAGATTTAGCCATCAACTACAAAATAGGCTACTTCCTTCCTGCTCAGAGCGATTAGAAATGGAAACTCCTTAATAGAATGACCCCCTTGTTCCCTATCTCCAAAACCCGTCAAAGGAAAAAAACAATACATCAACGAAAAAAGGAAAGCTCGACGCACTTAAACTCAAATTAAAAACTTTACTCACAACACAAGCAATGTCTCAACGACGCACTTATATAAACTCGAATTAAGAACAATAATACCTGGTCTTAACATCTGTACAAGAAGTTTCAAGGCTTCAGAGGCATACCCCCTCTTAGAATAAGCCGAAACCATGGCCGTCCAAGACACAACATTTCTTTCGGGCATTTCGTTGAGCATACGGCCTGCGTCACCCAAACAATCGCAGTAGTTGTAGAAGATGATCAGCCGGGTTCCGAGATGCACAGGCGGAAGATAACAGGTTCTGATCATGTGGCCTTGGACTCTTTGGCCTTCTCTGAAGGCCTTTCGGTTTACGCACTCATTTAAGAGTGTATAGTAGCCGTCGAACTTCATCTCAAGGCCTATAGCGGCCATTTCCAACAGAGCTTCTCTCAGTTGACCGTTGGAGCATAGAGATTTAAAATTCTGTGGATTTGGAGGGAAGGAAGAAAGGCAGAGTTGACGGGCAAATTGGTTGGCCATTTCCAAAAAGGTAACCTTCTAAATTGTTTAGACGGCTTAAAGATCTTCAAGGTCCAAGAGGTTATGTCCCCGTTTTTTTATTTCCTCCCCAAAAAATTATAAAATCTCACGAGATGCGCACTCATACATCACAACACGGATTAAACACTGATCTTCTCGTCCCTTTTGTCTATCCCACATGAATAGTCATAATTGATCCATACCCGCGTGCTCAACTAATCTTAGCATACTTCTCACAACTTAGAGTGCGAGTGAAAGGAATTTGTAGTGTATTCTGGTTAAAAACCTTTAAAACCATAACATACAAAACAAATCTAGATATTGGTTTTTCTTGGTGGGTGACCAATTGAGCAAACATTCATGCCTTTAATCTCACAAAAACTTTGAACAAAATCCATCACCAACAGACAATCAGAAGAATGACATTATTCAATACTTCTTCCTAATCTCTCTCTCTCTCTCTCTCTCTCTCTCTCTCTCTCTCTCTCTCTCTATCCACCTCTTTCATTGTTTGTACAAGGCGGGGTGGAAATTAAGCAGAGATATGTTATTTACAGTAGCAGACCTGAAATCCAAAGGATCATTCCACTGCCTTAATGGATCATCGGACCATCTCATATTAACATTGTCAATCACCAAGCCATTGATGTGTTCCATGATGATCCCGGCCATGCTGTGTTTAACAAGTCCCTGGCATCCCGGTCTGTAGTCTACCAACCCACCAGCATCGCTGGTCCATCTTCTGTAAGTCAGATCCAAGTTAATGAATCGTAAATCACGGAGAAGCCCGCCTTTAGAACCTGACAAGAATACTCCATTCTCGGAAGTTGAGGTGATATTAACGAAGAGTAGGTTAGAGATTGAACCCTCCTTTGACTTTGAGTGTCGAGGACATGTGGTCACGTAGATTGGCTCCGCTCTTCCCCACCAGGATTGATCATAGTATCTTGTGCCTATATTTATGTTTGAGAAGGTAATGTCACTCACATTTCCTGCACAGATGAATAATTAGTAATCTTGTCAGACTGAGAGAGCTATGACAGCAAGCTCTAATCAGCCTTTATTTTATCACAACGAAATTCTCTACTGTCAAACGTCAGTAAATTACCAAGTCCAGCTGCTACTTGTTGAACCAATTTGTTAGTTGTTTTCAACTATTAAACCTGTCAATCTTTAGTTTGAACTCAGAAGGCAGACAATACAAAAGCCACAGAAAGAAGGAGTTTTGTTTAAGGACAGTCCCCCATAAGTGGTGGTCAATCGTTCATACAAGTGAGACCTACTAGGGACAGACATGCAACTATCGCTGAGAGTTATTCACGGGCTGCTTCAAACTTTCAGGCAGTCAAAACTCCCCAACTTGCGTACAAACTAGAGCTACGTTAATCCCGAAGCCCAAGAGATAAGTCCGGAAATTTTACATTCAAAGTCCCAGTTGGGTTTAAGCTATCTCATCGTTTACATTGACAATACGAGGTGATAAATGCATCAACTGATTAAAGATGTCGCATTATAGTTGTGGTACTTCTTTTCTTTTCTTCTTCGTAACTTAAAAGTAACAGTCATAACAATAATGCAACAAAATGATAGAGAATATATTACCTCCATCGCGTATTTGAAGTCCCAGCCCTCTATGAGAATCCACAATGGTGATGTTGTCGAAAACCAGACCCTTGAAATCGAACCAACTAGCGCTGCCAAGTTTGATTGCCGAAGACTTTGTTCGAATCCAACAATTTGTTACAGTCAAGTTATAAAGGGGGCCAGTGTACGTCTTTGGACAGATAGCATCATCTCCAGTATTGATATGGCATCTAGTAATGACTGTGTTATTTGAATCCTCGATATCTATCCCATCATTGTTGGGTGTGTTGAAATCTCCATAAATTGAAACATCTTCAATGGAAATATTCTCGCACTGTACAATGTGCAAGCTGCAAATATGCAATGTTCCCATCAGTTACATTGAATTTCAAACTTGTACAAACTGCAAGCTGATTCGATCCGGACCTCTTTAAACAAAGAAGAGACTAAGTTTCACTAGACCAAATCGGGATGTAATTAATTGATAACAACTAAATAAGGAGAAAAAGAATGTCAGCGGCTTCGAAGACGTTAGATATGGGAGGTTTTCTACCATGCTCCAGAGTTTCTGGCTCCATCTTGGATTCTTGGTCATTGTTTCATTGATCAAGGATCTAATGGATAAAAATCAACGCGTATATAATGCACCAGAGCATAGTAGAATTTTCGTATATAAAGTTGCACAATTTATTGAATGACATTATATCTAGGAGGTTCTTTACTATGCTCCGTGATTTTCGGCTGTATTTAGTTATTAGATTCTTGATCAAGGATATATAACTGCTAAAATTTCGGTGTATAAAAAGCGCCGGAGCATGCTAGAATTTTCGTATACATGGTTGTATAATTGTATAAGTAACTTGTAGCTTAGATATTGGGCATACCCCAATAACTTAACTATAAAATATTCCCAGTATCCATTTCCATATCCAAATGATTAATTCAATGTCCTCAGTTAAATAAAATAAAATTATCTAAAAAATTAAAAAAAAAATAATTGAGAGGAACAAAACGCACCACCAGTAAGCGGGCTGACGCAGCTTGAGATTGGAGAGATTGACATTCCGGCAGTTGATGAAGCCGACGAGCCTGGGACGGCACTCGTCGCCCAAGCAAGCCCCGGTCCAATTCCAGCTCACCATCACATTCTTCCTCTCATCGAACCTCGTCACAAACTTCAACCCCTGACCGTCCACCACTCCGCCCCCGCTGATGCCGACGTTGATCGCGTTCTCCGCCAGCACCACGTACCACTTGCTCTGCTCCTTCGGGTAGTCCTCGAGCCTGGGGCCGCCCAGGAGCGTCGCGCCTTCTTGGATGTCTAATACGACGCCGGATTTGAGGCGGATGGTCGCGGTGAGGTAGGTGAGGCCCGCGGGGAAGGTGACGCGGCAGGGGGAAGGGGAGGGGCAGCTGTCGATGGCGGACTGGATGGCGATGGTGTCGTAGCGGAGGCCGTCGCCGACGGCGCCGTAGTCGGCGACGGAGATGGTGGTGGTGGGGTTGTTGGGGAGTTCGATGATGGGTGACGTGGCGAAGTGGGATTGGAGGGGAGGAAGCAGAAAGAGGAGGAATAGGAGCGGGAGGGTGAGTGATTGGATGAGGAGGGGCGGAGGAGGTGCCATCTGGAATTGCGAAACTTCCCCTCAAGGCGTATACGGTTTATTATGGTTTAGGAGTGTTTTTTAAGTAACTAAAATCATGTATGTTTCGTAGAAGAAAGTTAGAAGTGCTTCTAGCGCTTTTTAGAAGAAGAACTTGCGGTGTATTATGTGCTTATTGAACTTGAAGCCCATTTTTATGTAGCGCTTATATTTTAATTAGAAACTTCAATATGCTAATAGAAGTTATTCTACTAAAAGTGCTTCTGAATAAAAGTGCTTCTTAAAAAAGCAGTTCAAAACAACTTTACTTTAGTGTTGCTTAGTGCAAGATTATGGAATATAGAATTAATATATGATGGAATTTAGAAGACTTCACAGCTAATAGTAGTTCAATCCAATTTCAGGGCATTATCAAGTCTAATTTTTAGCTACAATGACATTCCAATTATTCTAATGTAAATTATGCATGGAATGATTAGAACTAAGATGAAAATGAATGAGCACACTACTTTAACTAATTTGACTATACTCAAGTATTTTATTGACTACAATTTTACTCTTTTTTTTTATTTTGAACTCTAATAATCGAGAAAAACTTGCATGCATCCGTTGCATAAAATTGGTGTCTCAAACTCTCACATTCATAGTCATTTGTTACTCACTTTATGTAGCAAATGTTCAAACAATTGTTTCATGCAAGCAGCGCAAACATGTATATGCCAAAATCAAAGTGTCTCACAGTTCTGTAGTAAAAACTATCATTCATGAGATTTGAACTCAAAACAACGTACTGTTGATAGATGAAAATCTAATTGGGTTGTGTTTAACTTCAACGAACAAGTTTTCGACACAAACGAGCACAAATCCTCGACAAGAGATAGAAGCTACCTCAGCGTCTTAGCCGTGCAATTGCTAAAGTGCAGAAGTATTCATGGCGCACAATGAACAAATATAGTATTAAGCAAGGGTTCCTTCAATGATTTTACAATAGGAATCAAATATCAGTTCAAAAAATAGGTATTAGATTGAATGACCCTCAGAGTTGGTATATATATACTTATAAGGATAACATACCAAATCTATTTCCTCTCGAGGCGAAGCAAATCGGGATGTTCTTGACTGACTCTGAAAAACAGAGAACAAAGAAACTCGGCCATGAATACCGAGACATTTCATCTACTACCTGCTAACTGCTAATACTATACTTCATATACACATTTCTACTAGTACAACTTAATTACGTCTTCACATCTCCATCTCCAGGTGACTTGTCTGCAGTTGCTGTACATAAATACCGAAACCAAGTTAAAATCGTTGTTTCATTTTGCTTTTCGAGTGACAACTGAAACAAAGTGCACCTCACGTACATTTTTCATGTATAATTCAGCCTGAAAATGAGATATGCAAAAGAACTTTGCCAATAACGTTAAAATCGGTCTAAGGTCTACCTGAGTTTGCTGAAGAATCCCAACTGATGAGGAGGGTTCTGGGCTAATGAAAGTGTGATTTTCTTCTTCCCGCCCCCAAACTGGCTGTGGAAGCGCTTCAAAGTGCCATTGCTGTTGATACGGTTGTCTGTTCCTATTGATAGGGACTTCCGGACACATCAGAGGTGTAACCATACTGGCGAAGTTACTTTCCATCAGAGATCCACTCTGAAAATTGTGAAGGAGAGAAAAGTACTTCAGTAACAGACAGCATCAACCTTTTAACACTAACTCAAAGAAAGGTTTGATGAGTCTAATATTTTTGCATAACTTCATACGATGGAAACTGGAAACAGACACCTAAGCAAGAATGCATGCATAAACCTGTACTGAACAACTGATAAAATTATAAAACACAAGGGCAACTTAATAATTTACCAATTTTACTGTGCAATAGTAAGTAAAGGAGTTATACGATACTTACTTCAGCAACCAATAGACTATCAAAGTTGAAATCAATTCTCGGGCTGACTGCTGCAAGTCTCATTGATAAGATCTGAAACAAATGCAAACCAGAATCAGAACATAGCAGCACAACATGGTTTCAAATTACCAGTTCGATAACTAAAGCATAAGTCGTTAGAAAAATGGTGGCATACAAGGACAGGATCCAGAGTCCAGATCCATAATGATGCACAGCCACTGGCCAAGTTCAAGCCTTTTCATTTTAGCGTCAAAACTATTACATGAGATGTATGAGATGTGCAGCAGGTCTGACCTCAACTTGACGTTGTAGGGCCTGCACGTGACTGATGATTTCATCTAGAACCAATGCTGTTCCTGAAATCTGCAAAGCAAATTTATTTTAGTCAGTGACTCAAAAAAGGCATACAAAAATTCAAATGATCTAAGGTATATCAGTTAGAGAACAATTAACAGAAAAAGTTTGCTTAACACATTCAATCTAACAAGATGGAACGAATCCTGTAACTGGGAAATCATTCTCGTGATCAAAATGTTCAGCTCCTCATTATATATTTATTTTCACTGTAAAGCATTTTCACTAGATGAGGCCAAAATTAGATCAGATGAGAAAAATAATTCTTTTTCATAATAAAAACATGCTAGTTAGATTCACATTGCACACTAAAAGCGTTCTCATCGTGTCAGTTTGAATGAAGTACCACAAAATTGGCATCAAGAATGGACTGAGTACAGTAGTCAACTTCACTGGAGAATAATAGAATGACTTCTGAAAACTGGAAAGTGCAATTCCACGAGGAAAACGCATTTGAAACTCGAATATTTTGATGGTAAGATGCAGGTGCGCAATTGGTGGCTCCAATTATGGATGCAGGTCAAGAACAATGACTCAATATGCACTAAAAGGAACAACTCGTTTTAAGAAAGCATCGTCATTTGGCTTTTCTGCAAGGTAAATCAGGTGGAGTAAACTGTTCTTGCAATCTGTCAGCAAGCAGCGTACAGCTCAATGGATCAACTCCAACGAGAGCAGATAGAAATCAATCACATTTGTTTTCTATTATCGAACCTACACCGAAGAAAAGGTAGTATGCTAAATTTTATTCGAAATTTTGTTCCTATCCAATTTGAGGAAACTTCACAAAATTATACCGGAAAATCCCAAAAACTTGCCATCAGCAGAAAGGAATCTTAGGCATGCTAGATCTTTGGTTCAGCTCAATCAAGTGAAATGCTAATTGGACTCTCACTCACCCACATCATGATGTCCCACGCAGTTAGGTGGTGAAGGGCAGTTTGTTAAAGGAGGCTTTCTTTTGTCTTCTCTTTTCCGTCATCCAACGAAGGATGGTTACCAAACTCGTCACAGCTGGCAGTACCATGCACCCTTCACATAGAGCTAGAGTGAACCCCCACCCCCCACAACTTGTGGGACCCACAAATATCTAAATCTGTAAATTCAACATTGCCCACTAATTGTGGGGTCTCTCCCCCGAAGCACCACAACTCAGTCCAGCTAGCATTACCCCATGAGGGCACATCCGTCTTTTATAACAAAATTCCGCTATTTTCTAAGCGAATAATAACAATATATGAGTTAGGCTAGTCAGATGGCCAAAACTTACACACTTGGGAATATATTTGTTTCTTTCTACCTCTTATCACTTGAAGAGACAGATAGAAAGAAGGGGGTATACACCAAAAGACATGAGAGTGTTTCTCTAGTTGGACATGGCAATATGTCTGTGGTCCGCCACCTTACATCCGAGTTCAAATATCTCCATTTTAGACTAATTTGGAACTAGAAGTGTCATTTAGACAAAAAAAATATATATATAAATTCTAACATACAAAACTAAATGAAATTTCGGCACTTAGTATTATGGTCTAGTGGTATTGCTTTTTACTTGTAAGTGAGAGGTCTTAGGTTCGATTCTCGCCAAAAGCGAATTTGAACCACTTTATTGCTAGCCCATTGTGAGATTTGCATAACTCATCACTTTGGTCCCTGAGATTTGAAATCAATAAAATCGGTCTCGTCCACCATCAATCATTTTGATCATCTCGTGAAAAATCTCAATAAAATAAGAATAAAATAACAAAAACACGTCAAATCATTTTGGCATATTGTTTATTATGTTAAGGGTAATTTTGTCATTTTAATCATTATTTAACATAATCTTTCACCTAAAGACCAAAACTATTGATGATGAACAATTTCAGAAACTACTTCTATCGATTTCAAATATCAGAAACCAAAGTAAGGAGTTAGGCAAATCTCAATGACCATTTTGGTTAAAAAGCTAAAAAACTAGATGAAATTTCAGATAACAGAATTAACCTTAAAAAGGACTCCTCACCAAGGCCAGTACACACCCGATTTCATCTTTGTAGGTAGAGAAAGAAGAAAAAAGTACAAAGAGAACGAAAAAGTATGGAGAGAAAGAAGTAAAAAAGACAGTGAGAGGAGGGGAACGAGGGGAGGGAAAAAACAGGAGAGAATTCCCATCACCACCCTCACCCCCACCACTACAACTTTTCCATTTTCTCAAATTTTCTCCAAATTATAAAAACAAAAAAAATTAAAAAATTAAAACTGAATTGGATTACGGAAATGCCACTGGGACAAGCCCGGAGAGCACTTTTCTTGGTGGAAAAGCAAGGCACTTTTGTGAAAAGGGAACAAGGACAAAACCGTTATTAAAAAAAGCACATAATCTTAAAAATCCCCAATCAACCAATTAATCAAAAGATTAAGATCCTAAAAGTCAATCAAACCTTATTGCATCCTGGGACCAGCTCCTGCAGCAGCTTCATCCTCGCATTAATCTTCTCTCTCCTCGCCTGTATAATCCCAAAAGTATTTAATTAATTAACAGAAAATATTTGATTAGTTAAAATTAATTGTGGGTTTAATTAATTAAAGAGGATTGATTACTCGCTCTGCTAAGCTATGGCTGTCCGTGGCTTGACCGCGACGAGCTCGAACATGAACGTACGGCAACTTCTCGGCGTCCTCTTTGATTTCGGTCTTGCACTTCTTCGTCGGGGCCTTAATCTGAATTTCACAAAGTCAGAGGGGTTCAATTCGAATTTTATCGATCACTGCGAAAATTCAGCAAAATTTTCGAAAAGGGAACCCTAGAAACCTAATTCGACGGGGAATTACCTTCTTCTCTCGCTCCTTTCTCTTACCCGAGGTCCTCTGGTTGTTTTTGGTCAAGTCAAGCGTCAGCTGCGACGAGCTAGGGTTCGAATCGGTCTCGGCCGGCTCGGTCTTCACCTTCTCCAATTCGGCGCCGTAGTTCGACAGCGCGGAGTTTGTATCCGGTGAGCCATCTCCGGCGAAGGTCGAGAACTTGGCGGCGCGTTCGATTGGGGCGGGGTTGGTAGGGAAGGTGAGGCTGGAATTGAAAGGAAGGTGCTGGACGAAGGGCGTGCGTTGGGGGTCGCCGGAGACGGCGGCCGGCGGCGGAGCAGAGTCCGGTTCCGTCGAGATGTGGAGGAGCTCCATGGCTTGGGTGGGCGCAAGTTCTAGAAGCGCGGTGAAGGAGCTGGCGTTCTCCGGCGCTGTCATGAGTCGATGGATTTCTTCTCGGAATTGGAGGGACTCCAGCTCGGGTCCTGATAAAGTGGATCCGGGTACGGTTGCTCCGGTTGGGTCCATTGAATTAGGCGGCAAATTGAACTAAAACAGAGCTCAATTCCGTGGCAAATTCCCAAAATTTTCAACTCAGACAAAGTGTTGGAGTTAAATTAAGCAAAAACCCAGTAATTTGATTAGAGTCTTGGGAAGAACAGCGGACTTCGGAACTGAAATTGGGTAAGAGAGAGAAGCTGGAGAGGGAGAGAGAGAAACGAGTGTTGTTAGCAAATGTGGGCAAATTGGGCAAGTGGGTAGGAGATATAATGAGGGGAGAGAGAGAGAGAGAGAGAGAGATGGCTATGGTGGTCAAAATGTTATCTGTGCGTTGTCTGAGAGAGCTTCTGGGTGTTGGTTCTGAAGAGAGAGAGGAGGAGAGATATTAGGTGTTCTGGGGCATTTGAAGTATTGCGAAAGCAACGTTGCTTGTTTTGGGTGTCCTGTTTTTAAATTATACGGGTTTTCTTACCCTCCATTCGTACAGTTCGTTGAGGGCTGAGCTGAGCTGAGGACAGAGAGAGTGAGCTGAGGAGAGAGAGGAGTAAAAAGCAGGGGGAAGAAACGGAAAAATGGAGGGGACCACTACTATTTGCCAAAAGCTGCCTCCATTTTCGAGAAATTTTTATTTGTGACGGAAACCTCGAGTGGTATATCACGTATTTTTATCTAAGTGATGAGAAATTTTATTTTTTGAGTTATTAACTTTTTAACACACATATCGCACCATTTGTATAATAACACGATGTGGTACCCATTTGTATAATAACACGTCATGTACCACCTCGTGTGCTGATCACACTGAAAAAACTTTCTCCATTTTCCCCTTTTCTTTTCCTCTTCCTTTTCAATTTTTTTCTTTTACCTGTTTCGACTTTTTCTTTATTTTTGTACATGCATTTCTTTTTCGTCTAACATTTTTATTGTTGTCATTTAGTAGTACAATCTAGTGATATTTCTTACAAGTGAAAAAAATATCACTAGACTATTGCTTTATATAAACCTATAAATAACTTGGTCTAGTAATAAATATATAATCATAAACAAATCGAGTTAGTCTCAAGTACGAACAATTTCAATTAACTGCGAGTGAAAAATAATTTTTGTTTTATACTTTTTCATTTTTAATAGGAAATTTTTCTTTGAATGTCATATAAGATCCCACATTGCCCAGGGGTGAGGATCCTGTAAGCCTTATATGTATATTTTCATCTCTACCTAGCACAAGGTCTTTTGGGAGCTCACTTGTTTTGGAGTTCATCGGAACTCCGAAGTTAAGCGAGTTTTGGGGAGAGCATTCCTAGGATGGGTGGGATGTTCTCGTGTGAGTTCCCATAAACAAAACCGTGAGGGCGTGGTCGGGGCCCAAAGCGGACAATATCGTGCTACAGTGGAGTTGAGTCCAGGATGTAGTGGGGGCCTGGGCCGAGATGTGACATGTCATATAAAACTTTTTTTTTTTAATTTGTCATATGAACTAAATTTTTAAGCAATTTGTCACATAAATTGTTCCAAAATAAGTAATTTAGCATCTCATCACAACTTCGTCAAGTTTTCCATCCAAATAAGTCACGTGCAGTGCACATGACTTGTGCTCAGGGTTATTTCAGACTTTTGACCTCATTTTCACAAGTTTTTATTTTGTTTGTATTTTTACACAAAGATGTATTTATACTAGGAAGTGGAGGACTAAATTGGTTTCGGACATTTGATCTCCTTTTTACAAGTTAACTCTCTTTGGTATGAACCCAAAAATTTTGGCAAGTAAACAAACCATGTCATTTCGTTTCAAAAATAATAGTGTTTAACTAACTACACACTTCGAGAATTCAACATGCTCAACGCGGTCCACTTGTTCTTAAAAAAAAGGAGTTGAATTGTACGAAATAACATTGACAAGGTGGTGGGGAGTTAAAAAGTCCGAAATAACCTTGAAACCAAGTCATGTGCAAAATGACTTATTTTGGATAGAAACTTAGTAGAGCGAGGGTGAAATGACAAATTAATGATTTTGGAAAGTTGATTTGACAAATCTTTTCAAATTTTAGTTTATATGACAAATATAAAAAGAGTGTGTAAGTTAGTATGATTTTTTTTTTTTTTTAATATAATGCCCTATGAGTTAGAGCCACTTTTCAAGGTACTCGCAACTAATGCCAATCTATCTCTTCAAATTTGATTATTAAAATCTCTATCGTTGGAAAAGAAAGAAAAAAAACAATATGGTAGTTTATGTAAGAATAGTTGTGAGGTTTCAATGACTTTACTTGAAAGTTCAAAATGTAGTTCGTTTGCATGCCCATATAAGCATAAGTTATGTATAACATAACACATTTTAAATGAAAAAAAACAAAAAAAACAAAAAAAGCTTGGAACTTACATTGTGATCTTAAAAGAATAAAATGAAAAAAAATAAGGGTCATTTTCGTTTCGGTTCCTAGTCAACCTAATTGTCAGATTGAAATTTATTTTGATCAAGGTCCCTTAGCATCATTTAAGAGATTTAACTCTTGTTCTGCACTTATGAATTCAATTTCCCCCAAATTATAAAATTTAAGCAAATTCTAGCAAAAAATAATATTTACTTAAAAATCAATAATAAAGTAATATTGTCCTTCGCACAATTCTTTCACAATAATAATGTATTCACAGAATTGTTAATATATTTTAAGAAATAACTATTGATAGATTTTAAAACTTAAAATAAGTACATGTAACTAGCATGGGTACATTTAGCAACAAAAAAAAATATATATATATATATATATGGGCACATAATAAAATATAAAGTTATGGGTACAAATTAAACTAAAAAGCATAATTGGTACACATTTACATATTAAACATAGATATATATATATATATATATATATATATATATGAAAAATACTAAAAGAATATATTTAAAAATGATTAATAAGTTTTTCAATTTTGATGGGGGACTATTAGGTCAAGGTGGACTTGGGCTTTGAGAACATCCTCTTTATCTCCCTTGGTTCAGTTTCATACCAAGTCCCAGAATATCTCAAAAGAGTTAGCTCGTCTTAAGAAATATCCTGATTAGATCAATAACTCGAAGATAGCATGATTAAGCAAATAACGGCTTGCTTAAGTGAGGCATGTTGTGGAAGCTAGAAGATCATCAATTTAGCATGAGAGAGAAAGTTGGCATGTGGTGTTCTAGGCTAGATAATCTGGGTTTCCTAGGGTAGTAACAAGGTTTTTTTATGGCTAGAATACTCAAAGGGAGGTTATGGACAATACTAAGGTTCCATAGTGATTCTTTCTGGGATTTGAGGTTGTTTGCACTAAGGGAGAGATTTCCTTATCTTGGTGCAGTACAATCCCCTAATGTTCTCTTCTCTCATCCTATCCTCCCCTTATGATGTTCTGGTCTATTTTGGGGTTAATGATTCCTTTATTCTTAAGGAATCTCTAATTGTGGCTTGGTCATTTCTCCATTTTCTCCCTAATTCTTCTGTCACTTTTGTTTTGATGGAAGGTAGCTAGGTTTTGCTACCTTGTGAAACATGCATCGCTTATTCTTCCCGAAGTACGACTTTCCTAGGTCAGCCTTTCACAGTCATTACTTATAGTAACGTGTCTCATGGCTTTTATGTGTTGATCTTCAACATGAGCTCGAAAAGGAAAGTCAGTCTCTCTCTTCATTAAATGCATGCTCTGCTGGGCTTTCACGTGACTTTAAGGCTTAGGGTACAGTTCATTCCTAACTAAGTTGGTTAGCCTGCTAGAAATGAGGAAACTAAGTTGGTTCTCTCTGAAATTTGCTCACATGGGATACAAAGATTATGGGCTTGGACTTTTGGGCTTCCAAGCAACCAAAATCTACCACAATCTTGACTCCACGTAGGCCCAATGACCTTCCGTAACCATTCACAAAGTGGCAAAGCCAGGATTTTTTGAGAGGAAGGGCGAAATTCCAAAGAGTGCAAGTTCAACTCAAGCGAGCTTTCACATTGAAGAGTGCAAAGTTTTGACAATATTAATAAAAGAGAATGCCCTCTTCACTGCAACAGTTATAAGCGGTAACATCAATCCATTGTAAGAAGCTTAAATTGGCTATGATTAGATTCTAAAAGATGTTAGGTGCTAGTCGATCGACGGGATGAGGCCTAACGTCTAAGTGAGATCTATGCAGGAGCTTAGGAGGACTTAAATGAATTTATTATATCGTATAAATAAGTATTAAATAATATTTATGTATTTTTTAAAAAAAAGAATAATACTATATTTATATATAAGACAATCTCCAACCCTTGGGCTAAAACCTAAAATTTTTAGCCCCGAAAATTTAGGTTTTAGCCCGAATAACTTTTCTGCTTCAACCATTCTGGCCGAAATTTTTTAGTAAATTTAGGCCAATTTTTTATTTTAAAATAATTTTAAAAAAAATTATGTACACTATCATAATTTAATTTTATGAACATTTTAACCTAAAAATATTTAAATTCCGATAAATATTGAAAAATCACTAAATTTGGATGAATTTTGAGTTAAATAATTTTTTTAATTATTTTAGCTGTTGGATTTAAATTTGGGATGTTAGATCATTTTTTTACCGTTAGATTTGATTATATTCGATCTCAGCCGTTGGATTCAATAAATCCTAAGAGACATACCCATGTGAGTAAGGTCCTGCTGGTGGTGCCCACACCATTTTCTGATCTAAATCTTGGGGGAATTTAGTTTTTGTTTGGCTTTTAGCTTTTAGCCCACACATTTAGCATGAGTTGGGTTGGGTTTTTTTTTGGGGGAAGGGGGGAATAAAACCTAAAAAATAGCATTTAACCTAGGATTAGGTTTGATCTAATGTGAGAGTTTAAGATAAATATGATATAGGTCTTAAAAGAAAAAAGTAAAACTTACAAGAATAAAAAAAATAAAAAGATAAATGGGTAAACAAACCACAAAAAATGTGGGGTCAGAAGGGGCAAAAAAAAGAAAAAAAAAAGGGTAATTAAACGAATGGGCAGAAGAGTTAAAAAAAGGTGGGTTAGTACAGTCAATTTCAAGAGAAGAAGGGTAAACAACCGGTCAGTAGAGAAATCCAATTTCTTTTGCCAAACAACTTCGAGTAGGTGTAGGAATATCAAATAAATAAGCCTTCATCTTCTTCACAACTTCCGCCACTTTGCAACTATTTTTTTATTTCCAGATTTCGTCCTCCAAAAATCCGAAAAGTTCAGAAGAGCAGAGGGGCGAAATTCTTACTGTCCATAGAGATTTCTGACGAGTGGAGGGGCGGCCGCCCCTCCATGGCCCTATGTAGCTTCGCCCTTGCATCCACGCCACAATTCACTTGACAAGCCCCGGCCATACGACTTAGGCTTATCTTAGCATGAATAGTGATTAGTGTGATAAAGCTTGGTGTGACAAATATGCATGAGTTTGCACGAGCATGGCATGATTTACACAAATGTGTGGCTTGATTAACATAGCATGACATGATTACGAACATAACTCCTTCTTAATTCTGCACTTTTGCATGTATTTGGGCTTAGCTTAATCTTGTATAAAAATTGAGTTTCGAGACTTGATTAGGCTTGCATGTGACATTTTTGGGCCTCAACAAATTTTAAAATTGACGTATGATTACATGTAAATAATATAATATTCAAATAATAACGTGGACCAAAGTCAAAAGGACCTTGATAAAAAATGAAAATGAATAAGATTTCAATTCATGAGAAAGAAAAAATGAGGAGTAGAAACCTAATCTATCCTAAATGTTATTGAAAGAATGATTATCCATTGTAATAAACCAACTATATTATCGTGTGTCACTGAGTTACTTATATGTCTAAAATGATCCCTAACTAAGAACTCGTTTTGATGTGTTTTTAAAATAGTTGAAAGTATTCTTGGTAAAAATATTTTTGTAACTAGTCCTTAGTAAAAATGTAAGTAAATCTTGGAAAAGTATTTAAAGTACATCCTAGAAGAAGCACATAATTTATGCTTCTTGCAAAAAGCACAAAATTTGTGCTTCTTGCAGAAAGCATATAATTTGTGCTTCTTGCAAAAAGTACTTAAAGTACTTTTAGAACCCAAAAATATTTGGTGAAAATATTTTTGTAACTAGTCCTTGGTAAAAATGTAAGTAAATCTTGGAAAAGTATTTAAAGTACATCCTAGAAGAAGCACATAACTTATGCTTCTTGCAAAAAAACATATAATTTGTGCTTCTTGCAGAAAACATATACTTTGTGTTTCTTGCAAAAAGTACTTAAAGTACTTTTAGAACCCAAAATTTTTTTCTCTAAAATCATCTTTAGTTTATTTAAAAACACTTTCAAACGAACCAACAATTAATTCTCTATTTTCCTTTACACAACCATAAAAATTGATCTATTATATGATTCTTATATCTTATTATTATTTTTAGTTTAATATTATGTATTTCCCAATATGAAATACAAATATTCTTCCAAACAATTGTCCAGTCTTTTATTTATAGTTTTTTTTTTTTTTTTTTTTACAATAAATGTTTTTCATTTCCCTTTATACCATGGAACCGTACTGAAAGTGGTCAAACCGCAAATGAGAAGGTGTACAGTACAGTGCGCTGCAGTGGTTGGATGGTAGGCCTTGGGGCCGTAGAATCGAATGATATGTATGCCGGGTCCCATGGGGCGGGGACCGTCCACGAAGCCGAAACCCGACACAATTAGAAGAAGACGACCCGTCGTTTTCTTGCATCGATAATAATTACTATCCATGTTATTGGAATTTCAAAATTCTCATCCTAAACTCCAAACTTTCTATATTTATAAAGAAAAATACATTTATAAGGAATGTAAAATGTAATTTTTAGAGTAACAATAACACTTCCCAATAATAATTGTAATAATAATTCATTAATTATATTTACCCCATTTGTGTATACACATAAATTATCAGTAATTACAGTGGAATGAAGATCCTCTTCGGATCCTCTTTTTGAGCATCTCGAATATCCTTTAATTGTATCCGTTCATTGTATATCGTGCGGTCAGTTTTCATCAGATACTGTTTGTATTTAATTTCAAATAAAAAAATTTTAAATAATTTGATCACACAATTTACGATGAACAAACATAATTAAAAGATCTCGATATTCTAAAAAAAATGATTTGGAAATGATCTTCATTAATTACAGTGGAGTGAAGTGTCCTCAATCGTCGTCAACGTAGGGTGGGCGATTAAAAAGTTAATTTACTTTACCACATATTTACTGCCTGGATTTTTTGGTTTTGTAATAATTTGGTGCAAAACATTTGGACCACCACTGACTTTTGTGATTTAGTGCTCAGGGCATATGAGCAAAGGTTTATCGCGTGTGATGAAAGGATTGTTATTCACAACAATATCGACAGCTCAATTTACGGAAATATCGACTGTTGATTGTCAATTGGATTAATGTAAATTTATTCCAAAACTTGAATTTTTTAAGGAGAAATGTTAAAGAGATTCTCTTAAAAGTAAGATTCTTCATAACTTTCCGTTATCTTATGTTTTTTGTTCAATGTTTTGAAAAGTTGACATTGAAATTGAGATTAAACTATGAGGTGCTAGAGAGTCTATCGAAAGTCCCGTTTTAAAAGAGTCTTTTTAACATTTCTCATTTTTAAATAAAGTTTCGAAAATGTTTAATCACTCGACAATGCATGATTGCATGTACAAGACAAATAAACATAGTGAAGCATGATTCATAAGATAAGTAAATTAGATATGTAAGGTCTTTACCAAAATAAAAATAGACACAAGTAAGGTGTTAAAACTTAAAGCATACAAGAATCACACATTAGAAAATCGACAAAACTAAACATCTTATTTTGAGTGGTTCCACACATGTTGCACTAGTATATTATAAGATGAAAGTTGAGGATTAATATCAATGTGGTTAGTAGTACGCCATTGCACATTGATCCATCTCACTAAAATTTTAACAAGATATCAAAGAGTTGTTTAAATGGGTCCAATCGAGATTGTAAAAACAAATTTAAATATTGTCGAATGTGCATTTTGTTAAATAGAAAATTGGGAGAAATTTAAATTTAAATTTTCTATTTAACAACACAACAATAACAACAACAAAGCCTTTTCCCACTAAGTGGGGTCGGCTATAAGAATCCTAGAATGTCATTGCACTCGATTTTGTGTCATGTCCTCCGTTAGATCCAAATACTCTAAGTCTTTTCTTAGAGTCTTTTCCAAAGTCTTCCTAGGTCTTCCTCTACCCCTTCGGCCTTGGACCTCTGTCCCATAGTCGTATCTTCTAACATGAGCGTCAATAGCCCTTCGTTGCATTGTCCAAACCACCGTAACCGATTTTCTCTCATCTTTCCTTCAATTTTGGCTACTCCTACTTTACCTTGGATATCCTCATTCCTAATCTTATCATTTCTCGTGTGCCCACAAATCCAACAAAGCATCCTCATCTCCGCTACATCCATTGTATGTACGTGTTGATGCTTCACCGCCCAACATTCCATGCCATACAACATCGCCAACCTTATTGCCATTCTATAAAATTTTCCCTTGAGCTTCAGTGGCATACGACGGTCACACAACACGTTGGATGAACTCTTCCACTTCATCCATCCAACTTGTATTCTATGGTTAAGGTCTCCATCTAATTCTTTGTTCTTTTGCAAGATAGATTCTAGGTAGCGAAATCAGTCGCTCTTTGGTACTTTCTGGTCTCCAATCCTCATCCCTAACTTATTTGGGCCTCCATTTGCATTGAACTTGCACTCCATATATTATGTCTTTGATCGACTTAGGCGAAGACCTTTAGATTCCAACACTTCTCTCCAAAGGTTAAGCTTCGTATTTACTCATTTCCTGAGTTTTATCTATCAACACTATATCGTCTGTGAAAAGCATACACCAAGGAATATCATCTTGAATATGTCCCGTTAACTCATCCATTACCAATGCAAAAAAGTAAGGACTTAAAGATGAGCCTTGATGTAACCCTACAATTATGGGGAAGCTTTCGGTTTGTCCTTCATGAGTTCTTACGGCCGTCTTTGCTCCATCATACATATCCTTTATAGCTTGGATATATGCTACTCGTACTCCTTTCTTCTTTAAAATCCTCCAAAGAATATCTCTTGGGACCCTATCATACGTTTTTTTCCAAATCTATAAAGACCATGTGTAAGTCATTTTTCATATCTCTATATATTTCCATCAATCTTCGTAAGAGATAGATTACCTCCATGGTTGCATGCCCTTGCATGAACCTGAATTGGTTGTTCGAGACCCGCATCTCTTGCCTTAGTCTATGCTCAATGACTCTCTTCCAAAGCTTCATTGTATAACTCATTAGCTTAATACCACTATAGTTCATACAATTTTTTACGTCGCCCTTATTCTTATAGATAGGCACCAAAGTGCTCTTTCGCCACTCATTTGGCATCTTCTTCGTTTTCAAAATCCTATTAAAAATGTCTTTGATCCCAAGACTTTCCACACTTCGATTGGTATATCATCTGGGCCCACTGCTTTTCTATGCTTCATATTTTTCAAAGCTACAACCACTTCTTCCTTCCTAATTCAGCAATAAAATGTGTAGTTTCTACACTCTTCTAAGTTACTCAACTCCCCCAAAGAAGTACTCATTTCATATCCTTCATTGAAAAAATTATGAAAATAACATTTCCATCTATCTTTGACTGCATTCTCTGTAGCAAGAACCTTTCCATTCTCATCCTTGATGCACCTCACTTGGTTTAGGTCCCTTGTCTTCTTTTCCCTTGCTCTAGATAGTTTATAGATACCCAACTCTCATTCTTTGGTATCTAGTCGCTTATACATATCGTCATATGCTGCTAGCTTAGCTTCTATCACAACTTTCTTCGCCTCCTGCTTTGTTATTCTATAGCTTTCACCGTTTTCATCGGTCATATCCTTGTATAAGGCTTTACAACATTCCTTCTTAGCCTTAACCTTTGTTTGTACCTCCTCATTCCACCACCAAGATTCCTTTTGGTGAGGAGCAAAGCCCTTGGACTCTCCTAATACCTCTTTTGCTACTTTTTGGATACAACTAGCCATGAAATCCCACATTTGGCTAGCTTCCCATTCTCTATCCCACACGCATTAGGTGATTACTTTCTCTTTGAAATTGGCTTGTTTTTCTCCTTTTAGATTCCACCATCTAGTCTTTGGGCACTTCAAGATCTTGTTCTTTTTTTCTCTCTTTTGATATGTACATCCATCACCAATAAGCGATTTGATTAGCCAAGTTCTCTCCCGGTATAACTTTGCAATCCTTACAAGTTATATGATCCCCCTTCCTCATTAGAAGAAAATCTATTTGTGTTTTTGACGACCCACTCTTGTAGGTGATCACATGTGCTTCTCTCTTCTTAAAGAAGGTGTTGGCTAAAAAGAGATCATATGCCATTGCAAAATCCAAGATGGCTTCCCCATCCTCGTTTTTCTCCCCAAAACCATGGCCACCATGAAAACCTCCATAGTTTCCTGTCTTCTTGCCCACATGTACATTTAAATCTCCTCCTATAAATACTTTCTCTGTCTGAGCAATTCCTTGCACCAAGTCTCCAAGATCTTCCCAAAATTTCTCCTTCAAACTCGTATCCAACCCTACTTGAGGTGCGTACGCACTAATCACATTGATGAGTTCTTGTCCTATTACAATCTTGATTGCCATAATTCTATCTCCTACCCTCTTGACATCAACAACATCTTGTGTCAAGGTTTTGTCCACGATGATGCCAACACTGTTTCTCATTCTATTTGTGCCCGAATTCCAAAGTTTGAAACCTGAGTTTTCTAGATCATTTGCCTTAAAACCAACCCACTTAGTTTCTTGTAGGCACATAATACTTATCCTTCTCCTCACCATAACTTCCACTACTTCCGTAGATTTTCCCGTTAAGATTCTTATATTCCATGTTCCTAAACGCATTCTACTCTCTTAAACTCTACCCTCCTGTCCTAGCTTCTTCACCCTCCCTCGTCTAATAACATCATAGTACTTCTTTTGTGTGTCTTGTGTAAAGTTGATAGGAGCATATGCTTCCAAACAACTTTGAGTTTAGTCATTCAAAAAGAAGTTTATATGGCCCCCTTGCTCATTTAACACTACATCCGAGAACCGATGGAGATACAGCGACCTTTGCTCACTTATCACTGTGCTCGGGCCACACAGCATGCCACTTATGGGTGACGCCCTAGTTTTAGCGCGATTTCGTTATGGATTCATTTTCATAAGGATTCGACGTAATCTAGGAGTGTTGGCTGTCGACTACCTGACGCTCTCCCCCTTCTCCTTTATCCGGGCTTGAGACTCCTTTGTAGTGGACTAAGTCGAATTGTATGGCTCATTTAGAAGTGTTTTTAAAATGACTGACAACACTTTTGATGAGAGTTCTTTTGAAACTAATTCTTAATAAAAATGCAATCAAATCATAGAAAAGCACTTAAAGTGCTCGTTGCTAGAAGCATATAACTGGTGCTTATTGCAGAAAACACTTCAAGTGTTTTTAAGTTCAGTGTTTTTGGAATCCAAAAACATTTTCAGCAAAAGCTTTTTCAGTAATTTTAAAAGTACTTCCAAATGGACTAGCAATAATGTGATTCAAACTCATCTTTGCTGAAAATCGAATCTAAGACCTCTAATTTCCAAATAAAGAAAAATACTACTATACTGTAATATTAAGTGACTACATAGATCTAATTAGCCTTAATTTAATTTCCCATCCACCATGGTTGGGTAGCTCATAAAAAATAAAAAATAAATAAATAAAAAAAAGCCTTAATTTGAATTTATAACAACTGGGCAGGCCCAACCCAGGCTTCATTAGGTTCATAAATTGAACAAAAAAGTTTTGGGTCCATACTACTCAAAACAATTAATTTACGGAAAGAACCTAGAAAGGCTCTTTTATGATTTATCACTGTCAAAAGCCGCAGAGCCATTACACCAAAAAGGTAAAGGCAATTAATTTGTGAATATCCAAGGAGAATTGTTATCAGCATTTCAAAAATCTTATTTTACACTTCAAATTTTCTATATTAGGAAAGAAAAAAATACTTGTAAGGAGTGTAGAATGAGATTTTTGAAGTACCAATAATACTTCCTATATGCAAATTACAAAAATCTGCCCAAAGGTTTCCAGAATTCACATTTTCGTCATCCTTCCCAGGTTGATCAAAATTGTGGAGAACAGCATCCAAGAAAATGCTTTGGAGTCCAAATTCCATCTCCTCATGAGATAGATACTCATTGTAAAACGTTAGAAGGGAAGGGTGACAAAGTCGTGGAGCCAGAATTTAACGTTTGAAGACTCTATTCATTTAAGCAATCGATTGTTTACAACTCTTAAGACGTTAAACATGAACATTTGTACCTACTCGATATTCCAACTCGTAAAGACACGATCTTGGTTTAGAATCAAAGGTACAAACTCGTTATTCCTATGGGCAGAGTCACTAAGGGACCAAAATGGTCTCTAGCGCACCTTTTTTTTTTTTTTTTTTTTTTTTCCATTTTAACAGATGTTGTTGCTATAAATCAGTCTAATACTCTTAAAATTCAAGTGTGTTCTCAATCCAATATCTTTTTCGTTCCAGACCAGACCTCATTTTTCTCTTCATGCCTCGTATTACGGTGCAACCTTAACTTACCCTCCTTATTCCATCAACTTTTCTTTAGCTTTAACTTATAATTTAAAATTTTTCCTGCTTACTTTTACCTCATATTCGGTTTATGGGTTTGTACAATATTTTTAGTTCTCTCTATTGAATTTATGGTCTTTCAATTTTTATTCAAATTACTCTAATCTCACTTGTTTTGATTTCACAGTACCAATATATTTAAGAGCCCCCTCTACACATGAAATTCTAGTTTTGTCACTGATTACTTTAACTTTATATCTCTAAACTAATATTGGGATAATTTATTTGTTCATGTTATGACTCACTTTAAATTTTATTTATTTATGGTTAATAAAAAATTATTACATCAATTGATGCTAGGACAAAAACAAAAGTACTGACACCAAAATTGACAGTGAAAGGTCAAGTTTTATAAAAGGTCTTCCTACATTTAATTTTGAGAATTATTATTGGTACTTCAAAAATCTGATTGTACATTTCAAATTTTCTATATTATGAAAGAAAAATATACTTGTGAGGAGTGTAGAATGAGATTTTTGGAGTGCCAATAACATTTCATTTAATTTTTTGTACAAAATTAAAAATTATGAATTTCTTTTTTGAATTTGAGATATTAAAAAAAAAAATTAATGCTTATCAATGAGACTTGCATGGAAGTACCATATCCATTATCTCGATGACCTAGAACTCACGCTGGTTCAGTGCAAGCCACCACACAAAATTGATATATCAGGTGAAGATTGTATCAGTTTCCTCCAAATTCAACAAGGCAAAAGTTAAACAAATCCAAAAAATAAGACATTCATTTATAGTGAAGAAAATGAAAGAATACGATTCTATAAAAAAATAACTAAAACGAGTACCACTTATCCAACGATTATATGATTTTAGATTTTTTTTTTTTTTTTTTTTTTTCAAAATGAAGAAAGATTAGGTGAAATTAGTTGCTCTGCAATAGTCGCGTGCGAGCCATCTACCCTTCTCCGAAATGGTTAAGACCATTACACCCAGCATTCCCCTGCTCTTTCCTCCTCCACCGAATTTATTAATAATAATGAAAGCAAACGAAAAAGATATAAGCGGGGGACTATATCAAGACCAACAAAGACAAAATAATGCCTTACATACGCCGTATTTACTAGCAATAATGCAAATATATATGTATTTACTAGCAATAATGCAAATATGTATATATAGTCCTCGCTGTCTCAGTACATGTACCAAGGTCAGCTAATTAACCTATGACCATCCTTAGAGCATCTCTAACAATGCTAGCTAATTTTTATTATTTGACCTAAATGTTCATTTGGTTAGCCACCACTTCCAACAATCCTAACTATTTTAGCTTAAGTTAAAATATTTTAATATTATTTTTCCTATACTTAACAAGCGAAACCTTTTTTTCTTCTCTTGAAATCCACAAAAAGTGCAATTTTATAATTTTTAATGTTTAGCAAAAATTTAACTTTCTTGTAGGGAATTGTTATTAGCACTCCAAAAATGACATTTTACAATCCTCATAAGTGTACTTTTCTTTCTAATTATAGAAAGTTTGGAGTGCCAAATGAAATTGTTGGAGTGCTAATAACAACTTCCTTCTTGTATTGGTGAGCCTCCTGCTTGGATTAGAGCAGCTCTCACAGATGATGATATTGGAGCCCCTCAGACTCGTTTTACGTCTGCTGTTGTTTTGTAGTTTACCTTTTTGGGTTGTATTCCCCACTCTTCATCAAGAAAAAAAAAAAATTCTCTCTCTTCCTAGCTAAATTTAGCTAATTACTATTCACAAAGTTAAGATAACTAGTCATTTAGCTAACCTATTGGAGCTTGACTTTTCGGTATTTTTTGTTAAAGTGGCCAGAAAAATCTCATTAACTAGGTTGTTGAGATGCTCTAAGGGTGGACACAATCAATGAGAATAATGTACTGATGAGTCAATTTCATATTATATATTTTACCCTATTCTTAGTATGTTTTGGTAATTATTCTGGTAAAATTTTGATACTTTGATTTATATTTTCAATACAGGACATTCGACTTCTTTTGGAGTAAAACGTGATCAAACGGACAAATTTTGGAGTGATTCAAATTGAATGACATTCATGTGTCTCTAGCGTATTTGTGTCAAAATTTGGGATTTTTCTACCAAGCAGTTATTTTCTGGCGATTAAATTAAGGAGTTGTGCGTGGTGCTATGAAATGACGTTTCTGGGCTTAAATTGCGTTTTTGGAGCCCAAGATCACCTCTGATGGGTTTGTGGCCTTCTAGAAAAGTGTCCAGCTGTATTGAGCCGGTTTTGGAGCAGTTTAGGGGTCCAAAATGTGGCTGTTCAGATTTTAGGCGAATTTTATCATTTAATTTAGGGTTATGTTTCCTATTTTATTTTAGTTATTTAGTTTACTAGTTCAATTGGAAGACCTTTGATTACGAGGATTTAATTTCTGCTAGGTTAAATAAGCTTGGCCAGCTTTATTCTTGGGTCTACTTCTTCTCTATGCGTTCTTGAAGAGAGGGAATTGGTCAAGTGTAGAGATTTTTAGACTTTTTCCATTCTAGGTGTTTTCGATCTTTTATTATTTCAATAAAGAACTTTATGATTTTTATTATGAATATGCGTAACTAATTCTCTTTTTACTAGGGTGAGGCCACGAGTTTTAACAAGAATATGTAGTTTCTCTTTAATTTGCTTATGATTATATGCATGTAGGTTTTCGAATTATTAATCATTGATTTAAACTATCTAATTATCTTGATGTTTGGTCACCATTAAGATGTTTAAAAAAGTAATTTGATGCAATTTTGGTTGGAGGTCGGTCCCTGAAATTGATGAAAGTTTCTTGTGATTAATATGTGCAAGTTCACTTAGGATGAATACCACGTCTTGAGGGTTGCATGGTTTTTCAAAAGGTTTCACAAAACTTAATGAGTCATGCATGTTTAGATTTGATCTGAATACCACTGACGGATTGCATGTTTGATATGCGCTCTATGTTGGGGTTCCAAGCAGGCATATATTAGGAAAACCTAACCTTCGAAATATGCATGTATAAGTCATAAGTAATTGAAATAACTATATAGGATTGTTAAGGTGACGGCGGATGCCTAGTGTTTTCTTAATTTGATTTCTACAAAATTGTTTCCTTTTTCTTCATCTTTAATATTGCATATTAGTTTACTTTTATTAGTTAAATTCGTTTTATTAAATTAGGTCATAAAAATCAATCATCTCAAATTTCTACTTTTCAATAATTAATTGAAATTTAATTTGCTTCAAAGTATTTAATAATCCTTGTGAAGAACGACCTTGCGAGACCTGTTTATACTACAATATCCTTGTTATTCTTGCAAGTATTATAGAAATTTTTAACCCGTTTGCGTGTGTGGTAAAATCCCTATCAAGTACCACCTTCTGAAAGATGCTACTATTGGTGCTAAAATAGGAAGCATAACCAGGCTAGGACAATCATTCATTTGGTTTATGTGATATATAGTTGTTAATATGGTAACGATATTCAATCGGTATGATGAAATTATATAAGGGTTTGTAACTCAAGCAGTAATATTTACCCTACAATTCATTTGCCAAAGTTTAAACATACCGCCATCTCCTTTGATCTCTTTTATACCAATATAAGAGTTTATGGGTTCTTCCAATTGTGACTAATTGAGACCCTATTGATGAATGAAAGAAAGGGTTTATGAGCCCTAATCATCCTTCAAGAAGTAGTTGGGGTGGGGAGAAAAATGCGAAGGAGAGAAAGTTGGAAATGGAGACAAAGAAGAAGACGAAGAGAGTTCAAACTCTCTTTTTTTTTAGTTCTGAAGATGAGGAGGATCCAACAAACTTAGCTCTTGGTAGTGTTTTTTTTATTTTTTATAGTCCCTTGCTCTTTACAAACCTCTGGCTCGTTCATTCACTCGCTTGGATTCAGTTTGTTTGGTTATTCATTTGTTCATAGGTAATTGGTTAGATAGTCATGGTTGGGTTATTCACTTGGAGTTGCTTGGTAACTTCCTGGCCTTATTCTACCTTTTCATGTTGCATACTAATTAATACATGTGAATTTGATCTTGGTTTCAGTCTCGGTTAGAGTTCAAATTCTCCCTCGATAATATTGTTGAAGGGAAAAAAAGAGTTTAAGGAAGTCATCTAATAATCAATTAGGATTTTAAACAGTGCATATAAGTTTTAAGTGCTCAAACAACCATTTGAGTTTTAAGGAATTTGGTAAGACTAAGAGGGAAGTATTATTTGTCACAAGAAACAAAAGATTGTTCATGCACTCCTTAAAAATGAGTCTTAGAGTTTTTTTTTTTTTTTTTTTTTTTTTTGGAACAAAAATGAGTCTTACTGTTTTGTGTTTGATGATGATTATTTATTTTTAAAAAGTACAGAGATTCCTATTTGTAGTTTTGTTAATCGCACAACATTTCAAAAACAAATTTGACTTTAACGTTTATGTTATTGAGAATGACTTCATTTTTGAATTCGGTCTATTTTATGAACCTTTAGGCCACATTTTTTGTGTGAATTTCTCGTGTTTGGTGGGGGAGTCACGACTCATGACCCAAAAAAATAAAAAAAAATCCAATTACAAAAATCAAGAGCTGTGGTTCATGTTTGGTAAATTTAATAATAGCGGGATTAGACACAGTAAGTTGGGAAATTATGTAGGATAAGAAAGGGGTATTTAATTAGAAGGAAAAGTTTGAAAAAGGGTTATATGGAGTTAGAAATAATTTCAAAAATTCAGAAGGCGACACATGAACGTTTTTTTCAAGAAAGACAATATGACCTTCATTAAATGAGCAGACATACAAATATTCTCACGCGCAGCTCAACATCTCAAGAAGTTCAAGCAGCTGACATGACTGCTCAAAGCTCCCCTACTCATAGTATGAAAAAGTCATAAGTATTAAAAATAGGGATTAATTACCAAATCCATCTTTAATACAATCTCAATTGAAAATCAACTCAAGCAAGTAAGGAATCCCTATCACTTAGAATACTTCCACCAGTACCCCATGATATTATCTCCTAATTAATATCTTGGGAATATTCTTTCTTCATTCATCAAACAGATGACATACTTTGGCCAATAGGATGCCAGCATGTGTAGGGCTACTCCCTAACACTATCGTCCGCCACCTCCTCCTAATAAATACCTCTATCTCCACCAAATTTTGGTAAGCTTTTTGCTACGCATGCAAGCTCTAACCACTCACTCTTTTCATAGATATTAACTTAGGCACAGGAGACCTACTAGCCAACCCCCCACCTCGTGGGTGCGTGAAGCTTTGGTCTTTGATCAAATGTGTTAATCGTTTTGTACGTACAAATTCGTCAAGACTGAAGATGACGGATTTTTGCTAGTATAGGTTTGATTCAAGAACGAGGAGAAAATGTTTAAAGATGGAAAATCGTGATCATATAATAAGAGACAAGTCACTTAGTACTACGGTCTAGTAGTATTTCTCTTCACCTATAAGTGAGAGGTCTTAGGTTTGATTCTCGCCAAAGGAGAACTTGAACCACACTATTGCTAGCACATTATGAGACTAAGTGGACACCCTCTCCTTTAGTGTAGATAATATTATTTGATCAAAAATAAATAAATAAATAAAAAGCAAGGCTCATTGTTATAGCTTAGGTTCATGTTTCTTATTGAATATGAAACATGCATTGATGTTATCTCCTAGTTCATTTGGGAATTTAACTTTATGTATCGTACATGCATTTATGTATCATCTAGAGATATAAAGGTGGTTTGTACCCTTAGTTTCTCAGTTCTCATGTATCTATCAACAATATTCTTAGTTGAATATATAGTTATTCTTTACATAGAACCTAGTTGAATACGTCTTCTTCAAAATTCTAAATAAATAAATAACCTAGTTGAATACGTAGTTAAATTCACCTTAATTTTGAATTTCAAAAAAAAAAAAAAAATCACTCTAATTTTTCAACCCATTAGATTAAGAAACAAATATAAAAAAAAAGGTGCAAAAAGTGAAAAAGAAAATGGTGTACATAAGTCAATCTCTATAATAACAAGTTTTTTTGGGAAGGTTTTTTACCGAGACCCACATTATAGTGTGTAATGCATGGCATGTTGTGTTCTTGTCTTTTGGAAGTTTTGTATTTAGTTAGGAGTGTTGATCATGTAGTTTATGCTCGATGATGATAATTAGACCGAGTGTCTTTAAGTAGGTAACTTTGGGTCCTGATCTTCAGGTATACTATATTTTCTCTTTATGTTTAACAAACAACTAATGAATAAAATTTGAGTTCTACTATAAAATTAATTTGGCACTATAGAAAGCTGATCAATTTACTTATAAGTTCATGCATGATCTCTCTTCCCATCGATATAGAATTTATTCTCAACAACTTAGTTGATAAAAAGTTAACGAAGGATTATATATGCGCTACCCATGATGATGGTAAGTGGTAACATATTGGAACAAAAATAAAAAGGGAAAAAAATGAGTTTGCGACGTATATGTGTCGAATATCTTTTCACAGAGCAGTTGCACGACTTTGTCATGTCTATTTGCATGAATCTATATTGTCAAATTGTCATATCATACCATCTACTACTACACCAAATATTTAACCATTTCACATGCATTCTCATCTAATATTCCGAATGCAACAAGCATATTATTGGCTTACCAGAAGAACACAGACATGCATGCATTCTGGTGATCTAATCCACATGATTTCTGATCTAAATTATTCTACATCCTTATCAAGTTATTAGATTCCATCTACCCTTTTGAGGTCATAATGTTTAACCCTACTCACATTTCTAACAAATCATCAAACCAATTATACTCGTAACTGCACGAACAATTGTAGTAAAATATGTAAATACAAAGTCGATTCCATATGAATTACTTTAACACCAATTTAACCGACTAATCAAATCTAACTTAATTAATCAATTAGATTGAATTGAATGATTGATTAAGATTAAAATTAACAAAAAAATTAAAAAGACAAGTAAACAAAATAAACACATGTCAAGAAGAATTTGAGAAACAATGAAGCTTAAGGTTATGAATCCATCAACAACAATCCTATTTACTTTTCTAGAGCCAACTACTATCCAATTATCATGCTAATGTTAAAGGTTGTTCTTTCCAAGGTGTGAATTAATCTGTGGTCAAACATTAACTCGTGTATCTCTACAATGAAAATATATTTTTTGTCTGACATACAATTAACACATAGAAACCCATTAAGTATAGAAGAATTATCAACCAAGTAGGGCTAGCTTGATATTGGTCATTCTCACTAGTTTATCTACTCTTCTTAGTCTTAATTCTAGTAAACTTAATTTATTGGTCATCCTCAAAGATTTATTTCAATGGGTGATCAGTCATTATAAATCCAAATCTAGACTAAAATACGTATAAAAATTAAGAATGTAACATCACATAGAGACAAATAGCAATTAACAAAGTACTTCACAAATATTCATGTCATGGCTTCATCATAAACGTTAGAAAAGAACTTAGTTACACATAAATGGTATGGTATTATGATGGTGTGGTGATATGGACAAAGAGCTTATGATGCCTTATTTATACTTAAAAAGTCTAAAAAGGTCTAGTAGAAACTCTCCTAAAATAAAACAAATTTGTAAACAATTATTGACAAAGAATTATTCTTGGCTTGAAAAACATGTCATATGTCTTCCACGCCAGCTTCGGGGTTCTTCCCTCTTCTAAAAAAATTTGGAAAAACAAAAGGAAAATTGTAGCTCTATGTCTTATATTTCTAGGAATATATTGCACCTTACTAGGAAAAAGCGGGAAAGACTTCGCATCTTCATTCTCCTATAGATGTGCAGTTTTAACAAGAATGTAACTTCCACAACCACAGGATTAACTTGTAAAACTGGAATGTTTGGCTCCATAGAGAATTATGAAATTTAGACACAACGATCTTCAACCTCTTAGCTTCCTCCTCCAATTGGCCTTTCATAAAAAATCCTCGATAAAGTCGATTTATCACCAAAATGTTCTAAGTGCACAACTTGGTTGAAATTGAGAAAAGAAAAATAATAGTGCTCTTTTAAAAACCAATTCCTTAACAAAATTAGGGATAATTGACGTGAAAATATACAAAATAATGCACCCATCAATCTTATCCCCAAAAAATAGTTTTAAAAAAAATCTTATATTTTGACTATGAAATGTTAGTATCTTACATCGTAGTTGAGTTTAACATCCATAAATGTGAAGACCATATATATTTGTGATAAGTTTGATACTTAATTGGGACACTCAAATACGAAAAACGACACATGTTTATAATAAATTTGATAATTAGCCGTGACTTGTCCTCGAGTCGATTCTTTCCATGAATATTTTGTTTCCTTTCGAAAGAAATAAGGGTTCGAAGTGACTACATATGAACTTGAATAACGTATCAAGTCACTTGGTCAGCAAATGTTTTCACGTTTACCAAACGCTAGGATTGCTAATTGGTTTCACATTTAGCAGGACCATCTTGGTCAGGGCCACACACGCCAACACTAGATCTTCGGCATCAACAGTGGTCGTTGCAACGGGATATTCACTTTAATCGCTTAAGACGTGCTTGGATGTGAGTGTGACCCTTCACTCTCTCTCTAAGAAAAGCTTTTGAGCGTGACGATTGTGTAGTTTTCGCGGCAAATTACTGTTTTTTCGGTTATATTGGAAGGTCTCGACCCCTTTTGCAGTTATCATCTTTTTCTTGAATAAAAAGAGAATTACTGTACAATTAACTCAATCACAATCTTCCAAAGTTCATGATAGAATTGTGATAAGAGAGAAGCGAATTGTGTTTGTACAGTTATTATTTGTGGTGAGTTCGACACCCAGAGAAAGTGGGACATAATAAATTATTTAAAAGAAAATAGAAAAATGAGACAACTGGGATTTATCTATACTATTATTAAGAGAACCCTTCTTGTCAACTTTTTGCCCCATTTTTTCCTATTTTGCCCTCACTTTTGATATACAATACTTAGATAATGAGGGCAAAATAGTCATTTTGTATCTTTTGAGAAAATGACAATCATATCCCTAATTTTCCTGTTTTACCCTCGTTTTTGATACATAATATTTACATGAGGACAAAACAGTAATTATGTAATATTAGCATAAAATATACACTTATTAAGAGAAATTATCTTACCATCATTTTTTCATACTCTTTTTAAAAAATGTATATAATATTAAGATAAAACATGCACCTATTAAGAGAAATTGTCCCATCAACATTTTTTCATACTCTTTTTAAAATTTTAAAAACTAATCACACTCCTTAATAAAAAAATAATAATACAAAATAAAATTGTTCACACATACAAAGTGTGTGTTCATCGGCTAGTGTGGATTAAGAATAGATATGGTGTAAAAGCTGACCAAATTGTGCCAAAAGGTTTGCATCAGGAATATTTGGGGTTTGGACCACATAAGATTTTGAAAGCAGCCACATTTAAATGCGGGTCTGCGTGCAGTCCACGTGACGATGGCCCATAGGCCCATTTCAAAATTAATATTTATTTCTGGATATTAGACCTTTTCTTACTTTGATTTTTAAGAGCAAGGTACCAGCCTCATGCGCACTTCCAAGGGACAAATTAGAACTTTGTGCTAGTTGTGGATGGCAGGTTGAGTTTCTACTAGAAAAGACCGTGATTTGCAGGTGAGGAAGAATGACTTTGTATGTCGAACAATGTTATTGGACGACACAATGTGCCCTAGTCATGGTCATTAACATTTCAAACATGTAAACCCTCTTGTTTTGTGGCTTAATTTAACAATCCAAACAACATAACATGTCAATCATCATAAAGTTAGTCTAAACCTACTATCCAGATGGAAAACATCGAGGACCGCCACCGTCTGCCACAGAAACGTACCAAGTGTCTAATTCAAGTGGGTTGAGGGTCCACTTGAGAGCTCATTTTCCACCCCAAGTCGTTGAAGGAAATAATTCATATAACCCAATCCAAAAGGCTTTGTCTAGCTAGGAGCGTACGTAAAAATGTCTCCATTACAAGCAAACCGCAGAACAAGGTGAATCATAACTTTGTTAATGATTCAATGTATTTTGTGTATAGGAAATGAGAACCACAAACAACTCTTCTCCTCGTACACATTCATCTTTGTTTATGGCCGTCAAATTGAATAAATCAAACAGAAACAATAAACAAAATGCAATAAGAGTCTGCGGAAGAAAAACGGGTGTGCGATTATCACTTCACTTTGTGAATTGCTAGCTGCAATGATACTAATTTTCAAAAAGCAAAGAACAATGAGAGGTGCAATCCACGTGCTGCATAGCAATCTAGAGGCCATACCGAATGTGAGAGCAAAAGCAACAGGCACGATATCAGTATTAATGTTTGGATAATGTAAACCCTAGATGGTGTGGATGGGAGGTTTTTTGATGAATGGATGAGATATTTTAGTCAGAAAAACCTGCTCATAAACGCCAAACCATTCATTATAATGCTCAAGCAGGTAACAACTCCGAGAGCACTTTTGAGAGCGTGTAACAGTTAAAAGTGATTTTGAGTTACAATACCATATATTAATGCTATTTGGAGAATGTGTTTCTTCACGAAGCACTTTCAACTTCGACACCCTTCTAATGAAACCACTATATGTCATTCCATAACCATGGGAATTATGAATCAAGGAAAAACAACGAACCGAACAAATCTTCGGTGCATCTAGTGAATGTAAGAGTGAGTTCATTTGCCACTCAGTACTACGGTCTGATGATATTCCTCTTCACTAGGAAGTGAGAGGTCTTAGGTTCGTATCTCGTGGATGGCGAATTCGATACAAAATTAGGCGGCCTATTGTGTGGCTTAGTCGAACTCCCCCTCCCCTTAATAAAAATATCGATGTACCTAAAAAAAAAAAATAAATAAAAAATAAAATAAATAAATGAAAAAGGAAGAGGAAAAAAGTGAGTTCATTTTATGTCAGAAGCCAGAGAGGGAAGCCCACGCCTGAACATGGAGGAAGATGCAGGCAAAAAACACCTTGTTGGAATTATCTTCCCAAACAAAAACAGCCAACAGAAGACCAAGGCTCCAGAGACTTTCAATACCCAAACAGGTCCTTTGGGGGTAAAATCATCATCAACAGAGAGGGACTGGGTACATCGGACGGTCAGATGTCATCGAGCTGATAGGCCCACTTGACAGTGACCATCCACATGAAGGTCCACTTTCCGTAGCCCAAAAAGGGCCTCAATGATGGCGGGCCCAGTCCAAAAACAGGAAAACAACACTAGTCAAGTCCCAGGGCCCGAAAAGGACCCAGCACGCTACAAGTCACGGACCAATGGGGAGTAGGGCCCACTATGCACATTATTGGCATCTTCTGATTGTACAAAGAAAGGCAAAGCTTTTCTGAAGCTGCCTACCGTATGTCTGGTGTCTGACAAGCTCATGAGGGTTGGACACTTGGGAGGTGAAGAAAATAAGAAAAACTAATGAAAAAAACTTGAAATCTTTAAGTTTTAATGATAAAGACAAAATAAAAAGTAAAGTCAATAGTACCATGATTGACTTTTTAGTGTAAAAATATGGTTTTTCATTAAAATGAACAGTATCAAGAGTTTTTCGTTAAAATTCTCAAGAAAATATGGGGCCTATTTTGATGCCTTCCGTCATTTCAAAGCTCGGTTTAAAAAAGAAACTGATTTCCGCACTCTCTTTTGAATTCTCCCTTAATTTTGTCCCCTTATCCTTTTATTTATTATAAAAAGAAGGGAGTGCAATAGATGGAAGAAGAGTGCCGAAAGTCACGTTCATTACGCAAAAAATCTGTCAATTTAGGCTGGCTAGGACTTTGGACCCTAACCCTAACTCTTAAGAAATACCTAGCAATCTCAGAAAGCCCAAACAGGTATACAAAAACAAAGGACATGAACCCCATTCATGTCCCCCCCCCCCACCCCCCTCAAAAAAAGCCCAAACCCACATAAGTCTTGGCCTAACAACAAAAGCCCAGATCACTCGTCTTTGGGCTATATTTTCTGCCCACAACCAGAAATTACAAGCACCTAGTTTTCTCTTAATCACAAGAGGTGCAACCGCTTCTCTACATTTATGTTTCTATAGCTCTTACCAAATGACTAGTAACGTAATGGCATAGATAAACATATGGTTTGACACCACCAACAACCGATGATAGATCTCGCCTAACAAGGGCAAGAGTTGTTGTGGTTATGTACGAAAGAAGAAAAGAATGCATTTGTAGTAGATAAAAATTTCAATATTTTGCGGGAAATGGACACAGAAATGGAAGTTCAAACATTCAGTAATAACGCAGCAAGGATAACAGTGGTGAATGAATTGGCACGACTAGGGTAACCTATGAACTAGGAGTGTCGGAAGGCAGGTTCAGTTGTCACTTTCACTTACGAAATCAATGGATGAACAACCAAGATACTTGCTGCCTTTCAAGAGAAGCTAACAACAGAACAAGAAATTAAAACAAAGAAGACGTACCATGGACACGATTAAAGCACCCTGAAGACAAGCTAACAAGTAACAACTATACCATTAATCATCTGAACACAAAGGTACAATCTACAAGGATTCACCATGCTTATCAGTCAACGCGAATACTTCACATACCAAACAACAAAAGGGTAGAGTTGTCCACTGAATCAATCATTCTACCCTTTGAGCTCTAAATTTCTATAATCCCTGAGCTATGATTCATCTTTCAGTAGTACAAAACTATAGACAGAAAACAAACTTACAATGAGTGGCAATCATACTGTCAAGCAGTGAGTAATCAAAATATCACAGCATGTTCTTCACTAGTCAAAGAGTTGAAAGCAGCTAAGGTAAGCCTGCACATTAGGATTTGTTATCAGCATTTGATACATCACCTAGGGAGGCAAAAGAAGCAACTAGCGACAATCAATATCGCCTCCAGATAAACTGATGATGAAAGAAAAAAGTACAAGGCTTAATGAAATCAATTAAAAGACAGACTTTGAGTACATTTTGGTGCTTGTGGCTCGTATAAAACAATAGCGCTTTTTTGGAAAGGAAGACAATTCCTCAAGGGGAACAAATTTTGGAATGGCAGTTATGAGTGGACAGATGTAGGGAAATGCGGCTAAAGCCCCCATTGACAAAATCAACACAATGGGATATGAAATATTTACACGGTGAAGAAATTTCAATGAAAATACAATGGTATGAAAACCGGGGGATCATCATTTCAGAGAACTTGCATGCTACTCTTAACAAATTTATACACAATTTTTATTAATAAGCAGATATTCTCCATTATCGGATCTAAATTAGGATTTTAATAGATCTGACCCAGGCTCTTCAGGGTAGGTGTTTTTTTTATATTTTATAATTTGATCGAACACAGAATCCTGCAAGCTGAATTAGACTACCATTTCGCAAACTTAATCCCTACTTTGTTCAGAGAGAGAGAGAGAGAGAGAGAGAGAGAGAGAGTTAAGTGCTGGATAGATAATTAAATCAGATACCATAACTGTGGATCATCAAAAATAAAACATATCACCACCTATATATACAGGATACAGCGACTTCTAAAAGCAATCGATATCATGATAAAAGAATAATAGGTAAAATATGCCATTGAGAAAATTTTGCAACCTAAGGAGGAATCCATTAATCCTTAATCTTGATACCCCCATCGATATCATGTATCTGTTAATCATTCATGTCAACAGGTGCTACTCCAAGTAATAAATGGTATATACAATGAAAGTAGATTATGAAGTTTCGGTTCTAGAATTCTAGAAAAGAGGCACGAATGTCTAATTCTTCAGATCCGGCCGTCGGAATTAATATTCCAGAGATGGCAATTCTATAACCAAACAGCAGCGAAACACTTAATTAGAGATAATGAATTAAATGATAACACAAAGAGCAAAAAAAACATTTCCCTGCAAAAGATAGTATGCAAAAGTCTATTTATACTGTAAAGAACAAACCTGATGATGATTACAGCAAGGAGGGAAAAGTAGAAACCAAGTTTGACAAGCCTGCATTTCTTCTCAGTATTAAGAACCCTGAACACTTCAGTCACATCAATAAGATGCTGCTGTTTTACAAACCTGAATGAATCATGGGGAAATGATGGTTATGAAGTTGAGAATGCAAGTTCACCCCCCGTCCTCTCAAACATAAATACCACACATCAAGATATGCATATGGACAGTCATTTAATAGGTACTATAAACCAAAACAAAATCTAATTTATAGCGGATCAAGCAATAATTTATTTCCAATTCTTTTTGTTTCACCACTCAATTTAAATGGAATAGCAGAGCAAAAGTTTTAACAATCAAGAGACACACTAACCCTAAATTGTCCAAAGTAACATCGCTGCTAATGGCATGTAATAGAAGAGATATGAAAAATTCCCTATTATTGGGGAATGCCGTGAGTGGTGAGGAACATAGTACAATGGCTTTTTTGTTATCCTTTTATGAAACTAAATACAGAAATCCAATCAAAACTTCCAGATATAGGACCAATGACTTTTAGAAGAAAGAGTGAACGAAATGCTGAGTTTCATTCTTTTAAATGTCACCCGCAATGATGGTGAAGAATACATATAAGGAAATTAACAAGGCCGGTTAAAAGTAACAGAAATCCTTCCCGTCACCATCCATGTGGTCTTTCCACTCAAAATATGAAAAGCACTTTAAGAAATAACAGTGACATTATTGATGCTAGTTACTAGTTACTGTCTAATAAAGTATGTCAAGTCTGCTGACTATTGAATTCAGAAGAAAACGTGAAATGCGGTCCAACTGCATTCTCGAAGGCAAAATATTGCGACAGGTGGTTAGAACACTTTAACCCCTTGAAAAATTTAGGACAGAAGTTGTTAAATAATAAGTTAGACCAATGATGAAATTAAAATTTCAGTCAATCTTTTAGCTTATTCACCTTCTTATGCCTGATATAGTGCTATATTACAAGAATGTTACCCTAATTCTCTCAACCATACCAAGTCTAGTCAAATCTATCTGTCACAATTTCTAGATGGAAATCACAATTCTGTTCAAAAAGTTAAATCGGTGTTGATTATGTTTTCGATATGCATTCATTTCAGTTAAAACTTAAAACACAAATTGTATCACAAGCATTATGTTGAGATAATAGCATCACATAATTTTAGCAATCCAGTGCATATTCAAATGACGAGTAATACTTACAACATCGCAATATAGCAAGTAAGAGGGACTGTAATAAGGAACATGAACCAACGTTGAGCCAAGAGGAAAAAAGAACAGAACACAATGTGCACTATGAACTCAGGGACAACCAATTGATTGATGCGATTTGATAGTTCGTACGGGTTGAGATAGTCAGCCTCCAAGTCTGTTAACATCACATACTACAAAATGCATAGAAGGGGAAAAACGTTAGAGGCGTTTCACTCGAGAAGCACAAATATGAATTTCATCCATGATGCCCAATACATGTACCTATGCTATGAAAACTCTCTAACCCACAAATAACAGAGGCAAATTTTCAGATTTACGATAAAATTTGGACCGATTTCTCCCATATTTGTTCATATTAACAGTTAGTATACTCCCTTGAAAAACCACAAATCACAGGAAATTAAGAGGAAAATTTCAAAAACCCACAAAAATTTCCACTTTCCCAAGAAAATTCAGCACAAATACATATACTTTAGCGATCTCAGAGAGCTCTTGGCTCCCGCATTAACAAAACAAACCCAAAACGCCCTTGAAAAGAAAAATTAGGGAAAAAAGAGCAGCAGCGATTCTAGGGTTTAACGGTGGTGGCATTCATTAGGGTTTAGGATCATAAGAAAGAGAAGTGAAGAAAAAAACAAGTACTTGGTAAAGGCTGGAGGCGAAGAGGGCAAGGTCAACGCAGAAGCAGATTAGCCAATAGATCAATTCCCAAGCCATGCCTGCTTGCTCGTTTGCCTGCTTTCTTGCACAGAGGTTCGCTCTGAAGCTCAGTGTGTATGATAGGCTTTTTAGCCAAAAATATGTAAGGTTTTTTTATAATGAAAATCAATAAAATAATGAGTTTATTCACCGTAAATTATTTTGATTTTACGCACATTATTACGTAATAGAGTGAGAAATTATACTAATTTCACAAACTATCGTTTAAGTACAAACCCTTAGTAATGAGATTTTATTTGTAACTTTCTTAAATTTCTGTTACTTAATGAGATTTTATTTGTAACTTTTTTAAATTTTTGTTTTTTTTTTAATGTTTTTATATATCCATTTCTCTTGTGTGATTTCTTATATACTTTTATTAACACCCTATAATCTTATAAAGACACTCAATTGTTGTAAAATCGATGGTATGTGCAGTGGAATAAATAAAACAAGACACAAAATTTACGAGATTCTTTTAAAATCAGTGTGACTGGAGTATGTCCTCGAAGTAGCAGTGGTGCTTTCATTATAATTTAGAATAATAAGAATACATAATAACTCTCTCTATTATCCCCTCTACTCTTTCTCTCTTTTTTCTCTTCCTCTTCCATGAACTTATTACTCTCATCCTTAGGTGTGTTGTGTTCCATAAGCCTTGCTTTTATAGAAGCAAATCACAAGCAACATAGTGAAAGGCATATTAGTAGAGTCACCTGACATTCCATCCGATAAAGACATATTGAAGTGGATTAATGGTCAGCCATCCAGTCACCTTTACAACATCAACATCCTTCTTTTTTCTATTGAACTTCTATTTTATGGGAACCGGATCCCCTATGGATTTAAGGGAACTGAGCCCATTAATCAATGAATCTAAACTATTGAAATTTGATTCAACAACTACAATTATTATAACTTTAGAGAACCCTTGTTTATAGTCGTTAAATCAAATTTCAATAGTCAGGATTCATTAATTAGTGGACTCAGTTCATTTGAATTCGGAGGGGATCTGGTCCCCTTTTTGTGTTCACCAATGTTGAACCTTATTTGGTGTGTAAACAAGTTTATTGAAGATATAAACATATCTCTATATACAGAGGTTTTGATCGGCAATATCTTACGTAGATGAAGAAAATTTTTAATCATTTATTGAGGATATAAACATATCTTTATGTATAAAGCTTTTGATCGATAACATTTTACATACATGAAGAAAATTTTTAATCTCTGGAAGACATTTTTAACTAAAACTTTCAACAATTATCACCAAAATCTATTTTGTTTGCTTTCTCGGATAATCACATGTGTGACATTCAATGATTCACTCTATATTTTACAACATTTCAAAATTTATTATTAAGAAAAAAGAAAAAGAAAATGTCGCAAAACACCAGAAATTGAAAAATAAAAAGAAGAAAGCAAAACCCCTCTTCCCGGTTCATCTGGAAGACGCCCAACGGCTCCGATCACTGCACGATATATAATACTTTGCCGCGCATTTGAGCAAAACCCCATTTGAACGAACAAATGTAAACGCTCAATCGGCATGAAGCTGCAATCTTTGAACAATGGCTATACAATCCGAACCCTCAGCCCCAAACCCAATTGCTCCGCGGAGCTGAAACTCCCAGCAACCGTCCGATCATGCGCTCCGGAACAGGACCTTCGAGGCCAGTCCGTCGCTGTAAGCTAAGCTATTTCATTCCCTTTCTGATTCCGTTAAGTTATTGCAATTCAATCTTCCGAGAAAGTTTGGTGTTTGCAGATTGTTGGGTTGGGAAAATCTGGGAGAGCTGCGGCCAGGCTTGCTCTTGCCAGAGGTGCTTCAGTTTTCGCCTTCGATCAGAACCCGAATCTGCGCCTTTTAGAGGTATGCCCAAAAAATCCATTTGTCCCACTGATTGCATTGTGTATGTGTGTGTAGCTGTGTTTGTATTCATAAACAAGAAAGAGAAATTGGCTGAAATGATGAAAACACTAATCCCAATTGCTGAAACTATCAATGTTCCGGATTTTATTGATATGTCATGAATATTTGAATTGATAATGTCGTTAATATTGATCTATATTTAAAATCCTCATTTCAGCAATTGGGATTTGTAAAACCCTCATTTCACCCAATTTCCCTGCCATCATCGTGCATACTTCTAGTGGTTTAGGTTCTAGTTGGTTGCAGAAAGATCCGCTCTTTGAGAAGCAATATGACGGAATAGGTGCATTGAAAACAATCCTGGGTGAATTTGATGAGGAGCTACTTAATAATGCGGACAGGGTTGTGGTGTCCCCTGGAGTTCCCCTACAAAACTATGGTCTTTCGTCTTTGTTGCAGTCGGTAAGTTAGTGCGTTCATAATATGTGCCTACCATTGAATGAATAAATCTACAGACAACATACGTATATGTTTAATTTTGAATAAGTTTAAGCTTTGGTGCAACCGTTGAATGAATAAATCGAAGACAACAAACCTATAAGTTTAATTTTGAATAAGTTTAGGCTTTGGAGAAATATATACATTTACTTGCCTTGCTTTATGTATCATAACATTCTTTGGTTATACACGTGTGGACTGGTGGTGTAATGTTTCTATAATCCGTTCTGAATGGATTCATTCAAGTAAAGGCATTGGACAATGCCTCATTTAGGGAAATATGCAGCCTTATTTAGTTTAGCTGTGGATTCCTGAGATTTTGTCATGAATTCTTTGGTGCTGAAATGCAGGGAAAGCAGGTAATGTCTGAATTGGACTTTGCTGCTGAAATTCTCCCAAAAAGTGTAAAGATTTTAGCAGTGACAGGGACCAATGGAAAATCAACTGTAGTCACTTTTGCTGGACAGGTACTAGATCTTACTCTTTTTATTTATTTATGCTTACAACAACAACAAGGCTTATCCCACTAAGTGGGGTTGAATTAATTTATGCTTATTCATGGTAATTTAAGTATCAATGTCTCATATTGTTGCTGATAGCAACAGAAATCTGAACCGAAACACTAAATCTAAAGCCCAAATGAAAAATGGACAGTGAGAAAAATGCTATCATTTCTGAAGTTCACAATATAACAACCTAAATGCGTTCCACCAATCCCCAAACTCCAAAAATGGATGAATAATCATCAAATATCTAGATAAGTTGCCTTGACATTGCTTCCAGCATGCATTGCTTTCAATTGGCACAAGTCCCTGTCTGCTGTCTATAGAAGCTGCAGCATCCATGCAAAGTTATGTTGGAATGAAGAGAGTTGTTAATTAGAATACTAGGATAAATTTAGTTTCTTATATCATGAATTTATCCTGTTGTAAAATGGAGTCCTTAATTAATTTCTTCTCATATGAAGGTAGATGCTTAGTCATTTTGGAATCGAGACATTTGTTGGGGGTAACCTTGGTAACCCACTCTCAGAGGCTGCTTTCCAATGCTTACAGCCACCTTCTTCAAAACCCAAGTTTAAGGTGTGTCCAATAGTCTGGGTGAATTGTGTTCCTGTGTTTGTGAAAGTGATTTTGCAATAACATAGTTGAAAGTCATTGATTAACGAGAATTTTTGGCCCAACGTGAAATTTGTTGAAAAAAATAGGAGGAACTTAACAGACATATATGGATGTTGCTACATTTTTCCAGGTTGCAGTTGTGGAGGTTAGCAGTTATCAAATGGAGATTCCCAGCAAGTACTTCTGCCCTTCTGTAAGTGCTTTTTTGAAACTTTGCGTCGTTGCACCCCCTTCCAGCTTTATAAATATTTCACACTTTATTTCCTCCTTCAATATAATATGCTTTTGTGGAGGTTGCTGTGGTGTTAAACCTTACACCTGATCATCTAGAAAGGCATGGGACAATGAGGGATTATGCACGGACTAAATGCCGGTTATTTTTTCACATGACTGGTGCCAAGCTTGGGCTTCTTTGTTTTGGTATGCACTTTGTCATTCTCTTGGTAAATGTATTTTGGGTCTATAGAATTTTTCTGAAGTTATTTCTGACATCCATTGTCAGGAATTTACCCATCATTGCTGTTTTGTTAATAGGTTCCTATTAGATTATAGGTAAGGCACGAAAAAGTGAGTTTGTGGGGTTGGGTTGGATATCATGCATGATGACTAAACCCATTTTTCTGATAGCAAGATTAAACTAGGACTGGATATAACCTGTGAAGTCGAATGCTTAGATTTTTTTTTCTCTTCTTTTTGAGAAACTAATTCTCAGATTTCTATATAACTGACTTTCGAAAAGAAAATTATTAGGTTCCTTAAAAATGACCTCAATGTAGACCCAGAAGGTATACGGATGTTGACATGTAGAATGAACCTTGATCACCACAATACTTTTTTCTTTCGTTCTTTGGTTTGAAAATCTACTTCTAAAAGTGATATTGGGATGACTTCTCTTTCCGATTAGCTGTGGTTTCTGTGATACTTAAAAAGGGTCTCCTAAGTCCATTGGATTATCTCCCGGAGTACTCCTATGGCTGATCTTTCTTTGGCCCCATCCCTTTTGGAGAATAACCCTTATGCCAGCTTAATCAGTTAGTCTCACAGTTGAGATAAGATTCGGACCGCCACTCTAATCCATTCATTGAGTGATCCCTAGCTCTCACATTCGAGTGTTTGCTCGTCGCTTAGGCCGGTGATCTCAGGTTGGGGATAGGGAATGCAGGTTGGTCAATGTAGATCTACTTTGTGTCAGGTAGATTGTCATGTGTTGATGTTTACAAGCAAAGAGAAAGATGCAAATGTTATGAAATACATTGACCAACCTTTGAGTCAAACTATATATGTTTCTATTTGGTTACACTGGACATCTTTGAAAGTACAAAGCACAAACGTTATGAAATACTGCATAGGATGCATGGAGGCTGGCAATTTTTAAAACCATGTGTAAAAGTACTGGAAAATGGATGATGACAGAACCTTTTCAGTTGGTTTCACTTGATCCTCAATCATCTGGTGTCTGTGTATGTATCTGTGATTTCGGTGATACCATACCATTGTTGCTTATATGAGACTTGGTATATGTTTCTGACGGCATTTCTTGCAATCTATTTCAGGAAACCAGTACTTAGATGAAGCAATTATTGAAAGCTTGAATGAACTTAATATTGCGTGGATAGGAGCCATTCCAGGTGTGAAAGTAAGAATTACTTCGCTTATTATTTTAGGAACTTTGCTGTCAACTAATCGACCATTATAAGTCCACATATCAATGTCAAATATTTGGAGAAATAAAGATAGAAGTCCAGCCCCACGTGAGATTAGGAATTTGGAATATTGTCTTATTTTGGATGCTTGTAGTGTTGCCATTTTATTTTAGAAACAGAGAAGGAAATTTTTTTCGAAAGCTACGGCTCAAAGTCATTGGTGATAAATTTTGGAATGAAACATAAACCATAATTTATATATTAGCATCACAAGTCTAAATTTATACTTCATTCATGTTTTCTCCTTTCTGCCTTTCTTCAGTTTTACTTTTAGTATCATATATGGTTTTAATTTGGTAATGTGTATTAAAATTTGAAAGATTGACATGGAGACAAAAATTGCAAGCTTAGAAGTGCCTGCATTGGGAGTCAAGTCACAACTACAATTGGGGGCAATGAAAAATATGGGGGGACACAACTTTCACAATGCTGCGGTGGCTGCTCTGTCTGTTGTTGGACTGAATGTTGGAGTTGATGTTGAAGCCATAGGTCCATGTATTGAAAAATTAAGGGCACCACCTCATCGTATGCAAATTGGTCAGTTGAAACAGATGCACCTCTCTAAGTAGTGAGCTGTTTCTTTCTTCACTCTATCTTGATTGGAAATATGAAATCAATGAGTTGGAGCATACCCTTTTTTCCCGTGGATCAAATTTATGTCTTTTTCACTACTTTAGTTTTGTTATGCAGTATGCAAGGATATTCATGAAGTAACCTGGGTCGATGACAGTAAGGCAACAAATGTGGAAGCAACATACGCAGGACTAATGGGTCTAAAGAAACAAAAGTCTGTGGTTCTACTTGGGGGCCTTGCGAAGGTTACAATTTATCCTAGTTGCTAAATGCTGCTTTAATCTTCATACTTCTCAGTTGTCTTTTCCTTACATGAAAAGCTTAGAGTAAGACATCTCGTTCACCAGTCAAGTGGGGAGGAAAAGATGGAAAATTAATTGGAGTTAAATTAATGGATTAACTGAGACATTGTTTATAGTAAAAATGAAAATGTGTGAAGTTTCTTTTATCATTTTACACGTCAAGTTCATGTGAGAAATCCCTGTTTGTTGTGCTTTGCCAAATACTCATTTGAGTGCGCATTAGATAAGTCAAAATGGTTAGTGCATGTGCTAGTAGTGTTGCATCATTAGTATGAATTATGAATTGAAGAATTAGACTCTCGCTTTAAATTTAACTTTATTACAATGAATTTTACTCGTAAATGAAATAATTACATCAAATTTTAGGAGGAATTCCAATGGAATTCACATTAGTTTAACAAAGTCAACATATATTTCTCGTTTATGTGATCTAACTTCTTTTTTTTATCAAACAAACGTGTCACTGTTAAGATTTTCATGATAATGTTTTTCTTTTGCAGGTGTTAGATGGACAAGAGTGTAATGGTTTTGAACAATTGATAGAACCTTTGAAGTACCAGAGATGTGTAATCACGGTATATTATCGTTTCCTCTTGATTTATACTTAGTTGCGCATATCAGTGCTTGTGCCTTCAATCTCGTAGTGGTTTTCCAATATGAAACATAGTTTACCTGCATCTTGTGATCATTTTTTACCAATGAATTCTCAATATTCTCCCTGACTAATGCTATCTGTTCACCAATGCCTCGAAGTTTGGGTCTTCCGGAATGCTGATTCAGAAGACGCTGTCTGATAACGGACTTAGCATTCCCTGCATCAGAGCCGTAAATCTTAAGGATGCTGTCAACTGGGCTAGGAGGATGGCAGAACATGGTACGTACATCATTGCTCAAAAGTGCTAGAAAATCTGTTTGTCTATTATTTGCATTCCAGCCCATTGCTGTGTAATTGCGTATTAGCGGTTCCAGTTATAAAATCTCTACGTTAAATGATTGGCATTGAGCATTGTTTTAAGATATGTTTACCTTAAAATTTATGAATTTTAGCGACGCGAAGATAACAAGCTTATTTCATTATTCTCTGATTGTTGCAGGGGACAGTATTGTATTAAGTCCAGGTTGTGCAAGCTTTGATGAATTTAGAAATTTTGAGCACAGAGGAATGTTTTTCCAGGACCTAGCATTCACATACGTATCCGGGTAAAATTTTCCAGCCAGGATGAATATTTCGTATCTGAGCTCGAAAATTGTTAGTCCTTCGATCTGTACTAGTATTGTAAGGGGCATTTTCCCCAGCTGCTCTCTCCTTTAATGTATTTTTCGCAATGTTTTCGACAATTCATAAATCAATCCTTTTCTTTTGCTGAAGAACATTCTCAAATTGTTTACTTTAGAGTAAACTTCAAATTTAGCATTTATTATGCGAGTTCTCACGGTCTAGTATTGTTCTTCTTTACTTGTACGTGAGAGGTCTTTGGTTTGATTCTCGTTAAAACCAAATTTGAATCATATTATTGCTAGAGTAAACTTCATATTTTCTCTCTGGATGGTAAAAGAGTGGGGCGAAGCCAACGTCGACTACCATAACATCTATTACGAGAGTTTTAATCCAAATTAGGGGTGGGCATTGGAATGGGATTACCAGCCAACCCCCACCCGGTATGAGTTGGTTTGTGTTGGATTTTAAGCATTAAAACTTTACTTTTGGGTAAAAACCTGTTGAATAGGTGGGTTGGATTGGGTTAAAGTATTATTAATGCAATTGAAACCGTTATATCTCGAATTAATTTTAAAGGTCAAAATTGAAAAACTCATGCTGAAAACGAGAAGTTAACATAAACTGACATATTAGTAGAGTTTGTTTTTGAAAGAATTATTTTAATATAAAATCAGTTGACTTATAGGGTGTGGCTTTAATACTCCGCAACACACAGTACTACATGTTATTTAGTCGTTAGATTTAACTTTCATAACCGTTAAACCTTCTATTTTCATTCTCATCCATTCATTTGTAATATGACTCGTTCTTTGGATTCCATTACCAAAACATTTTACGAATGTGATCGGGTGTTTCAAAGTCCAAAAATATTGGACTGGATTCGAATGTGGGCCTTCAGTTATTATAGCCCAAACAGATCCCAGCCCAGTGATTACGTCATGTGCCTTCGTTAAGTCCCCTCAAAACCCCTCTGCCTCTTCCTCTGTTGCCTGCCGCTGCACCTCTTCCTCCTCCTTTTCCTCTCCGTCGGTCTCAGCGCCACAGACAACGCCGCCGCCTTCTCTCCTTCTCTCAGTCTCAATCTTCACTGTGTAAGTCATACTTCATCTTGCTTGGAAATAAATTTTTTTTTTTAATTTTCTGTGATTACTATTTTATTAAATTGAAAATTTTGAATTATTTTGCATAAATTGGAGGCCGAATTGATTGGAATTAATTGGATACGAACTATATTAATTTTTATGTTCGGGTTGTATGTTGAAATGATTACTCTCAGTTTATTTGATTATTTTGGATTTAGAAATTTTCAACTTCAGTAAGCTCTCTCTTTTGTTGTGATTGAGTTTAAACATATTCTAGTTGAATTTATCTCAGTTTTGTGGTGAATTGTTCATATCTACTATTCGGGTTGGTTTCGACAACATCTTTTAATGTCTGCATTTTCGTTTCTTTTTTCCTACTAGAAAAGCAATCAAGTTTGGACTGGATTGAACTGAGGAAAATTTAGAGTTTAGACTGCAACTGTCGTACGGGCTTACGAACATATTTGCCTGCATGAAGTACGCACTGATCGTTCGCTGCATATAGTGAGGAAGAAAGAGGAAAGTGATAAAGGAATGGAGATAAATTTGGGGCACTTGGCGTTTGACATTGATTTTCATCCATCGCAGCACTTGGTGACTACAGGTCTTATCAATGGCGATCTTCACTTGTACCGATATGCATCTGATTCAGTACCTCAAAGGTCAATTTTCTTAAGTTTCTCCGTTATTTTTTCATAATTACTCTTTGCATTCTTATATGATTATTATTACTATGATGATGATTAAGATGAATATGATTTTAGGGTGTTGGAAGTTCATGCACACAGTGAATCTTGCAGAGCTGTTCGCTTCATCAACAATGGCCAAGGTATCATTGAGTTTTTACTTTTTAGTTATTTGATATTGTTACTATATCATAATTAGTTGTGCTAATAAGAAGTTACTGATGGATGATGATGTTAGCCATTTTGACGGGCTCTCCCGACTGTTCAATTCTTGCAACGGATGTGGAAACTGGTGCTGCTATTGCTCGCCTTGACGAGGCTCATGGGTCTCTCTCTCTCTCTCTCTGCTCTGTAACTAGTCAGCTCTCAAGAAATTCTCATTTAGATCATGACCTAACATTCCTTAATCAAATTCAGGTCTGCAGTCAATAAGCTTATAAACTTGACTGAGTCCACAGTTGCCTCTGGAGATGACGAAGGCTGTATTAAGGTCATTTTGTGTTTTGCTTGTGCTTCATTTACCGTTGTTTTCGTTGGGTTTGTCGTTTTTTGACATTGCTTATTGGTCAGGTGTGGGATACCAGGCAACAGTCTTGCTGCAATACTTTTAAAGCTCATGAAGAGTACATTTCTGATATGACTTTTGCGGCTGATTCCATGAAACTCCTAGGAACTAGGTAGTCCTTCATGCCCTTGTTTTTTATTGTATTTCCCTTTACTTTTGCGGCAAATGCAACCCTCAAGAGTTGTTCATTTATATTTGTTCTTTTGCATTGTTAAGTGGAGATGGGACTCTTTCTGTTTGCAATCTTCGAAGAAATAAAGTAAGGTTTTTTTTCCTTTCTAAAACTGCTGTAAATTACAAGGTCAATGCTTATAGTGGATTACTAAAAGATTTCCAAATTTGGTTCTATGGTAACGACAGGTGCAAGCTCAATCTGAATTTTCAGAAGAGGAGCTACTGTCTGTGGTTATCATGAAGGTTGCATTGCTGTCTCCCCCTTTGAATTTCTTCCCGTGATTTTATGATTTCATCAATATCATATATTTTTCCCTCTTGCTTTTCTTCTCCTTTATTCCATGCCTTTTTCATTCTTTTTGTTTGTCAGAATGGTCGGAAAGTGGTGTGCAGCTCACACATTGGGAATCTGTTATTGTACTCATGGGGATCTTTCAAGGATTGCAGGTATTTGTTATTTTCATTTTTAATCATGTTTAAAAAGTTGAAAATCGTAATTGGTGGGGTAACAAACCGGAAGATATGTTGTCTTTAATCATGAAAGAAAGACTTTCAACTTTATTGCTCCTCTCTCTCTCCCACTTCTGATTTTCCTTTCTGGATGACCCTTTGAATTCCAGCGATCGATTTGTTGATCTCTCTCCGAATTCTGTTGATGTTTTGTTGAAGGTGAGTTGGTCATATATCTGTTTTACATTTGATGGCATTTAATTTTTGTACGAGTGTTTGTTGAAGCATTTTAAAATTTATTGTGTCAGCTTGATGAAGATAGGTTGATCACTGGATCTGAAACTGGACTTATCAGGTGAAATAGCATGCAGAATCGATTCATTATATTTCATTGCTCTTTAACCTTTTTAGCATTAAGATTGATTTCATACAAATTTCTTTCAGCCTCGTAGGTATATTACCCAACAGAATCATCCAACCTATTGCAGAGCACTCAGAATACCCGGTTGAGGGTCTCGGTAATGCATTCTTTTCTTTTTAGAGGGTTGAGTAATCAAAGTGTGTTTCTTAATTCCACTTTTATTGTTGAGCATTATATAACAGCTTATTATTCATAGAAAATACGTTATGGTGGCGAACTCATTGCTGCTGAGTTCAATATGGTCTCGTTGTTGAATCTTTACCATCAACCTAAAATCAATTTTCTTATTTGTTTGTGGTTGGTTAACAAGCTGTCCTGTTTCGTTTTGTAGCTTTTTCCCACGATAAAAAGTTTCTGGGCAGCATAGCACATGATCAGATGTTGAAGGTTTGTGTCTCTCTCCCCCTCTCTCGGTGCTCTTTTATTAATCTGTCGCGTTTATGATTTCAACCTACTTTCTAGTAATGATCTTAGTAGTTTTATGAATTGACCCTTGACAATTGCTCAACGCAGCTGTGGGATATGGATGAGTTATTGCAAGGTTCGACGAAGCCTTCAAAGCCTCAAGCAGCTGTGGAGGACAGCGATAGTGATGATATGGATATGGATATTAACCCTCCGAAGTCGAACAAAGGTTTGTTTACGTGATTAAAAAAATAGAACTTCGGTTTGGCTCCAAAACCAAGCACATTAGTCATTATCGAAAAGCATTATTTAACCGATGTTACAATCTTTTGCAGGGACAAAAAGGAAAAATGCAAGCAAAGATCGTGTTTCGGGAAGTTCAAACGATTTTTTTGCTGATTTACAGATGGAGGGTTGAAAACGGTTTGTAAATTCCGGTACAACATTTTTCGTTGGAGCAAAATGCATATAGTTTCCCCTCACAATTGCTAGACCTCTTAATCACTTATTCCCATAACATGCTTCAGGGGATTATAAGATATTCAGTTTTGGTTTATGTTAACTTTTATGATGCGAGGGAGGGAGGTTTTCAATTTAATTATTTGTCGAACCAATCTTTTGTATCTGAAGTTGTAAAAAATTCTCCATCACAGTTTTGCCAGCAATTTGCATCCCCTCTCGAGTTCTGGTTACTGGGGAAGATTATAAGGAAAATTAATGAAAATGACTTGAAAACTTTGAGTTTTAACAAGGACAAAATAAAGGGTAAAGTGAATGGTAACATGATTGATTTTTTAGTGTAAAAATGTGGTTTTTCGTTAAAGTGAACAATACCGCGGGCTTTTCGTTAAAAGTTCCAAAATTATATGCTATGCACTTCAAGGCCCATCTGCTCCATGCATTTATTAACGAAAGTAATATTCCGAACAGACTAGTATGACATGATCAGATGTGTAGGTTAACTCGAGTTAATCCAATCAACGACAACCATGTCGAACAGGAATGAAGACCCAGCATTAATCCTTTGGAGTCAGGAAGCTATCTTTTGTATTTTTTTTGTAGGTGTTCAAAAGCTTATGTGAGAGCCAATACAATTAATTGGGCAAAGCCGAACAACAAGATTGGGTTGGGTTGGGATTTGGGGATTGGATGGGCTCGGGTAACATATAAAACTGAATTTTTGAATTTCTCACTTGTTGGGTGGGGTTATGGCCCAACGGTATCCTTCTCATATTTTGTGTTTGCACTAGGTGTGTCTCTTTAAGCTTTTTTATAAGAAACACGCTGAAATTTTACTAAAGGCCCATATAATACATCGATAAGTTTACAATAAGCGGTGTGAATAATAAGTTGGTGTCGAGTTTGCTATTCACTATATTTGAACTTAAAACTTTTATTTACAAATGTAAAAGAATATTATTAGATCATATTACTCATTCAAAGTAAATAAACATGTCATGAACTCGAAACTAAGCTTAACTTTGCTTATCATTTCTTAATATTAAAAAGTAAAAAACACAATCAAGAAAATTCTGCATAAGGTTTTAATCTTTTCTGTCTTGAAATAATTCTACAATAGTCCGATTTGAGATGGACACGTGAAATCTGATTAGTAAACATATCAATTATGGAGTATAAATAATAAATCATATCCTTATGTGTTATAATAAATGGATAAGCTTGCAAAGTGTTGAGATTAAAACAAAGTTCTAAAAGACGTTAGGCACTAGTCGGACAATGGGTTGGGGCCTTACACCTAGGCGGGAGCCTAGGCGATTTAAGAGGGCACCTAAGCAAGTCTAGATGTTTTTTCTTAATTTTCATACGCTTATGAATTAATCAGAACAGTTATCAACCACTAGCACTTAAGCAACGTTGGGCGAAAATTTTTAGAAGAGTGGATTAAAGCATATAAATCTAACCACCTACTAAAATGATGGGTTTGTTGAAAGTTTGAATTGAGACGAGCCATGAGCCAAACAAGTTTTGTCTTGTCACCCAAAGTTTGAGTGCACATGAGAAAACAGTATACATGGGAGACAGAGCGAGCTTTTACTTGGATTCTATTGGGCGGAATAGAATAATCCCAAGTCCCAACTATCAATTTTGAATCTCAAAATTTCAGAATGAATTGACATAAATACCCCTGCTTGCTTGGTTAGTGGAAAGTGGAAAGTGGAAAGTGGATGGTGAAAAGTGAGTCACAAGCATGCCTATATGTAAAAATACAAAACAGTGTCATTGTCAAATGATTTTCTGACACCATCACTAAATTACTCAACAGGATCCTCTCGGGAATTCCTTTGGTATGGATACTGAAGCTTTCTAAATCGTATCCGTTTATCATATATTATACGATTAGTTTTTATTAGATACTATTAGTATATAATTTTAAATAAAAATATATAAAATAATTTCTAACTGCATGATGTATGATGAACGGATACAATTCACATATCATTGTAATCCTCACAAAAAGGATCTTAAGGATCTGGATTCCTAAATTACAAACCAGTCCCCACACACGCCCTCTTTTGGCTAAACCTTTTCTTTCCTCTGATGGTCAACTCAGCCTTTTTTTTTTATTTTTTTTTTTTTGGAAACACTAAGCTTTCTTTTTCCCTTACAAAATTACAAAACTAACTCACAAAATTGTTCATTTTAAAGTTGATGTGGTTGAGATTTAATTAATAAACAAATCCTCGATTTCACTCTTAGCTTTTATATTTAGGAAAATTATATCACACATTTTAAATTACTTTTGCTACACTTTTTTAATTTTTTAATATTTTTCTATCAAATGTTAATGGTATGTAGAAAATATTAAAAAATTTAAAAGATGTGGAATAAGTAATTTGAGGTATGTGAATATAATATCTCTATATTTATACAAATATTTTATGGTAATGATTGTATGTTTTTTTTGGGGGGGGGGGGAGGCCTAAATTGAGCAACATAATATTTGGTATAAGTTTACAAATATTTCATGGTAATGATTTGGGCGAAATAAGGAATTGGGGGGCCCTAGCTAAGACGCCTAATTGAGCAACATAATATTTGGTATCGAATTTATTATTCAGTAATTTTTAGTTTTTAGATCAAGTTGTGCGAAAGTAGTGATGATGTTAAACTTAATCAAAGACATAAAATTCTCAATATCACTTTGACCTTTATAACCTTGGATTTGAATTTGGGCACAACGGTAATGACAATTGCAAGTGGGAATATGATATAACATAATCCCATTGTCTTAAAAACAAATGAGCTAATAATAACAAGGGGAATAGTTGTATATCCAATCCCAAAATTCACAAATCTTCTCATTCCTCCCTCCCCTATTGCTTGTTTTGTTTGAAACTGACAAACTTTAATCACGTTTTAATTTTTCGAAAGATTAACCACCAAATATTTTAAAGGTGATAATACTTAGTTACTCACTAATCAGTACTCTTGATACTTATTTCTTTTATTTATCCCAATTAAAATGTCACATGATCTTTGTATATTAAATTTGTAAGCTAAATAAAATGAAAGTTAATAATTGAATTAATACTTGAGTGTTGATTAATCTATTTATTTATCATTGTAATACATTATTTAATTTACCTGCTATTGATTGACATTTTTTTTAATTAGTTAAAGCAGAAAGTGAGTATAGATAAAAAAAACAAAAATAAATTAAATAAAAAATGTTAGAAATTATGGGGATTTGCAGGTGCTGCTGTGCTGAGTAGTACAACACTGGTCAGAAAAATTCAAACCTCCCCTCGAATTAAACAATTCTCCACAAATTCAAACTCAAGCTCTAAAACCCCTTTTTCTTTTCTTCTTCTTCTTCTTCTTCTTCTTCTTCCAGTCTCTCTGCAACTCCACGGAGAGAGAATGATATATATGTAGAGTGGCATTGCCAATTTCCCAAAAATTGAAAGAAACAAAATGATGCTTCTTTTGCTGCATATTGCTCTATTTCTGATTCCTGACGTGGTCCTCTGTCTCAACCCAGATGGGCTCTCCCTCCTCGCACTCAAATCCGCAATCGAAACCGACCCGACCGGGATCCTCGACTCCTGGTCGGAATCCGATCCCACTCCCTGCCACTGGCACGGCGTCGTCTGCACCCGCAACCGAGTCACCGACCTCCTCCTCGCCAACAAACGCCTCACCGGCTACATTCCCTCCGAGCTCGGCCACCTCGACTCGCTCAAGCGACTCAGCCTCTCCAACAACAACTTCTCCAAGCCCATCCCTGCCCACCTATTCAACGCCGCCGCCCTCATTACTCTGGACCTCTCCCACAACTCCCTCGTGGGCCCAGTCCCGGCGCAAATTGGAGCCCTCAAGGCCCTGAAGCACCTCGACTTGTCCTCCAATTTCCTCAACGGCTCACTCCCCGAGTCTCTCGCCGAGCTTCCCTCCCTCGCCGGAACCCTGAACCTCTCTTACAACAATTTCTCCGGCGAAGTTCCGGCATCGTACGGAAGGATTCCGGTGCTCGTGAGCCTGGACCTCCGGCACAACAACCTCACCGGAAAAGTGCCTCAGGTGGGCTCGCTGGCGAACCAGGGCCCCACCGCGTTTTCTGGAAACCCTAGCCTCTGCGGGTTTCCGTTGGATATTCCGTGCCCGGAAGCTCAAAACCCTAATTCCTCGAAAAGCGGAGGTCAGGATGTTAAACCCATCGACCCGGATCCGAGTCTAGTCCGCGGGGTGGAAGAGAGGGAAAATCGGAGCGGCGGTTCGGTGACGGTTCCGATAATTTCGGGCGTTTCGGTGGTGATCGGGGCCGTCTCGGTATCGGTGTGGCTGTTTCGGATAAGAAGCAGGGCCAAGGAGGGCAAAACGGGAAAGGAGAAAGTGGTAAAGGAAGTAGCTGAGGTGGTGGTGGTGGAAGAGGGGGAAGGGCAAAATGGTAAATTCGTGGTGGTGGACGAGGGATTCGGGTTGGAATTGGAGGATTTGCTGAGGGCATCGGCGTACGTGGTGGGGAAGAGCAGGAGTGGGATTACGTACAGGGTGGTCGCCGGTTGTGGCGGGAAGGGACATGGTGCAGCGCCGTCGGTTGTGGCCGTGAGGAGGCTGAGCGAGGGTGATGCCACGTGGCGGTTGAAGGAGTTTGAGGCTGAGGTGGAGGCGATAGGGAAGGTGGTGCACCCCAATATATTGCGCCTGAGAGCATACTACTACGCGAATGATGAGAAACTGCTGGTTACTGATTTCATTCGCAATGGCAGCCTGTACAATGCACTTCATGGTAAATTCACCCTCCCCTTGTTTTTTTTTTTTTTTTTTTTTTCAATTTTATTTTCAAATCTTTGGTATTTTTTTTATTTGAATATAATCTCTGGTAAAGCGGGATCTACATAATATAATACGGGTCGAGGTGATCATGACCTCGGGTGTAGTAAATATTAATTACTTGAATTACAAACCCATTGAAAGTTACTATTATTTGTTAAAAGAAAATTTGTTTGTGTTCTATACTAAGCTTTCAGTAATGCCACCATACGAGAAATGACTTGCATGACACGAGTATATTGTCACGACGATGTCCTCAATAATACTAGGACACAAGGAGATGTTGTCTCGACATCCTTGCATCAGCGACATGAGATATCACCATGCCGGTATATCCCTGCCAAACAAGTCCTCATCCTGTTGTTGGCAGACTAGCTATCTTTTCAGAGTTAAAAAATTGGCAAAACTTCGTAAAACATTTCAGACAATGATTCGATGAGTCCCAACATTTATTGATGGTTAAAACCTTACAGATGCCATATACAATCAATATTTTGAGTTGGCTACGTAGCATTTGAGTTTGACATCATTTTTCGTCGTCCTTATCCTCATATGCATGCATAACTGTTTTTCTTTACGTGTCATGTGATGAAAGAGATAGGCACCCGGTTGCACCCGAAATTTTTCCCGTGACGTGCAATACTTTAGAATATTTTCTTGTGTTACTGCTTGTGCACCGAAAATATTGCAGTGTGTTTTGTCTCAACTGGTTCAGAATAGGTTAATCTCCTCAGAAATGCATGTTAGCTAGACATTTATTCACTCTTCAAATCATACACTTGTGGTCCTATTATTAAAGTTATTTAATTAAGACTCCTTCAGCAAGACTGACAAGTTTTCAGAGTTTTTAATATGCAATTTCAAGTAATTTGGGCCACTGCAATTCTGGAGCAACATTTTTATAATTTGAAACAGTCTACACATATATACGGTATTTGTTTTATGTCCTTTGGGAAGTGATTTTCGTATGCCGTTTTCCCCTCTGCACAGCCCTGTTATTTTTTGGCCGTGGGACTAAATAAATCAAATGAGAGTTGAGGGACAAAAATGAACACGGGTGTGCTGAAGTTAGTTCTCTGTGTGTTTATTGCACAATGAAACATTCAGCTGATGAAGATTTTACCTCCAAATATTTTAACATATGTTTTTCTCATGCAATATAGTGACATAAAATGTTCAAATATGCTCAAACTTGTGTGGTCATGTAATTTATTGCAGGGGGACCATCCAACTCTTTGCCGCCTTTGCCATGGACGGCAAGGTTAAAAATTGCTCAGGGGACTGCAAGGGGTTTGATGTACATACACGAACACAGCACTCGAAAGTATGTTCATGGAAACATTAAATCGACAAAGATCCTTCTCAACAATGATCTCCAACCTTACATATCCGGTTTCGGATTGGCACGTCTTATGTTGGGTACCTCAAAGTTCACCACTTCAGCATCCAGAAGACAGAACTCAAACGAATCCATTGCGGCCTCTGGTTTGGTTGTTCCAACTTCTTCAACCATTTACTTGGCACCCGAGGCTCGAATTTCTAGGAGCAAGTTCACTCAGAAATGTGATGTGTACTCCTTTGGAATTGTGCTCTTGGAGATCCTGACTGGTAGGTTGCCAGATGAGGGGATCGAAAATGGTGGCAAGGGACTTGAGAGCCTAGTCAGGAAGACATTCAGAGATGAGCGCCCCTTGTCTGAGATCATAGACCCTGTACTTCTGCAAGAAGTTTATGCAAAGAAGCAAGTTGTTGAAGCGTTTCACATTGCTCTAAATTGCACTGAGCTCGACCCCGAACTGCGTCCTAGGATGAAAACTGTCTCCGAGAGTCTTGATCGCCTCAAATTGCAATGTTAAGAGAGAAAAGCAGAATGTAAAGCTGACACTGCTCATCCGGGATTTTGTTATGGTGCTGAAAATGGTCTCAGATGGGCGTTTCAGTGTTTTTGTCGAGTCGATCAATGTTAGGAAATCCATTAGCTTAATGGGTTGTGTTGTGTAGTTGAATTATTGCTTGTTTGAAGATGATGAATTCAACAGGGACCGACATGTTCTTAGGTTCCCGGCATTCTGGTGGAACGGGACGAGAAGAGTATTTTCGCCCTTTGTTTCTATTCTTTAGGACTTGTTTTTGCCCTGTTCTCAATCCCTGCTTTTGCTCAAGTTGAAATTTCGAATGGTTAATGTTGATTAGCACCTGTGTTCTTCGTTATGTTTGCTAATTGCTAATGTGGTTTAGGGTAAAGGACATTTATTTTATTTTATGGAGTGGACTATTAAAGGGCACCAACTATCGTCCTAAACTTTTTATACCAACTGATGTAGCACATAATATAACTGTTGTTTATACTTGTAAATAACTACGGTTCATAATAAGCTCATGAAATGCCATCACATGAGTTCAAATTGCACTTTTTTTATATTTTAAATTGTATCAATTCATACTTTTTGCCTCTTTAAACGTCTAATCATTCATTAAGTCGGTGAAGTTTTTTGTCAATATGGTGCTAATGTGGCTTACACATTAGCTTACATATGCATCTCACGCTCATAGCATCATCAAGTTAATGAATGATCAATCCAAGCAAAGACATATATTGATACAATTTTAAAACATTATGGTGCTAAATGACAAAAAAAATAGAACTTTATGGCCTATTTTAAAAATTAGGTAAACTTGACAGGTGTAAAATGTAGCTAAATTAATAAATTCGCAATATAATTTGACAAAAATTAAATATATTTACAACATATCGAAAATAAATAAAATTAATTGAAAAATTGTTCATAAATCATAAGCAAATAACGGGCTTAATGGCCTTATCCAAAATTAGAGGCTGCAACATACAAAGCCCAAAAGGCTTTTTTTTGTCATAACAAAAAGTTTGTAATGTAAGTCTGTTGACGTGGTTAGGAAGGCCAACGCATTATGTGTGTTTTTTGACAAGCGCTAGAACATTTACAAAGATATTCTCACAATAAATATGAGGCTCGTTTGGAAGTGCTTTTAAAATGATCAGAAGCGTTTTTAGAAAAAATATTTTTAGGTTCTAAAAACACTTACTTTAAGTGATTTTCTAGGATTCACTTGCATTTGTACTACGGATTTCAAAAACATTTTCACCAGAAGAACTTTCAGCCATTTTAAAAGCACTTTCAAACGAGTTCATAATTTATACACACACATTTTTCTTTTCTTTATAAGAATGTGCGCAGAAAGAATGTATGAAAAATATTTCTATTCTTCAACGAGGCATTAACTCAGCTACAAGAAGTCATGGTGTTTCACAACTGAATACCAAACTTTCAATGCGTTGAACTTGAGAGCTACTTAAACCAAATTAAAAACGATTGTAGCTAAACCAACTAGTCACATACAATATTTAATAATTTATATACTTAATATGTGTTGTCACTCAGTATTATGATTTAGTGGTATTCATTTTCACTTGTAAGTAAGAGATCTTAAATTTGATTCTTGCCAAAGGCAAATTTAAACCACATTTATGGCTAGCCCCAATATGAAGTTTAGTCCACTTCCCCACCTCTTTGTATCAAAAATATTGTTTGTTAGGGCAATGATGGCTAAAGTTTGGCAAAAGCGGAGATAATATAAACACAAAATCTAGATAGAGGATGTCACCAAATCTAATGGATTCGGAATGGCTTTATTTATATATATGTCCACATTCCTGAACAAGAGATGGGAATCACTGAATCAAATGGGTTTTAACTTTTAAGCCATTTTAATTTCTATAGTTCATGCCCCTTTTGGGACTCCACACCATCCCATTCTCTCCTCCCAGAAGCAGAAACTGAATAAGTGATTTTCTAACCACCACATATGCAAACTCTGCTTAAATTAAAAGCCCTTTTTAATAAGATATTGGCTTTTTCTTGTAAGATGGGGTGGATCATTCAGCTTACTTGGGGACATAGATTGGTACAAAATATCTTATAATATAAAAAGAAGGATACTGAAAAATATCTCACTTCTCCACTTCTGCCTTATTTATTTAACCAAAAAAAAAAGAAAGGGAAAACTTAAAAATAATAAAAGTTAGGAAAGAAAATCGGATCAACTAGTTCCATTTAGTCGATCTGATGTTTTTTTTTTTTTTTTTTGAACAAACGATATTATCTATACTAAAGGGCTGAGAAGTAAACGATATTATCTATACTAAAGGGCTGAGAAGTAGGCTAAGCCTCACAATAGGTTAGCAATAATATGATTCAAATTCTCGTTTAGAGAGAATCGAACCTAAGACCTCTCACTTAGAAGTGAAGAAGAATACTATTAGACTATAATATTAAATGACATCTAATTCTTGATTTTCAAATATTTGATTACATTTCGAAGAAAAACTTATGCTTTTCTGCTTTTTTATAGACACATAACTAAACACGAGGGAAATTTAAGAAGTAAAATGATTTTCTTACTCATATTTTTGTAAAGAATGGAATCAAGAATCAAAATAATTTCAATTCTTATTCTTGTAAATAAACCATAAATTTAAATTACAACACATGATGTGCTAATTTGTTTTTCGAGTATAGAAAAGTATAAAGGAGGATTATCTCTCCTTTTAATCTATATCATTTTTTTCCCCTAATTAAACATTTACGGTTACATTACTTTAACATCTTATATTATTTTTTTCATAAAAATAGTAAGATAAAAAATAAAATGTGAGACCGAGGAGATAAAAGGGCGAGAATAAGAAGGGAGAATCCTACTTCGAAAAATTTATGATGTTTTTGTTGTGTGCTAAAAAGTTGAAAAAGAATAGGGCAGACTTCTTGAAGAAAAAGCTGCGTCACGTGGCCTTGTTGCCCTCCACACAAAAGTGCATTTACCCTTTGGCCCCCTCATGGCGTCGTCTTGCATCTCTCACTATCATTTATTAATTTCTTAATTGACTTTTTTTATTTTTTCTTGGTTTACTTTCTTTACTTTTATTATGATTAAATATCACAGGTAACACGAGCGACAATGGAGAGGGGGACCACAAATAAACTCACAAAAAAGTTTGATGGCGTAATTCAACTTTATTTAAGCATAGTTTAGTAAATCGAAGATCTTGATTCCATCCAACAAGGTTTTCATGAAGTGGTCCTTCACAGCATATGATCTAGCTTCTTCTACTTATCTTAATGTTTAATTTATTTTTTTAAATCCATTTTATCTGTTTAATGAAAAGAACGAGAAAGTTACTTTGCACATTGGAATTTTACTGCCAAAAAGTGAGTAGTTTTCAACATGAATATCATATGATGTTACGAAATAACTAATGTTAGATCATGTGATGCTATGAATTAACTGATGAAAGACATTTATTCATTAATAATATATCGTAGGTTTCATATATATATATATATATATATATATATATATATATATATATATATATCTTAGATCCAAGAAGTATTAATTATGTAGTTCATCCACTTTATAATATATAATTACATCACAAAAACGAGTAATTTTGCGTTATAATGGGACTGTGGTGTTGCAAATATGGTTTTATAACAAGATGTGCATTTATTTGTTAATATTATACCTTAGGTCTATAGGATATAGCTCCTTCATTCACTCATGTCAAATTCAATAAGAATTTGGTTTATCTGACTAGTACACATCACGGGCATCATGTTTTTCTATGCTAGGTGTTGACATGAATGTAACGATACAAAGTCACATAACTTGACCATTCCACCCAAAAAATTGATTGTTTTAAAATGACCAAACATAATTATGTCATTATTTCATATCATAAAGATGTAGTAACATTACATAAATAATATGAAGGTCATTTTACGTGAATAATATGAATGTCATTACACTCGAAATCTATACAAATATAGTTACATCATTCATTTATATCATAACATGTAATGATATCATTTGAAAGAACAATAATTAATTAGACTAAAAAATTCTTCAAAAGAGGAAGCACAAAGAATAACAAGTAGATTTGTAACATACGACTCTTTTAATAAATATCTATATCTGAATTACCTAAAAAGTTGAAAATGTAATTTTCATATACTTATTATATCATTGGTGGAATAAGATATAAGTAATGTTGCTTGCAATTCTGGGTGGTTAGTCCCTTTTCTAAGCACTTGGATGTATTCCAATTTACATAGAGTATCCATCTCGATTGATAATTGCCTTTTATTTTTACAATAATTCTTGCTTTATCAATAATCAGAATACGATATATATGACGTGATAATATTCTTGTATTGTTCACGATCCAACTCAAAAAGATTCACAAGGGACAACTTAATAGATATTATATTGAGAATTTCGAACCCAAAAGGAAAATAAAGAGTGAGTTGGAACTTATTGATACTACTAATTAATATTCCAATTTATTGATATTTATTTTAACTTGTAAGTGAGATATTTTAGATTCAACTTATAGATAATGAGTTCGATACCAGTTAATTAAGATTGTCTTATTGTGCGGTCTAACTCATAAGCCTATTACTAAATGCATTGTTGTGAAAAAAAAAAATGTTAAAGAGATCAAATTTTTAAATAAAATGATATGTCACAAATAGGAAATAAACATGTTAATCAATACTTAAGTAATAATCCAATCATCAACATCCACATAATTTAATTTACAAAATTTGGTTTAGAAATTTAATTTCCTTAGCATTACCTGTGTAAAAATATTCATAGGGAAGCTTTTCATAGCAGATAATGTTATTCAGTAGCCTTCAATATTTCTAAGATGCTCCCTCTCTTTCTCTCTATCATTATCTTGGTGATTTTTAGCAGAGCATCTGCTTCCTATATAGCAGTTTAAGTGAAGTATTAAGGGCTTTCATCGTAAACTCTTGATAGAAAACCACTTGAATTCAAACGCAAAGTTTTACGTACCAAGTATGAATCCATATCGAAAAGCGAAACTAGCAATTAACAATCTAGGAATAACTAAAACTTCACAAAAGTAGAAAGAATAAGTAAAATTCATAGTAAGAGCATCTCCAAACTCTACCACCACCTTTGAGGACTTATTTAACGATTTCAAAAGAATATTCGAGTCTATAAAAGAATATTGTCTCCAATAAAAGGTCCTTATAGTATAATCTCTAAATGTAAGGACTAAACAATATTGTGGAGCAAAAAATAATCATAAGGCGACACATGGATTTTTGGGTTAAAAGGACAAAATTACCCTCGAGGCATACCAGGATTCTTACGCGCTAGCAGTGGGCAATCATCCCTCAACCAAGTCAAAAGTGCCCAAAATAGGTAACAATTCAAAACCTATTTCATCCATCCTCATCAAATCCTCTCCACAAGGTAACTCCCAATCATTCATCTTTTATTATATTAATTAGCTAATCAATTAGGAAATTATTCTATTAATTAGCTAATTAATGATTTATTATTCAATTATTCCTAATTAGCTACAAATCATGAACCTCACCCAAAATACCAACCAAGTGGCCAGTCCTCCTCCTCCTAAAGGGGCCGGCCACACCCCTATAAATGCTACTTCATTCTCTCCAGAACTCAATTCCAATTCTCTTGCTAAATTCTCTAAATTCTCCAAACACTTTTCCCTCAAAATTCTAACTTTGGCATCGGAGGTTCTTCGGCCAAAGCACCCCCCCCCCCAAAAAAAATTCATCATGGACGTGTGAGGCTCTTGACCTTGACCTAAGGTGTTATTTGTTTTGTAGGTGCAAATTTGTCCAAGGAGGAAGAAATGTTATTTGTTTTGTAGGTGCAAATTTGTCCAAGGAGGAAGAAATTTACATCCACAAATATTAATTTGGTTTGAGTATTGTGGCCATTGATCTAAACAATAAGAACAAAAAAAAAAAAAAAAAAAAAAAAAAAAACCAAGAATCTGTCTAGACCTTTGGTTTTCCATCGGTTGAAAAAAAAGAAGAAAGAATAAGGTGATGTGGGGTCATGCATGACGCAACTGTCTAGTGAGCGAGAGAAGCTGATGTGCAACCCACGTGGGTGAGGTTTCTGCCCACTCAAAACCAACCTTGGGCACCACTACGGGGTCCTTATAGAGTCCCCATATGTGAGTATTTTTTGGGGGTACTCCAGTGAGTTCTTATACTATAGGAACAACTACCTTGTTGGAAGTCTTATCGTCTTCATATATAGGGACATACAGTGGTAATGACAACTTTGTAGATTCCCATTGGAGATGTTCTAAGAGTGGTTTATGCTTCTGTCGTCATAGAGGAATAAATTCTAACTTTTTATTTTAACAAGAAACAAGATATCTATAATACAATGAGTCTAGTCATCTCATCTATAACAAAACTAAGCCACCACAAATTGTCTACTCTTAATTAGGTATTATCATATTGAACTCACAACTAATTACCGTTTTAGCATCCACATAAGTCATTTATTTAACGTAGACCGAGTTTCCTAACTCTATCTAATTTTAGAAACTGATTGCACTACTTATAGCAAAAAATTTCTTCAAAAGAGGAAGCACAAACAATAACAAGTAGACTTGTACTAGACGACTCTTTTACCAAACATAAAAATTTGATCCCTATATTTGAAATATCTAAAAATTGACGACTCTTTTAGTGAAAATAAAGAATTCGATACTTATATCTAAATTGAAAATGTAATTTTCATATTCATCATATTATTGGTGGAATAAGACATAGGGAATTGTTATTGGCACTTCAAAATTCTCATTCTACACTCCAAACTTTCTATATTTAGAAAGAAAAATACTCTTGTGAGGAGTGTAAAATGAGATTTTTAAAGAGCCAATAACACTTCCTAAGGTATATGTAATTGTTTGCAATTCTAGGTGTTTAGTCACTTTTCTAAGCATTATTGGATATATTCCATTTAGGGTATCCATCTCGATTGATAATTGCCTTTTATTTTTACAATAATTCTTGCTTAATCAATAATTGGAATACGGTATATATGACGTGATAATATTCTTGTATTGGACTCGACTCAACTCAAAAGATTCACAAGGGACAACATAATAGATAGAATATTGAGAATTTATAATCTAGAAGGAAAATAAAGAGTCAAATGGAACTTACTGATACTACTACAAAATACTACGGTTTATTAGTATTTATTTTCACTTGTAAGTGAGAAATTTTAGATTCGACTCATAAATGACGAGTTTGATACCAATTAGTTCAGATTAGCCTATTGTGTGGTCTAACTCATAACACCATCACGTAGTACATTGTTGTGTACGAGGAATGAGAAATGCTAAGAAAGCTTTTTGAAAAGTGGGACTCTCTATAAATTCTGTCACCTCATGTTTTTTGTACAATGTTTTACAACAATGGCTTGAGAATTAACTTTAAACTATGAAGTGACAGAGAGTTCATAGAGTCCCACTTTGAAAGTGTCCCTTTAGCATTTCTCAAAAGATATTCATGGGGAAACTTTTCATAGGTGAGAATGTTATTCATACTAAGAGTGGCTTATGGTTCTGTTGTCATAGAGGAATAAATTCCAACTCTTTATTTAACAAGAAACAAGATATATATCCATTATACAACGAGCTAAGTCATCTATAATTAGGTATCATCATTTTTTTTAGCACATCGATATTTTTAAATTAGGTATCATCATTTTGAACTCACAACTAATTACCATTTTCGCATTCACATGAGTCATTGAGTTCATGTAGGTCGAGTTTGAGATCTCTATTTATTTTTAGAAACTAATTGCACTAGATTCATGTACTTAATACAATCTTCTACTAATGGTCATATATAATATTTAGATGTCATTACGGTACATCTAACCGTTAATGAGTGATTTTACCAAGTCAAGTAGAAATGGAGTATCACTTAATACAATAGTTTAATGACACTTATTTTCACTTATAATAAGCGAAAAATCTTATGATCAACAATGTGGAAAGCATTCCAAACTATGAGCATCAAGCTTTGGAATCAGTATATTATATTTTAAGCAAACACCAAGATATAAAACAAGAAAGAAAAAGAAAGAGAGAGCATGCATTTATCAAACAACGGATGTATTTTCGGAAAGGCGGCGTCTGCAATTTTAGAGGCAAAACCCAAAGCCAAAGCCAAAACTGAATACGACGACAAGAACCAGATGCAGCGCGGAATCTGGTGCTCACGGGACTAATGTTCACGTCATAGTTATGGCCCAAATGCCAAATGCCAAATGCCAAAGCCATCTCTCCCATACCTCACAAGAGAAGAATCAACCGAATTAAAAATCATTTAACAGTTTAATTAACGTTGTTATTGTATTAGTGATTAATTGAAACATATGGTTCATTAAGTTATTTGTTGGATGCCCATTAGATTATTAACTGATATTGAATTCAGTTAATTTGTCTTTAAAGGATTCCTTAGAAAATAAACAATTTGAATCATAGTTCAACAATATAAGATGAGTAGGAGAAAGTCAATATAAGAAGGTTGATAGCATTCGACAATTATTTTTATTAATTACTGTTGTGACGATCCGACCCTAATTTTCTTTGTAATTTCTCGCCGAGTATGTGAATTGTCATTTCTGCCCTTGTTATCAAAGTAATGTGGACATGATTTCAGTTTTAAATTATTTTCTCGCTATTGTAATTAAACTATACACACTATTACGAGTGTACGTTAATTTTATCAGTGTTAGAAACACTATTCCGGATAGATTTTTTGATTTGCTTTTACTGTGGGAAATCTGTAAACGCCTATCTTTTTACTTCTTTAAAATTTGATCCCTGCCTTATGTTTTTCACCAATCAGTTTTCTTCCCTCTTTTTGGCACCCAATCAGACTCTCCTTTTCTTTACCCAATCATAAACCATCACTTTTCTCTCTCTCTCATCTCATTCTCTCTCAAACTCGTACCTCGCTCTTCTCTGCAACAAAGAAGACCACCACCATTTCTTTATAGATCGAACCTGAAAACCACATATTTGGACTCCTTTTATCACCACAAACTTAACCGTACCCTCAAATTGCGTGTTGGGTGAGTTTTGAGTGGTCAACGCAGAGCAACTCGAAAGCTCTGACTCGGTGGTTTTTGTATCGACGTGATCGCAGCTGAGTTACAAAGTTTCAAGACTCAAAAAAAACTTCTACGCAACTCCTTAAGGGTCCGAGACTAGTTTTGGTGAGTCGTTGGCGTCGAAACAAGCGAATTCAAGAGGTTGACTTTTGGCCGAAGCTATCGAGCTATTTTTAGGCCAATCTTCAACCATTTTTTGACTTTCAAAATGTATGATTTTGTTCCCCTTGTCACGAGCTTCAAATCCATATAAAAATTGTGAAAAATGGTTAAGAAATGGCAAAGTTACAAAGATTTGAAAACTTTCCAGTTTCCGGCAAAAATTCAAGTTGCAAATGGCGGTGTCGACGGCGGCGGATGGTGAGAGCGACTGGAGAAGAAGGAGAATATTCAGTTGATGAAATATTCTAACGACATCAGGTAACGCCATTAACGTCCTTTACTATTTAACGGAATATTCTGTCAATATTCCTCTGTTTCGTCAGTCACCTATAGTGCACGTGCCTGCGCGTGGCCTCACGTGTGGCTGTGGGTTGGACGGCAAGTGAGGGCACATCTAACCCCTGGCCGGCGAGTGGTTTTTACGTGTAGGTCCATGACTTCGAGTAGAACATTTTGGTATATTCAAACCTTCCGTTTGAGCAAGTTATGAGACGTTTTTCCTAGTTTTTCATATATCTGTTAGTTAAGTAATTTTTATTAGTTGTTTCGCATATAGGGGAGACTTACCCTGAGGACATATGTGGACAAGCGAGACTAGGGGCTACGACCCTACGACAAACCAATGAGTGGGCATTTTGTTTTAGTATATTACGTATATACCTCATAGTTTCCATAAATGTTTTTAAATGGTTTTATGCATTTATGCCATGAATTATACATTTTTCTAAATGCTATGACATGTATCCATATGCATATTACTTGCATGTAATTAATGTGAATGGTTTGAAATGCTAATGTGAACGCAGGACGCGTAGGTAAGTCCAGGTAATGTTATGTGATGAATTGAATGGTTGAATCATTATGGCATGCTTACATATAGTTTGCTCATCATTACTACACCCCGGTGTTAGTACTCCCGCCCAGGGCTAAGGCTAGTCCTTCACGTGTATGTTCACCTCCCGTACCACACGCTCATCTTGGATCTAAGTAGGTGCTAGTCCTGTCGTACAAGTCACATTAGGTGACTCCGACTCATAGGGGACCCGCTCATAGCTCTAGTCTTCACGTGATCGTAGCACTAGAGTGATTATTATTACACCTAGTCCTGCTGTACAGGTCACATTAGGTGACTCTGACTCGTGTGTTAGCATATGACTGATAAGCGATAGGTGCAGTCGTACATATCACATTAGGTGACTCCGACTGACATGTTAGTATAGATTACAGCACATAATCATGTCTATACTGTTGTTGAGAATATCTGCCGTGGCATACTTCTGGACTTACATTGGGCATGCATTTGATTTTCATACTTATATGTAGTATGATATTTTGGAAACTATACTTGTTTTACAACGAGGGGTTAGTATGATTGAAAGATAAATGGATTTTATAAACCTTTATTTTTGTGCCCACTCACCCTTTTGTTTTACGCCCTTCCAAGTCCTAGTTAGCTGATTTAACTATGTGGTATACGAGGAATAGCTGGTGGTTCTGACATATCTCCATCTTAACGTAGGAACTTATCTCTAGTTGTGTAATAAGTACTTCTCTCGTTCGACTACTTTACCCTTATGTTATCTATGCTCTGAATATTTGTAGTTATGGGTTGTAACCATTACTGCACACTCACTGAATTAGTTTAATTAAGTTCTAATTTTGGTTTTAATTTATGCACTATTTTCTTACATCACTTGCACTTTCGGCTACGTCATCGTCACGTGACGGCCAGCACGCCTTGATTCCTGTCGAGGTGTGTCAACCATATCAGCCAAGCACACACATTGACTCATTTTAGGATTTCCCATGCAAGAATCTATGGTCATTAAGCATATGATAAAACTTAACTATCTCGTGACACATGATTTTTTTCTCTCTTATAAAGTGTAATAGCATGGATTGAGCTTTAAAATAATTAAACTGTACATGGTCAGAAATATAAACCAGTTCTTTTTACACAAACGAATGAAGGAAACGATATTCTCTAAGCTACTTTTTACATCTGGTTAATTAATTCACCTTATAACAAAAGTACGCACTATCCTATTCTAGCAAAGGTCTTTGATCTATATCACGGATTTAGTCTTCGTCTCTGAATGATCTACTAATAGATTCTCTCATCTCTGAATATGTCATTTGTTGCACTAGTAGTCATTTACATTAACTTCGTAATTTTCGTTAAGTTGAGGGATAAAATAGGAATTTCATCCAAAAACATGAAAATAAATTTTTTAAAGAGAGATTGGGCTCCTCAAGGATTGAGGATTGAGGAGGAACTTCTCCTTAAAATACCTCGTGATCTGTTCACAAAACTTTATGCTTATGATCGGACTCCTTAATGATTGACTAAATATCTTAGTTTTAGTTGATTTTTTTGCAGAGATGATTTTCATATAATGATTTACAATATGAACGATTCGATAATAAGCACGAAATTTTGGGAATCTCACGAGGCATTTTGAGGAGGAACTTATCTTTAACCTTAATGAGCCATCCTTTTCTCTTTTTTAAATAACTTAGATATATATTTTTTGGCATGAAAAGACCACTATACACTTAAATTTGATAGAAAAGAAGACAGATTTGACGGAAGGTCTACTCATGCAACGCATAGTTAAGTTAAAAAATGAGAGAAACTAATATGAGAGTTCATTGACAAAAACTAAACAAGGGGTAGAATTCAAGGTCATTGGCTTCCACACACAACCTAAAAAATAAGTATTGTGAACCTGTGTAAATGTCTATTTGAAAATAAATTAATCCAGCACACTACATCTCTCCTTCTGCGTATCAAATTTACTTTTGTCCTTTAATATATTTTTCTTTGTGAATTGGACGTGTATCAATAAAAAATGAGCGTATAAATTACGTTGCATTCTTCAAAATGAAAACTAAAAGATATGTAAAAACAAAAGGAAGGAGGAAAACCCACAAATAGTAAGTACCAAAGTAGAAATCTACTAAAAGAGGCAACAAAAGCAAATGTCAGGTGGAGAGATCAGATATTGATAGCACTGTACTTTTCCATTGGCCGCACCCAACTCGTACCACAGACCAGAAGACGAAGCAACAAGCTCTCTCTCCCTCTCTCCTCAGCTCAAGATCTTCCTTGCTTTCAGTGCTTTGAAAAGCTAATTTGAGGCTTGCACTCAATCTCTCTCTCTCTTTCTCTCTCTCTCTCTCTCGCCCCAACAATCCCTGCAAGTCTGCATCTTTTTCTCTCTACTTTCATTGCAATACAGACCTCAAGGTTCCATTTAATTACGGGGTCCCTGTTTATCTTCTACTTCTAGCTACTCTCTCTCTCTCTCTGTTTCAGTGGCTTACGGTTTGGTCAAGCTTAGCTTTTTTCCCTCCGGTTGCTTCTTCCACAAGATCTTATCCCACTCTGCTTAAAAACAAAGCTAAAAAAATTTCTCTGAGAAAGTGAAAGAAAAAAGAAGAAAAATTCTCAGAATTTTCTAGGAAAAGTTACGTGAGCACTGAGAGCAGCAGCGTATGTATAATGGTCCTCCAGCATCAAATTCTACCTTGACCTCATTAATTCAAATTTCCACTGTAGCAAGCAGTGCACCGCCATTCATGGATTCAAATACCCACCAACACAATTCTGGGTTGCTCAGATTTCGCTCTGCTCCGCGCTCCCTCCTCGCCAATTTCGCCGACGGCGGCGATTCGGGGCTTCACAGTAAAAACCCAATTGAGGGTTCTTCGGAGTCTGAGAGA